>NC_022015.1:36362816-36371650 GCF_000317375.1 Microtus ochrogaster
GGTCCCCGCTGCTGCTTTGCCGGACCCCTCTGGTCTCCGCCGCTTGCCTCTGCCTCCACGCCGGTCCCGGCCGCTTGCTTCTGTCGCCGCCGGTCCCCAAGAGCCTATTTTTGATTGCAGCGCTGTGTTGCTCCACTGCCGCCGCGACTGCGTGCCGCCGCGACTGCGTGCCGCCGCGACTGCGTGCCGCCGCGACTGCGTGCCGCCCCACTTTTTTTTTTTTTGTGGACCAGCCTGATCCTAATATCTAAGGACCTGGTTGAGGGAAGAAGTGTCCACAGGAGGATAAGAACCCTAGAAAGAAGGAGGGGGATGGGCTCTGCATCCAAGCCTGTACTTGTTACCATAAACCAGTACATGAGAGTCTCTAGAAGTTAGCTTGCTCTGGAAGGGGTCTTTCAGCATCAGAGAGGACTCTAGAACACAGGATCAGAGCTATAAGGAGTTGTGAAATGCACAGCCCTAGAAACAACAGGAGGCAGAGGCCAGGGGAAGGCAGCACCTTCTGAGAGGGAGAGATAGGTGAGGCGTGGGCTAGCAAGGCCCTCACCGGTCTTGGGAGAAACACTGTTATTAGTATGCAGTAGGGTGGAGTGGGCACTAGGGTGTTATCTCAGGCCACTGACCACTAGGTTGCTGTCCCTGCTCAACAAACTATATTCTTATAAACATGGGCTGGGCTCCTCCGTGCTCCCTGTGGGCCATTGAAGAGAGCAGGCTTACAATGGCTTCCAAGAATGTCTGGCTGATCCAGTGGTGACATCACAATGACATCTTGTTCCTGAGAAGTCTGTATTCCCAAGTGGCTCCTGTGTTTCTGGATCCTGCAGTGGGTAGGCTACGATGGATGCCAGCCTGGCCCCCTGGCCAGTTCTCCTAGGACCTGGGCCTCTCAAGGTCTGACTTTGCCTAGAGGCCCAGGGAAGGGGAACTTGGGTAACCTTTCTTCAGGGTCACACTGGGTGGGGGTGGAGTAAAAAATGGCTGGGGGTCTTTTTTTGAGGCCTTTGTTGCTCTGAGGGCAGAAGGGGAGTTTTGGGCAGGATAGGATGCAAAGATAGGATGGTCTCTTGGCAGAAGACCAAACAGGCAGACCTGAGCCCAGAGAAGAGCCATCCAGTCCAGGTCATTGGAACAGCCTAGGGGTGGTAGAGTGGACCGTTTCATATATGCATTTGGGGATCTTTGGGAAGAGTTCACTACACATGAAGTCCAGAGGAGAATTTTGAGGTGTTCCAAACCCATCCAAGGAAGGGTGTATCCTGAGAGACCCTGATGTGTCTGTACCCCAGGGTGGCTAAGGGGTCTGTGTGTGTAAGAGACATGGGCACCTAGGGTGGGCTATGACACTCCAGCCAGCTCTGGCCCAACAAGGCAGACAATGTATGTACTAGTTTGCTTTTTGTTGCTATGATAAATACCATGAACTAAAAACAATTTGGGGAGGAAAAGGTTTATTCAGCTTAGACTTCCAGGTCACAGTCCATCACTGGACATCCGTCAGGGCAGGAACTCAAGCAGGCCTGAGGTAGGAAGCATGGGGCTTAAAGAACCGACGTGCCCCCAGGCTCATGCTTAGTTAGCTTTCTCTATAACCCAGACCCACTCGCCTAGGGGTGGTACTGCTCACAGTGGGCTGAGCCCACCCTCATCTATTAGCCATCAAGAAAATGCTCACAGGTCAACCTGACCAAAAAACATTTCCCTGAGATTCCCTCAGACTCCGTACTGCATCAGGCTGAGTCTGTTCCATGTTCAGGGTTGTCTCAAGCAGACACAGGACTCTCTGGACTTCAGGGCCGCAGAAGGGCCTTCCAGCATCACGGACAGGCTCTGGGCTAATGCATAGTTGGGGAAACACCTGTAAGGCTGGCTTGGATTTTCCCCCGGGGAGAAGTGGGTGTCCAGAGGCTGAAAACTGGATTTGTGGACAGGCTACTTCCCTTCATGCTCTCTGTTCCCCAAGCTGAAGAACTGAGGTTGAGAATTCTGTCCTAGAGGTGGACAGGGAAGGACCTCATGGGGGATGGAAGGGGTTTTTCTGGAAGAGGAGGACCAGCCCCTGTAAGCTCCTGGCCTCCTGGGATCCCTTCATCTAGACTTGCCAGAGCATCTGAGGGGAAGACATCATGCCACAGGATGCAACCCAACGCAAGCTGAGTGGTTTGGGGAGGCAGAGTCGTCAGTTCCAGGATGCCAGGCAGGGTTCTGCCATCCTTGTCCAGACTCGGGTACAAGTTTAATCATGACAGAGACCAAATGTCCCTCAATCTGTGGGCCTGGTCCAAGTCAGAATTACACCCACTCAGATGTCAAAGGAGGTCAGCACATCATGGATGTGGGCCTGAAGTGTTGATGATGTAATAAAATCCTCTCGGGACTTCCTGGACACGACTCCAAACACTGTGTGTGTGTAAACCAACTGACTGGGTTCCATATAAGGGTGGCATTAGTGCAATGACATGGGTGGTGGCAAGCTCTGGCTCTCAGCCACCTGTCCCTGGATTGGTGGGCTTCCATTCATCTCTGTGTCCCTGGCCAGGCAGGAGCTCAATCATCTGTTGTGGGGTGCAGCCAGGCTGCTTCCTCAGAGGAACCCTGCTAAGTAGATCCTGTCCAGGATGGGATAGGGGTAAAGAGGTAGCATGTGGGGGCAGGGAAGGAGGCAGGAGCTGTTTGGGCCCTGAAGCTCTGGGCTCTGTCCTGCTAGACAGAGGTGCTTTGGGTGTCTCTAGAGCTGAGAGGGGCCTTGTTAGCCACGGAGAGCTTCACTTTGAGATTGAGAGCCAGGACCACCAACTTTTCTGAAGTGTTGGGTGAGGTTTGCATCATCATCCAGTGCTCTCTCTCCTACACATCCCCCTCTGTGCTTTGCTTTTTGAGATGGGTCCCCTTTAGCTTAAGCTGGGCTTGCACTCTGTTTTCACTGCACGTGCCCATGTGTGCAAGTGTGTGTGTGTGTGTGTGTGTGTGTGTGTGTGTGTGGACCACATGCATGAATTGACTGCAGAAGCCAAAAGAGGAAGACAGATCCCTGAAACTAGATGTAGCAAGGCAGGCCTTGGTTTTACAACCCTGCTCCCCGCACAGCAGCTTGTCAGACAGCTGGGATATCAGGCCTGTGCCAGTTCTGCTTGGTCCCTGACAGGCTTTGATCTCTGACTGTGGTGTGGGGTCAGGAGGATGCCTTCTGCTGTAGTTCAACCACTGAGGACTCCCAAGCCACTTATTCCCCTGTACCTAACCAAGCGTCCAATTTCAGCACCATTTATTCCACGCTCTATAGCTAAGAGGATGCTGATAGTGGAGGAACAGGCGCCCACCACTATGACTGACCTATCTCTTCTTGCTGTAGCCGTGGGGAAAGGGAGGCTATGGAAGCAGCTGTCATAAGGTGGTCCTGGAGTTCTGCCTAATATGCACAATCCCAGGCCCTCCACAAAACAAAGATCACCCTCTGTCTGCCCCTTCCCAGCATCCTCCCAGGGCACACACAGGCTGGGTCATCAGCAAAGATGTCCCTCCAGGGTCTTACTGATGGAGCTCTGATCCCAGCTCTTAACCTATACCAGGCAGTTCCCCTGGCCCCCTTGGGTCGGAGCTGCAGTTGTGATCCACTGGGCTTAGACAGTCATGTCTACAAGTCCCCCTTGGGAAGCCTCTCTCACAGCCCCCAGCTCAGCCTCATCTCCCAGTGCCCGCTGGAGCACCAGCCGGAGGGGTTCCTGCAGCCTTTGGCCAGGTGTGCTGCCCAAGAAAAAGTAGATAGCAGGCTTGGCCGCACTGTGCACACTCGCCATGAAGAAGCTGAAGTGGTAGAAGTAGAGGGGAATGTGCCAGAACAGGTTCTTGGAAAACCAAAAAATGCCAAAGGGCAGACCACAGAAGAGGAAAAGGAGGACAGCTAGCAAGACTAGGGTGGGGAAGCCCCGGGGCTGGTGCCTCTCTGGACCACACTCCACTCGCAGCAACAGGATCAGGCTGGTCACACACATGGCACAGCACAAGGCAGTCAGGAGAACTGCCACCACCAGCCACAGCATCCCACACAGGTGGTAGCTGGGTGCGCCAAAGAACTGGGTGCAGGCCCCGCTCAGCAGCAGGTCCAGCAGCAGGCAGAGCACCCAGATGAGTGCGCACACACAGGTGGTCAGGTACCGTGGACGGCGGCACAGGTACCAGGCGGGGAAGAGAGTGGCCAGACACTGCTCTGTGCTGATGGCCGCCAGGAGGCTCAGGCCCACGATGTAGCAGAAGAATCGCAGCATGAGCAGGCTGATGTGTACGAATTCCGGGAAGTTCAGCTGGTCCGGCAGCAGCTCGGGGATGATGGTGACCATGTGGCAACAGAGGAAGATGAGGTCAGCACAGGCCACATCCAAGAGATAGATGGAGAAGGGATTTCTATAGACGTTCTGGTTGAGCAGCCAAAGGGCCACGCCGTTGCCCAGCAGCCCACCCAGACTTAGGAGCTCGGTGAGGACCAGGATGGTCAGGTTGAACGCCATGTCCTCCTGGGTTCTGGGAAACTGTGTGTGCACTCTCAGTGACATTGTGGAGCGAAGGTGACCACAGCAGAGCCCGCAGAAGTCTGTGTTACGTTTTCTCTCTCCGGACACCCCTGCAACCGTAATGACACTGACTTAGGAACATGAGCCTGTCCCTGCCCACATCTGAGAACTCAGGTAGCCAGGGAATCATAGGTGACAGAAATGATGACACCCACTGGAGGAGGTACCCACCTCCTATATCTGTTTTATCACCCCCCTATCTGTCTGAAGCATGAAGTGGAAATGTCCGTCTTCCAGAGCCCTGTTCCAGGAGCCTACTAGTACTGTTCACTCTGGACTTCCCTGGAGGGGCTGGATGGCCTGGAACACAGGGAGAGGAAGAGAAGTCCAGATTTGATGGCTCCCTTTGTACAGAGAGAAGGGGAGCTGGAGGCATAACTCTGAGGACCTGGAGGCCCCCTTGTGTTTGTCATCAGCATGAAAAGCTCTTTAGTCTTTTAGGCTTTTCTGGAGCATTCCATGAGGGTGTGTTGCCAAATGGCTCTGGACCCTCTAGCTGACTGCCATCCCGTGTAGGCAAGGGAGACCCAGCAACTGTCCCTCTCCCTTGGCCATATGCCTGCAGCCTGTGACAGTACTCCAGTCCTTCAGGGACTAGGGAGGCCCCTCCTTTTCAAATGCCACTCACTTGTTCCTCTCCTTCCCTGAGGGGGAAAAGGTACTTGTTTGAGGGTGACGCTGGACAGGCTCATCTGCCTTCCGTGCCTGAGACAGTGGCTCACTGCATGCTGGAGGGTGGGGCCAGAGAGGAACACAACCCTGACCCAACACAGCTGTGGCTCTGACACTGAGGCCACCAAACTCCAGACCTTAGCAAAACACACATCCTGCCAGCATGGCTACCTGTCCCTCCCATCACCTGCGGTTCCCTGTCTACCCCAGCACCTATGGCCATCTGTCCCATCCTTCCACCTGTGCTCATCTGTCCCCATCGCTATCTTCAGCCTTTCCTTGTTCTTTGGAGAGATAGGGCAGGGCTTTGCCTTTCCCCAGAGTCTAGCTGGAGTCTTCTTCCTGTCTTGGTGTGGCTAGCCACCTCGTCTCCTTTGGGAAGAGCATGTCAGTCCCTAGGTGGAGATTCAGGACTCCATTTCTAGCTATGTGTTCCATCCTAGCTCCCAAAGCACTGGGATTCCTGCGGGGGCAATGGGCGGGAGTATTGGTGGTGCTGTGGGGGTGGGTGGAGTCTAGGTAGTGGTGCTGGGTTCTCTAAAGTACCATCATCCTGTGACAACCAGCTGGGTGGCCCCTGAACCCACACTTCACAGAGTGAAGCACTATGTGTGGCCGGGAAACTGCTCTTACTGATGGGGTGAGCCAGTGTTTCCACACCTAGGCAGCCTGGATGGGTTGCCATGGTCAAGGGGGAACATTCAGAGGTGACACCCCTGACACAAGACCCCCTCTCAACTACTCAGTTCCACACAGCCATGCACTGAGTTGGTTCCGGGACCCTGGGGAGGCTCAGACTCTGAAGGGCCAGGTGGTCTTCGCTAACCTTGAGGTTCTCACCATGGCGCTGCAAGCTCCCTCCTCTCCTTTCCTGGGCTGAATTCCTGATGTCTGTACTTGAAAGGGCCTGTCTGTGTACCAAGGGCCTCAATGTCAGCTAGGGACAGGGGCTAGGAAGGGCACAGCCCCGCCTGACCCCAGGGAAAGCCTGGGAAGGAAGGGAGAGGAGAGAGCACATGACAAGGGAGAGGAAGAGGAGAGGGACGGAAGTGGGGAGGTGAACTGAGAACAAAAGCTGTAGCCACACCAGCTACATGATAACAACAGCAGCAGTTTAGGAGTGAAAGGCAGGGCAAGGCTTAGCCAGGCCTGGCCATTGTCCTTCTCCCACTAGAAAGAACCCTGTGGGGGCTGTGTATGGGGTCACCTGTCCATCTGGAGGTTGTGGGGCAGAATCTCAGGGCTGGGTGGTAGGAAGAACTAGATTACAAACTCTGTGGGTAGAAGGGAGGGGATGGAGAGGGAGGAAAACATCAATGGAGGAGAAATGGGGAGGTTCCCCCTGGAAACACAGAAGGTTGGGATAGGACATAGGTGTGGCTCTGCCTTCTACAGATTGGCATGGAGTCCCCCTTGCCCGGGCTCTGCTCTGGCTGGGGACAGTGAGGATTTAGGAACAGTGCCCAGGTGACTGTCTCCTGAGTCTCCTGTACTCTCCATGGAGTAAGATCCACCCTCCTCTCCCTCAAGGGACACAATGGCACACATAAGGGACCTGATAGGACAGGAGCCTCACCACAGGTGGAGGAAGTGCTGTTTAACTCAGCTGCCCTTCTGGTGTGGCCCAGAGCTGCCTGCAAGCCAGATGACCCAGCCCAAGTCAGAGGATGGAGGCTAGGCCCGCCAGGCTCATGTAGCTGCCCCTCCCCCACCCGCCCAGCTGCCGTCCCCCACTGCCCAGAGGACACCCAGCTACTGGGCTGCCGCAGAGCTCTTCCTTGTCCCCTGGCTGCTCACCGTTCTGGTCCTCCCTGCTCCACCCTGGGCCTTGGAGGGAACTGTCCTGGCCAGACCAAGGCTCTGGCCGCTGCTGGAGCTACCAAGCTGCAGGCGGGCGCTCCGACTCAGCGTCAGCCGGCTGGCTCCTCAATGTCACATGGTGTTGGAAAGGATAGGGTAGGTCAGGAAAGAGCCTCTCTGGGGACCTTGCTCTTAAGCTGAGCTCAGTTACTGGCCAGGTATGAACAGCAAAAGAAAGCCAGCTCCTCCCTGTCAGCCTTCCTGGCAAGCCTGGCGCTCAGAGGAAATCAGGATAGCTCAGGGGAGCCTGCTGAGCATCGACACGCCCAGTAATGACCTCACAGGCTCTCCTGTCTAGACTCAGACACCCAGGGGCCTTTTAGAGACCATTCGCTCTACTGATGACACAGAAGGACCACCATGTGCCAGACAAGGTCTAACAAGCTTGTCTCTAACAAGCAGAACATGGAGGCTGCTGGCCCCTGCAACTCCAGGCATCGGGGCTGTGGCAGCCCAGGTTGTGGCAAAGGCAGAGATGTTGAGCCAGTGTGTACAGTCTCCAGCAAAGAGGGGACCAGAAAAAGCTTTGTAAGAGTGAACTTTAATAATTAGGAGCTCTCTGATTGTCTTAAAACCACGGGTCACTGATCACAGCTGGTGTGCAATGAGGAAGGGCAAGTGCATGTTTTAGTTCCAGGGTCTCCAGAAGGACAGGCCCCAGTGACTCTTCCTCACCTTAGTATTGTGGGGGAAAACCTTAGACTTGTGGGGGAGTCTCAAGAGGAACCCCAAAATTCACCAAGTATAAATGGTTCCCATGGCAATGACACCTGTGTTCCTGCCCTTTGTGGAGCTAAGCCAGGACAAGTGTCTGACTATGGTAGTGTCCCTTTAGAAACCTGGACTGCAAACCTGACACCGTGGCAGCACCCTTCATGATCCCAGGGTGACAGTCACATTTAGGAGATCACGGTGTCCTCTGACTGCTAGCATCTGCGTCCCAAGGGCACCACCTGTTGGGATGGCTCCAGGCTCCATTCCCACCTGCTTCTCTGACGCTGGAATGCTGTACCACAACTCTGCAAGCTGCCTCTGGCTTTGCTGGACAATCCCTGGGAGGCCCTGCAAACAGGGAGCGCTAGAGAGGTCCAGGGCAGGAGCGGAGAAGGGTTCTCTCCGGCTTTGTAAGTGCACATCTTTTGTTTGTTTGTTTGTTTGTTTGTTTGAAATTCTCATTTATTCCAACTTGGCTTGAACTCTTTACGTGGCCGAGGATGACCTGGAAACTCTGATCTTCCTGACTCCACCTCCCAAGTGCTGAGATTACAAACCAAGGTTAGAGGTCTGTGCCGCCACACCCTGCTCACGTGGTTCTGGGAATGCAATCAGGGCTTTGGTCCTGCTAGGCTGAAGCTCTGCCGCCTGAGCACCATCCCAGCCCCACCTCACGTTTTGAACCCTTTTTTTCTTTTATTTTTATTGATTTTATTGAGCTATACATTTTTCTCTGCTCCCCTCCCTCCGTCTCCCCTCCCCTTCAAACCTCTCCCATGGTGCCATGCTCCCAATTTATTCAGGAGATCTTGTCTTTTTCTACTTCCCATGTAGATTAAATCCATGTATGTCTCTCTTAGGGTCCTCATTGTTGTCAAGGTTCTCTGGGATTGTGAATTGTAGGTTGGTTTTCTTTGCTTTATGTCTAAAAGCCTCTTATGAGTGAGTACATATGATATTTGTCTTTCTGGGTCTGGGTTACCTCACTCAATATGATGTTTTCTAGATCCATCCATT
>NC_022015.1:36373075-36392650 GCF_000317375.1 Microtus ochrogaster
AAAAAAACAATGAAAAACCATTCTTGTCTGACATTTGAGAGACACCCGCCACCAGCCCGGCTTCCTGCCCTCCTCTGAAGTCTGAGCTGTGACTGTGGCCTCAAGGTTTTGAATGAATGTTAACTATGGCAGCTCCTTTGAGACCCCAGGCCTGGGGAGGAGTGTGGGGATGTGTGGAAGATTCTAGTAGCTGCTGCCTTCTGCAGTAATGTCCTGCAGTCCCTACGTCTGCACTGTCCTAGGGTTCCCTCTGCACGGTTGTGCTCTTTAGTGACATGCAGCTCTTGCCTCCCGACTGTTCCTGCTTGTGTTGCAACTGTCCCAGGAGTCCCACCACAAGCATACCATTGGCTGGGTCTGGCAGTGTGGTTGGCGGCCATTAAGAGGAATGCTAGCAGTCAGGGTATGGGTGGCCTCAGGGTTAATCAGAGGAGCACTGTGATGGGCTGTGGATGAGGCAAAAGTGTGGGAGTGCCCTGTGGCAGCCATGAATACTGCAAAGACCACAGCACGGGGGATGTTTTCTAAGGGCCTGGGACAGACCGTGGCTTCCACTCCCATTTATAAGGGAGGAGTACCAGTTGGAATTGCTACCCCATCATAAAACCAGAAAGTAGTGCTGCTGAGGACTTCGGCACCAGGCACTGAAGGGTAGGTTTCCCCAAGAGAATGCGTCTGGTTGGGTTTGCTCACAGTACTGTCTGGAAGAATCTAACTGTGGCATGGGAGGAGGCACTAAAGGAGGTTACCAAGGAACTCCAGTAAGGAAACCTCAGGAAATTGTGAAGACAGAAAGGTAACTTAAGAATCCCAGAAAATGGACACAATATATTTTTTTAAAATTCAGTAAAATAAAAACAGTATTAAGAGACTGATAGACTTCTAGCCGGCATGGTGGTGCTGTAAGCATTTAATCCCAGCACTCAGAAAGCAGAGGCAGGCAGATCTCTGGGAGTTCAAGGCCAGCCTGGTTTACAGAGTGAGTTCCAGGACAGCCAGGGCTACACAGAGAAACCTTGTCTTCAAAAACAAAACAAAACAATAGAATTGAAAACTTCATGTAGACTGACTTAGAAAAAAAAACATACAAATTACCAAATGGGGGTGCCTCTCCCGTTTCTCTTAGAAACAGGCCTGTAATCTAGTCCTCGTACCAGCTATGTAGTTAAAGCTGGCATTGAACACAAAGTGATCCTCCTGCCTCACCCTCGCAGTCCTGATATTTCAGAAGTGTTTCACTATGTCTGGCTTCAGGAGTGTTGGGACTGGACCCCGGGCCTTGTACCTTGTCTACCACTCAACTGTATGCCTTGCCCTTCTCCATGTCATGGCCCAGAGGGAGCTGTCACAGAGCCCAGCTACTCAGAGGCTGTGGGGAACATCCAACACAAGCTGTGTGCAGACACATGTGACAGGGTTGGGGACATGGCTCTCTCCATCTGTAAGTACTGCTGTGAAGGCTGAGACCCTGAGTTTGTTGTCTGTAACCCCAGTGCTGGGGGAGGAGGGGCATACAGAGGCAGGTTTGGGGCTTGCTGGCTGACAAGTCCAGACAATTGTTGAGCTCGAGGTTCTTTGAGGGACTCTATCTCAAAAAATAAGATGGAGAGAAACCATGGAAGACACTTAATGCTAGACTTTTGTTCCCCACACACTTGTACCTATGCGGACAAGCATACACAAAGGCACTTGCACACACACTCGCACATGCACACACACTCACACACAGAAAGAAAAAGAGGGGGACCATTTAAACCTTACATAACTCTTTAGAAAATAGTTGAGAGGAACAATTCCATCCATTTTTAGAGGCAGCAGTGTTCTAATATCTATGCTGGTTGCACACATTAAGAACACAGAAAACTTTGGACCCTCATCCTCTTACTATGCACCCCCATCACTGCTGCCCACCAGCCTCTCTGGGACTGACCCTGCCGTACTGGGGGTTGGGACACTGAGACCATGGTCAGATTGGCAGGGAGCTAGGCTGTAAAAGATACCACCCTGGAAACAAGGACTGGGGTTTGGCTGTACTTTTCCAACCAGAGAGGTAAGGGAGCAGCCGAGGAGCAAGCGAAGCCTCCCCAGGTCTCAGGAGAGGCACAGTTTTCACACAGGCACGGGGCCAGGTGGAGTAGATGGGGTTGGGGGGAAGGTGTTATCCAGCCAAAGCAGGATGGGGGTTACAGTGCTGCCTGTAGGCCCTGGGCAGGACCAGACTTATAGCACCGCCAGAACGCTGGCTACCCCAACTGTGTTGTTCCGTTCCTGAGAAGTCTGTGTTGCCAGAATAGCCCCATGATCCCAGGTCGTAAGTAAGCAGGCCAGGGGGACACATCCTCCCAGGATCTGCGTTTTCACAGGTCTGGCTTTGCCTGAAGGACTGACAAGAGGCAAGTTGGCCTCAGGGACATATAGGGGAAGGGCTGTCACCAAGGCTGGGAATAGGGGGTGTCTTGGTGGGGGTGTAGTGGCTCTGGAGTCAGAAGACAAGCTCCAGCTGGGCTAGTGGGAGAGGAGGTATGGCTGGGGTGGGGTAGACTGGGAGTCATGGCCAGGCCTGGAAGCTCAGCTACCTAGTCTACCTGAGGCTCAGTCACCCTCCCTGGTTCCAGAATCGTCTGGAAGGAAAAACCAGGGAATACGAGCTTCTGTGTAGGACCCTGTGGTCTGAGCCCCAAGTTAGAGGTTATCATAAGATTTGAGTTTAGCCTGAATGACAGGGATTTGGAGTAAGGCAGGGAGAGATACAGGCAAGGGAGCAGGGCCCAGATGTGGAGAGCGCTATAGACACACAACATGGACACGGGGGTTCGTAAGCCTGGCCTGGTGCAGGTCTGTCTTAGATGAGACCAGAGATTGGAGGAGGGGTCTTTGCAGACTTCTCAGACCCCCAGGAAACAGGATGAGATTACTCAAGAAAGATGGAGGGAGAGACCAGCCCACCACATCCAGGAGGGGACGTGGTGGAGAGGACCAGAGTGGAAGGCTGGAGGTCTGTGTCCAGCAGAGGGGACACTCTGCCTGGGGAGGTGCCTCTGATCTGAAGCCCTGGACACTGAAGAGACTGTGGGAGTGCATGCTCCAAGGCGCTATGGAGGGGTCAGTGCACCCTCGAGCCCTACGGCAATGGGTGACTGGTGCCCATGAATACAGATTTCTAATTATCCTCTGGTGGATGGCTCAGAGGCTCCTCAGAAGGTTCTAGATAGACGCAGATTCAATTTCCCACTGCAGAGACTGACTGGGCAACTCAGGGAACTCTCTTTTGAATGGCCAACTTAGTTTGATACCCCTGGTCCTCCATTCTGAATCCTGAGATGGCCTTCTAGGGAACCGTTTCCTCTCGAGTCCTTATTTCATTCTGCTTCCAGGAGGTGCCTGGGCTGAGATTGCGTTCCCCCACACGGCTGGTTCTGGGGTTGGGAGTGGAGACCCATAAAGAAGCTCAGCATGGCATGACAGGTTTCCTGGTCTAGAGGGCCCTTGTCCCCCATGGGTGCAGGAATGCAGCACCCATGGAATTCTGGGTGTGGCTTGTCTTGTGTCCCCCCCCCCCCCCCCCCCCCCTCGCATCTCTCAGCCCTATCTTCAGCATGCCAAAGAAAATGTGAGGTACAACTTGGCTCGTGGCTGTGACCTAAAATGCTATGTATCTCTAACCTGCCACAAACAGGAGGTGAGAACTTGCTGCAGACAGCTCCATGTGGAATGTTTTGGAAGCGTCCCCAAGTGCTGAGGTGGCCTTGTTTGTACTTCTGGAAGACCTTGTACGGCAGATGTTGTGACAGATCTACTTCTAAGATACCAGAAAACTCTTGGTACAAACAGCAAGTGTTTTTTGAAGTACTTGGCTTTGCTTCCCACAACGTGGGGGAAAATCCCAAGAGATCCATGGCCCTAGGGGTGACTGCTTTGAGAGCTCCAGAACCTCAATGTGAAGCCAGGACTATGGCTGGCTTCCCTCTGGAATGAAGAGCTCCACGTGTTGTTGCAGGGAGGGGCACTGAGATGCCTCTGCCCCTATGGCGCTCAGTCACAGCATTGTCACACAGGGGGATATTAGTTTTCATTCTTTTTTTTTTTTGGTTTTTAGAGACAGGGTTTCTCTGTAGCTTTGGGGCCTGTCCTGGAACTAGCTCTTGTAGACCGGGCTGGTCTCGAAATCACAGAGATCCACCTGCCTCTGCCTCCTGAGTGCTGGGATTAAAGGCGTGCGCCACCACCGCCCGGCTTCATTCTTTTTTTTTAATGTGTATTCTTTATTTAATGTGTTTCAGCTGTATCATACAATGCCCTTGGAGGCTAGAAGATGTCAGATCTCCTGGGATTAAGGTTATAGGTGGTTGCGATCCACCATGTGGGTGCTGGGAATTGAACCCTGATCCTCTGGAAGAGTAGCCAGTACTTTAAACCACTGAAACGCCTCTCCAGTCCCTGATCTTAATTTTCAACGTTTATTTATTTGTGTGTGGGGCAGGCTTGTGCCATGGTGTGCGCCTGGAGATCAGGAGACAGTTCTGGGGAGTCGGTTTTCTTTTTCCACCATATGGAACCCAAGTATGGAACTCAGGTAGCCATGCTTGGTGGCTAGCACTTTTACGGAATTTTTAATATAAAAATACAAAAAATATTCTTTAAAAAATTACATTTAAGCCAGGTGGTAGTAGTGTGGACCTTTAATCCCAGCACCTGGGAGGCAAAGACAGGTGGATTTCTGAGTTTGAGGCCAACCTGGTCTATGGAAAAAACAAAATAAGTAAATAAATAAATTACATGTATGCCTATGTATTTGTGTTAGGATATGTGCACTGAGTGCGGCTGCCCACGGAGGCCTGGAAAGGGTGCTGGGTCACACGGAGCTGGACTTGCAGGTGACTGTGGGCTGCCTGGAATGGAATGTGGATCCTCTGCAAGAGCAGAACGTGCTCTTAATCACTGAGCCAACTCTCCCGCCTCCAAATATTTTATTTTTAAATTGCTTGGCATGGTGGTACACCTTTAATCCCAGCATTCGAGAGGCAGAAACAGGTGAGTCTTTGGGAGTTGAGGCTACCCTGGCCTACATACTGAATTAGTTCCAGGTCAGTCAGAGCTACATAGTAATACCCTGTTTCAAGAAATTATTAATTGGGGCTGGAGAGATGGTTCAGAGGTTAAGAACACTGACTGCTCTTTCAGAGGTCCTGAGTTCAATTCCCATCAACCACATGGTGGTTCACAGCCATCTATAATGAGATCTGGCACCCTCTTCTGGCATGCAAGCATACATGGAAGGAATGTTGTATACATAATAAATAAATCTTAAAAAAAGAAAAAAGAAATGACTACTTAAGTCGGGCGGTGGTGGTGCACACCTTTAATTTTAGCACTTGGGAGGCAGAGGCAGGCAGATCTCTGTGAGTTCAAGGCCAGCCTGGTCTACAAAGCAATTTCTAGGTTAGCTAGGACTGTTATACAGAAAAAAAACCCTGTCTCAAAAAACAAACAAACAAATACAAAATTATTAATTGTGTATACATGTGCTAGCAGGTGTCCTTAGCGGCCAGGAGAAGATGCTGGGTCTCCTGAAGCTGGAGTTACAGGATTTTGTGAGCCACCTTGCGAGGGTGTGGGAACTGAAGTCTTCTGCAGCGCAGAATGTACTCTCAAATGTTCTGAACCGCCGAGCCTTCTCTCCAGCCCCAGGGGTCAGATTGTAACTTTCACACATCCCAGAACACCTCTGAGGCTGAGCCTTGGGCAACTCGACACCTGGTAGTGCTGGTCTTCCCTCTTCGCCCCTTGTTGGAGAAAACACTTTCTCCCTTGTTCAATGTGGAGCCCCACGCTGGCTCTACTCTAGGTCTACAGCTTTTAAATTTGTCTCTATGACAACTGACCCTTTCCCTGCAGGATCCACTGCACTCAGCCTGCTTCCCTGGGTACCATGAAGATTGCAGCTGGGTTTATCACACACGCGTCCCCACGCTTCACCTCGCCTGGCTCAGTGTGTCCGCCTAGACAGCTAGATGTTGCCGGGACTAACCCCTGGCTCTAACCCTGTACCCCTGATCTTTCATCTCTTCCCCTACTGTCCTTCCAGAAGCATGTGAGATGAAGTGGGGGGGAGGAGTCAGGCCAATGGTGCACACATCCAATGTCTGAAAAGGTGTCAACAAATCAAGAAGTTAGAAGAAACCCCAGCCTGCCACACAAGTCTCCGCAAAAGTTCACTATAAAGGAATATCACCCAGAGAGACACAGAGAAATGGGAGAAGATGAGAAACAATCCCTGTGCCTCAGAAGAGGTTGCAGAACCCCAAACAGAATGGACATAGCTGGACATTCTACATGTGACCCCATATGCAGTCCCAAGACCTACCACAAGAGGGCGCTCCTTGCACACTTAGGACTCAGCTCTGGGACAGACCGCAGGTGGGTTAACAATGGCATCTGATAAAGGAGCTAAAAGTGGGGCTGGGCACCATGCCAAAGAGGAGCAGACCACACGCCACACATACGGAGTCAAAGTGTTAGAACAAGACTACCTTAATCTCTGCACTGGAAGTCAGACTCCGAGCGGACATAGCTGGTTTGAGTCTCACCCTCAGCTCCGACTCACTCCACAACCCTCCCCGAAAGACCTTCAAGCCTTACCTGTCCTCTCCTGCTTCCCCCAGAGGGATAGCGTTCAACTGTCTAGGCTGAACATTTAAGCTTCCATTCTAGCAGGAAATCATGCTATGTTCCTGCCTGCCTCCTCCATCCTGGTTAGTGAGGTCTGCCTGAGAAATAAAGGCTAGGTCCTGAGTCCAGCAAAGGGCTCGCTCAGTTCCTTCCCAGCCTCTTCTGTCTTCCATGTCTCCACAGCTGAGGATCCCAGTGACCCATCCCCTCTGAAGTAAACCTGTCCCAACTTCAGCCTGTCTGCAAGGAGAGACTGACTCTCCAGGATCCTTCCATCTGAGTGATCAGCGCACAGCCTACCCCATGGGAAGTCCTGTTTGACTCAGGACATCGGCCACTGGTGATTAAAAAGAGGGAGGTGGAGAGATGAATCAGCAGTTGTTTCCGGCTCTTCCAGAGGACCTGAGTTCAATTCCCGACACCAAATCAGGCTGCTCACAACTGCATGCAACCCTGGCTCCGGGAGCTCTTTACCCCCTTCTGGTCTCTGAAGCCACCTGCACACACATGCATGCACATGTACACACACACACAAAACCAAAACAAAACAAACCCCCCCCAAAAAAAAACAAACCCCAATCTTAAATTTAAAAACAGTCACACCAAGGCCCTCTGGGGTCTTCCACAGTAGGTGACAGCTCTGGAGCCAGCCCCTACCCTGCCCTCCTGGCTCTGCAGGGCTTTCCTCTCCAACTGTGGAGCCTGGAGAGAAGCTCATTAAAATTGTCTCCATCAGTCTTCAAAAATCCAGCTGCTCTAATGGTGACAGCCCTTACTGACCTGTCACCTGATCAGCCAGCGCGTGTCCATCAAGGACAGGCAGAGAACCCCTGACTCTCCCAGGGGCCAAGTCAGCTTGCCCTGTCCCCCACAGCCTATTTGAACTGCTGTCTGTCCATCCCTTACTCTAGTCTGGACCTGTCCACCTGCTGGTTCTCTTGCCTAGACCCAATCCTGCCCTTTCACCTGCAGTGGCTGCCACGGTGTCCCCAGCTTCTGTTTTGTTATCAATGGAGACTCCTGCACCTCCTACTGTCTTTCCAGTTTTGACTTCTCAGGCCTCTTTGTAACTCCTTGTCAGCCCTTTGTGGTTACTCACCGACTTACACACGCACACATGTTTGCTGTGTGATGTGTTCTGTGTATTCTGATAGCATTAGTAATTAAGATTGGAATGAAAGAAACTGTGTTTGCTTCGGCTATGCTATCAGGAAAGTGGGATTATCCGGCACATTGTTACTGAAAATGCTGTACCTTGTGAACTCTTTTCAGTGAATTCTGTTACCACTGAAAAAGCTGTATCTTGTGAGCTGTTCTCAATGAATTCTGACATTGTAGAAAGGCAAATCTGTTCATCTTTGTTTCTGACATATGGAGTGGCCCGTACTCTACACTTGGACAGCCAGCCAGAGCAAAGCCTGGCAGGAAGGAGGCAAGTCCATGATCCAGGGAGATGTGGCTGCCCTTGGCAGAGGTATAGATGCAGGGGAGAGGGAAGCCCTGAAGGGTTATCTAGGCAGAGAAAGGGGCCAGATGCCATCCCGTATCAGTCCTGCTCCCGGACCATGCAGGACCCCACAGGACAAGGAAAGGATGGTGACCTCCAGACTCCATATAAGCAAACTTGGAGAAGCATCCAGGATCCCACCAGAACCCAGGAAGGGACGCGGGGGAGGGGGAGGGGGAGGAGACAGATGTGAGTAGGAGGTCCGGGAGGCCTTCTCATGTGTTTCCTGCTCTAGATGCCCGCCTTGGTCAGAAGCCATGTTACAGTTCTGCCTACACAGGTCCACTCCCACACGGAGGCATATCCTTTAACCCACGACGGCCATATCCGTGGTGGAAAGCACTATGACCGAGCATGTCAGCGCACACTTGATGCTCAGTGGTGAGTGCTTGTTACCATACCAGGTGGCTCACAACTGCCTGTAACTCCAGCTCCAGACTCTCTGATACCCTCTTTCCCTCTTTTGGCCGCTGTGGGCACCCATGCACACACACATAGACACACATTTGTACACAAAAATAAGTTTTCTTGTCTTTAGAATTTTATTCATTTTATTTTTATGTGTATGACTTTTATTTTCTTGCATGCATGTCTGTGAGCCACGCTGGCTGCTCTCAGAGAGGACCCAGGTCTAAATCGCAGCCAGCACCTCCATGGTGGCTCACAACCATCTGTAACTCTAGTCCCAATGGACCGATACTCTTCTCTGGCCTCCATGGACATCAGGCATGCATGTGGCACACGGACATACATGTAGGCAAGAGATCATACACATAAAATAATAAATCACATTTTAAAAAGAGCATTTTTGTTTATTTCTATGGCATTAGAATGAATTTTGCTCTCTTCCTGAAAAGTAAACAAACCCTGGCTCCAGCAGGGCAGTGGCAGGGTCTCCGGTCCTGACCACTGGGGATTTGAAATCACAGTAGGGATCTCTAGGGAGGAGGTGCTTCCATAAAGGTGATGGCTCTTCCTACCGCTCCTAGATGCAGTCTTTCGGGCCCTGCTGTTCTTTCCTCTCAAGCTGCAGAACCTGGAGAGAGAAGCCCATCAGAACTGAATCCATCACCCTTCAAACAACCTACTGCTGAAACTACCCAGGGACTGAGTGCAGAGGGTACCGGGGAAAGGCTTGGCCCGGTGAGATTTCAGATGCTTCTATATCTGCCCACCACAAGGACACGCAGCATCAAAATCCCTGGCTGATCTGTCAGGACTGCTGCCAGTTGGGAGTTAAGTGACCAAGGCCTTACTACCACTGAAGAAGCCAGAACTCGGTGAGGAGAGATAACAGCAGCTGAGAGCACTGCCGCTCTTCTCGGGAACCTGAGTTCAGTTCCCAGGACTGGGGTCAAGCAGATCACAATGGGATTCAATGTCCCTACCATCAATAGGCACTTTACTCACATGTACATACCCACACACATAGATCCCCCCACATAGTTACCAAGAACAACAACAAACTAAACATCAGAGCTGATGCAGCTCCCACCTTCTGCCCTTGATGGCCACACTGTTCCATTCCTGTGGCTCAGCGACAGCGGGATTCAGGGACAAAGCATGTGGGTAACAGCTACACAGGGTGCAGGCTCAGCCTGGCCAAAGGGGACACAGGACAATAGCATCCTGACCCACATCTCAGCTTCCTAGTGGTCACTGCCTACTTCCCAGGGGCTACTCTACTTCCTACTGACCTCCACTGAGTCTTCTGAGTTACTGGGGGTGGGGTGGTTCCTAAAGTCAGCTGGATAGTCACTTCCTTGCAAGGGGAAGCCCAGAGGGTTTTCCATCCCCACACCAACTTTCTTTGACCTGGGCACTGCTGACCAAAGGGGCCAGATGACCCTCTTAGGGGCAGGGGACCATCTGGCAGCATTCCTGCCTTCTCTTCTGGATGTCAGAAGCACTAACTCCAGCTCAGCCAAGAAGACCTTGCTGGGCACCTAGCAACGTGAAGGTGGCAAGTACACCTTGCACCCTCAAAGTGCACATCAGCTGCTCGGGGGTCCTTGCCACAGCAACGGTTCCTGACAGTTCCTCTGGTCCCTTGGGTTCCACAGCTCAGCAGGGACCTGGCCATTCTGCCATCTTTAACTGTTGTCCCTGTGCTGAGCAGCTGTCCCTATCCTCAGCAGAGCAGAGCTGGGAAGAAGCTGTGTCTAACTTGACATCCGTGGGTGTCTCCACTGTGGTCTTCAGAAAAGGACAGGGGTGGGGGCTAAGTTTGCTTTAGTCTAAGGTGTGGTGCCTTCAGCCTCAGCACTCCAGAGACAGGGGCAGAAGGACTCTGAGTTTGAAGCCAGTTAGTTTACATAGCGAGTTCTACAGAGAGTTCTACACAGACAGAATGTCTCAAAAAATCTATATATAAATATAAATATATATATAAGCCTGTGTTTGGGCACACCATTAATCCCAGCATTCAGGAGGCAGATACAGGCAGATCTCTGTGAGTTCAAGGTCCTCCTGGTCTTGTCTTGAAAAACCAAACCAAACCAAACCAAACCAAATAAATACATATATATTGCTTTAATCAACATCTACAATAAAATAATCCCATGTGGAAGTAAGGACAGTGGCACACCACACCATGCCATTTTTCATATAAAAAAAGTTTTTTTTTTTTCCCTCAGGAGAAGCCCCTCGAATGTCTCCCAGGCAGGACACGCACAGCCCTCTGGTAGGACTCACCTGGTCATCAATGTGGCGGAACTGCCAGGGCCAAGCTGTGTTGTACAAAAAGGGTCTCAGGTCAAACCTGTTGTCATCAGGACTGTAGCTTTCAGCATGATATGCTGGCGTGAGGGTTGTCATCTTGTGCCTGTTCATGGAGTACTTCAAGAAAAATCGCTTCACCTTCTCAGCCACCTGGAGGGCAAGGGACACATGGGCTTCAAGTTAGAAAGGCAGGAAAGACTTGAGGCTAAAGTCCTGCTTTTGGGGGACATAAACAGCCAGCAGGTGCCAGCCCCGCCCCTGGCTTTTGCGGACAGCAGCGTGGAGACATATCAGCTGGGCTGACACTAGCTGAGCTGCAGAACTGTAGAGTCCTGGTTCTGACAGCCCAGTGCTGGGCTCCTGGAGGCCTCCAGGTGGGTCTATGGCCGGCAGAGACCTAATGTATTCTGAAGCCTCTCCAATGCACCCACACAGCTGGCCCATACTAGAGTTAACTTAGGGCAGCCAGGAATCTCAAGCTGGTGAAGATGACAGAGTAAAACGTGACTGTGTATGCAATGGGTCACCCAGAGGTGGCGCAGCCTGACGTCATATGTGGCTTTACCTGTCTTGGCGTACAGCTATCTTTCCACATGTTGAGCAGTTTGCAGAACATACTGTAGGGCCCGGCCTTGGCGACCTTCCGAAGTCTGCCGAAGACGGAGAGTTCTGAGTATGTCATCCCCATGTCTTCCTGTGGGGACAGAAGTGTGTTCAGAGCACAGTGGGGTGGTACTGGGAGGGACCCCACAGCCTCTTACAGTTGGGGACCAAATGTTTAGAGAGGCGAGGCAAGTGGGTGCCCAGCCAGGGTTCTTAGAACTCACTGGGTGCCAGGAGATGCAGGTTGGAAAAAATGGCCAAAACCCTGCGAGGCATGGGAGGCTACTGACTCTACTCCAAGGCTGCTCCGAGGTAGAGAACCTGCTGTTTCCTAGCTTGTCCTCATGTGCCTCTGACCCACCCTGTCATCCCCTCGTCAGCCCTAACCACAGTGAGAAAGCTAAGTCAGAGTATCTGAGGTTAGGGATTCTGTCGGCCTGAGTGAGCCGGGGTCCCGTGGCAGACAGGATGCTATGAAGGGACCCAGCGAGAAGGGGAGACACATCCACCATGACAACGCCCCCATCATTACCTCATCTGTCTGAGACACCTGCCCGTTGGCTAGGGGCTCCAGCTCTGCAGTGGCCGGTGCTGACAGGATGCTGTAGTAAGACACACCAAGTCAGTCACCAGGGCTGCTAATGGGCTCGCGAGCTCTGGCAGCATATGTCCCTAGACAAACTGCATTTGGGCCGACCATGCCTAGCAGGGCCATGCCTGGGCTCATGGTCCTGGGGCTTCATGACCCAAAGGACGGTAGATCAAGGAAAGTAAGGAGGTGAAGAGTGCAGGCCGGCAGCCTCACTGCAGGACTGTTGGTAGTTGGGGGTCAGGACACTTGACAGGGATGGCAGGGTAGGGTAGTCTGACCTGCTGCAGGACAGTTAGGAGGGTCCCCAGCTGGTGCCTATAAGCTGCCAGGAAGAAACTCTGTGACAACCCAAGGGATCTCCACACATGTCCAAGGTCCCCTGCGGACATGACTGACCCTGTGAGGGTAACAGGGGCATAGTTTTCCTGGTACCAGTAGAGATGCTGCAGCAGCCTGACAGGCTGTGGGTATCCTCAACAGACACCCCAGGGATCAGGCTCGTCAAGTTCCAGCACCAGTCTCTCTGCCTTGAGATGGCGGCAAGAGAAAGGCAGTCTGGGAGGAGCTGTCACTCAAGACACTTAGAAGTGTGGGTACAGGAACAGGAGTGGGTGGGGTCATGACCTCATGCTTCCAGCTGAAAGGTGGGGCATAGGGTGGCTAAGCAGGGTAAGGGTGGCCTTGGGGGCCCAGGAGCCACAGGAGCACTCACGTCTGCAGAGCCGGAAGCTGGAAGCGCTCAGCACAGAACTGGACGAAGGCTCTCAGGTCTGTCTTGCTGATGCCGCCTATTGGGTTGATGTCCGCGCTGGAGCAGTCATACTTGGTCAGGTAGCCAAGGAGACTGCCAGGAAGAAAGGACGGTGTCTCTGTGGTTTCTGGGGTATTAAGGGATCTGGGGTCTACCAGTGCTGGCCAAGGCTTACCTTCTTCCAGGGGCCCAGAATTCAGAGGCCTAGTATAACCCTGGCCCTGGAGGAGGCCAGCAGGGTGACATTGGGTACACTGTATGGATATCTATTTTGGCTCAGAATGCTTGGGTACCACCATCAGCCTTCTGGGAACAGCTTGTCTAAAAGGCCAGGGTCAGATAGGTGGAGCTGAGAGACAGAGGCCTCGGAAGGGGAGGCAGGAGCTTGCACAAGTGTGCACTCAGTCCGCTACAAAGCTCCAATATACAGCTTTAGCTCTGCGGCCTCACATGGCAACAAGGGCCCTGAAGATGAACTGAGGACTCTTCACAGAGATGGACCAGGATTACAAGGTGGGTTTGAGAAACAGCCCCAAGTCTCCTCAAAGGAAATAAGAATTAGTCAAGGCCAAAGGGCGCCATCAAGATGCTGATGGCTGTGAGGATACAGGGAGGGTTGGGCTGGTGGTGTGGGGAGAGCCTGCAGAGGCCTGGGGGAGAGCTTGGAGCAGCTGCCCCACAGTGACCGTGAGAACAACTCAGGGCGCACACACCTTCCAACCCCACCCACCCGCCACAGCTCTGCCACAGGCCACTGTATTCCCATCCTGGTCACACACGAGTTCTTGCTGACCCAGTGACTCCAAGCTAAATTGGCAAATAGTGACAAATGTTCTAGCGTCAGTAAGTGTCTTTGGGTAGAGGAGAGGGATGATGAAACTGGTGGGACTCAGATTGCTACCAGCAGAGACACGGGTCCTGGAGAGGCGCCCACAGCACATCCTGCTCTCCTTGCTGTTTCCATGGGAAAGGCCACCACCCTCCATGGCATCATAGACCCTGGCAGGACTCTGGCCTTCCTCCCTCTACCTCCTGCTAGCTGACATCAACCAGCAGCTATGGTGGCCTACAGTGTGCTCCTGTCCATTGTTCTGGCCTCACCCTGATCTACTGTTAGCAAGAACACTCCACCCTTCTCCACCCTGCTCCACCCTGCTCCACCCTCACTCACTGTGTGTCACCCACAGGCCTGGGACAAGAGCCCTCCTTCAGAAGGCAGCCACCAAGTAGTTTGACTCATGTAGGGAACCTGGGCTTGTAGGCTTCCCTGTCCCTTTCTGCTGGAGGTCCCTGGGCCTAAGCTGCGGTGCTGAAGCCCTGCATCCTTCCAGGGAGGTGGCGTTTCTGGCAGGTGTCAACAGAAGATGCCTGCCAGCCTGGGTTTATCTGTACCCAAAATACTGAATGACCAGCTGCCCAGGAAGTGGCCCTTTATACCAGCTGCTAGCAGGGTGTGGAACCGAATGCATCCCTTGTAACATCACTGGGAGCAGGCTTGGGAAACTGCCAGGCTGCTCTGTCCCTACTCAACCTCACCGCCAGTCTGTTTGCAATACAGACCACAGCCCCAGGACAACCTGATACCAAGTCCCAAGTCCTCTTAGCAAGTCATCAAACACATTCTCACACAACTCCCTGGGCCCAAGACGCCACAGGCACCCATCTATCATCCTTATGGCTGTCCCTCATCATCTCTCCTCAAGCTCTTAACTCACCGCTTCTCTTGGCACCATCTCTTGGCAAAAACACCAGCTGCTTTACCCAGCATTCCCCAACTGCATGGGCACCAGCAGCTGTGTGCTGCTGAAGAGGGATGGTGACCCCATTGTGCTCCTGTCTCATCCTCTCAACCCTACCCCACCGGTGATTCCAGTCTTGGGCACTAGGGGATGGCTCTGTAGGTAAAGCATTTTCTACACAAGGACGAGTATTGTGGGATAATTGTACACTGTGTGAAGATACACTGCTGTGATTGTTAATAAAGAGCTGAGTGGCCAACAGCTAGACAAGAGGTATAGGCAGGACTTTGGGCAGAGAGAGGAAGTAGGAGGAGACAGTCGAGGCGCCAGAGAGAAGCCAATGAGACATGGAGTCAGACATGCAGAATGAAATGAAGGTAAAATGCTACATTGTAAAATGTAGATTAATAGAAGCAGGTTAATTTGAGTTGTAAGAGCTAGTGGGACCAGCCTAAGCTAAGGCCGAGCTTTCATAAAAAGTCTCCATGTCATTAGTTAAGAGTGGGCTGGCAAGACAGAAAAAGATTCGTTAGAGATGAGGACCTGAGTTCAGATCCCTCAGCACCCACATCAAGCTGGACACAGCAATACCGTGTGTAATACCAGCACTCCTATGCAGAGATAGACAGAATTCTCAGAACCTTAGAGGACAGCTAACCTGGAATACACAGCAGGAGCAATGACAGCCTGCTTCAAACAAGGTAGAAGGTGAGGACTGACCCTG
Organism: Microtus ochrogaster; assembly: GCF_000317375.1. Taxonomy (NCBI): domain Eukaryota; kingdom Metazoa; phylum Chordata; class Mammalia; order Rodentia; family Cricetidae; genus Microtus; species Microtus ochrogaster. The sequence continues at coordinate 36,388,382 of NC_022015.1, forward strand.
GAAGCTGTCCTCTGACCTCTGCATACATGCCAGGGCATATGCACACATACACAAATACAAATAAAAAGCCTGCTAGATATGGTGACACAATCTTATAATCCCAGTCTCAGAAGGCAGAGACAGGAGGATTCTTCCCAGTTTTAGGGCAGCCTAGATTACATAATAAATTTGAAGCTACCTTGTGCTTCACAGTAAGAAGCTGTCTCAATATCAATCCAAATGAAAGTACAGATGGGAGGGGGTGTATGTATATGTGGGTGGCTGAGTGGATGCATAGGTGGGTGGATATATATGTGTGTGTGTGTGTGTATATATGATAGGTGGTGGTTGATGTATATATGTATGTATGTATGTATAAGCGAATGCAAGGTGGGATGGTGGTGTATGCATGTATGTATGGGTGGGTAGATGGGAATGAATGTATATATGCATGGGTGGGTGCATGGAAGGGTGGGAGTGGGTATATGTACATACGTATGGGTGGGTGGATGGATGAATACGTCAGTGAATATACAGTGGGTGGATGGATAGGTGGGTGGATGTATGTAAGGGTGGGTGAATGGATGGGTAGAGTGGCAGGCGGATGGGTAGATGGACAGACAGACTGGTGAAAAGACCAATGGATGAACACATGACACTTTAAACCCACCCCCCAGCTAATAAGAAGCATGTGAGACAGGAGGTGTGGAGGCTCACCAAGCCTGGGAAGGGATCTACCAGTCTCCACGGCTGGCTCTGTGGTTGAGTGGCTTTCACCTGGAAACAAGAGGACCTCTGGATGGTTTTTAAGCAAGGGAAAAAGGGATTTGTCTTCAATTCCCATTGAAAAAGAGCTATCTTGTTTGGAGTGGAAAACTGGAATGAAAGGACCTATCATGCATGGGACAGGAAAGGAGGAGGAGGAGGTGACAGGAGCTGGAGGCAGGTCAGGAGCAGAAGCAGCCTGAGCTGCATGAGACTAGGCTGGGGTGGGAGCAGACAGAGGTTTCTTGGTCTGCAGTCTCTGGATATCCTGATATTGCAGAGAGATAATGTCTTTAAACATCAAACTTCCATCAGAGACTTAGGGTGTCATCAAGGCAAGTTCCCAACCACACGCACCTCTCATCCACATTGGCAGATCCAAGCACAAGAAGGCCCCCTTGAACGCCCCGGGACCAGAGGCTCAGCTGAGCAAACAGGTAGGCGAGGACCATCCTTATCCGAGCCTGGATGAGGGAAGAAGGCAGTTACCCTATGCCTGACCTAGGAAGCAGCTGCACTATGATGCAATCCTAGCACAGGAACATTCAAGTCAGAACACAAACAGGTTGAATGGAGCTGCCCTGTGCTGGGGAAAAGACTCCCACGCCCCCTTGCACCAATCCATAGCAGGATCACAGTGCCAAGAGTAACAGGAGGCAGACACTGAGTAGGGGGAGCCAGGAAGAGGCTCAGCAGTGCCCCCCACACTAGTTACCATTTGAGAGGTGGCCATGAACACAAGGGGCAAACAGAGACGGCATGCTGACAACAGACAAGCCCTGGGGCCTTTCCTCTCCCTGTTGACACGTGGCATATAGGTTAACCAAGGTAGCCCAGGGGTGGGGCAGGGCCAGCGGGCCAGGGCTGGATGAAATGCATGGGTGCCCACATACACTCGTGTGTGGTCATGCTCCAGCACACAGACTCACCAAGGCTCAGATGGGCACACCCTCCACATGCACTTTCCCATGTACTGACACTCACAGACCTGCAGCCCAAAGCATGGCTGTGTGGTCAGCGTCTCTAGTGAGGCATACAGACAGTTAACACAGCACTGCCCCTCCCATCCCCAGAATCCCTGTCTTTCACTGCTTTCCCCTCCGCATCCTTGTGAGGATGAGGGCCAGGCTCAAATACCTACCTGCACATTCTGCAAGGCCAGGTTCTCCCTGCTGCTCCCTCCGTGTGCTGAAAACCGAGGGAACTTCCCGGTCACCAGACTGAAGATGCCCAGGACAGCCTTCACGGCGGTGTCAATGCTCAGATTGATGTGGTAGCTGGAAGGGCAGGGGTGAGAGGGGTCAGCACAGGTGTGCTAAGACAAGCTCTTTTTTTTTTTTTTTTTGTTTTTCGAGACAGGGTTTCTCTGTGGCTTTAGAGCCTGTCCTGGAACTAGCTCTGTAGACCAGGCTGGTCTCGAACTCACAGAGATCTGCCTGTCTCTGCCTCCCGAGTGCTGGGATTAAAGGCGTGCGCCACCATCGCAATTACCCTTGAAAAATATTGCTTGGGCCTGGGTATACTGGTGCACACCTTTAATCCCAGCACTTGGGAGACAGAGGCAGGTGGATTTCTATGAGCTCCAGGTTAGCCAGAGCCACAGAATGGGTGAGACCTATCTGAAAAAAAAAAAAAAAGACTTGGAAAGAAGGCTCAGCGATTAACTGACTAGACCTAGACTTGATTCCGAGCATGTTGGCTCACAACCACCTGTAACCTCAGTCAAGGGGATTTGATGGCCTCGTCTGCCACTTATATGCACCTGTCCACGCTACATAAATAATTAGAAATAATAAAATTTTTTATCATGTGTATTGGGGGGGTCACACATTCCATGGCATGTGTGGATGTCAGAGAACAACTTGCGGGAGTCAGCTCTCCTTCCAGGATGTGGGTCGAAGGGATTGAATTCTGGTCATCAGACTTGGTGGCAAGCACCTTTCCCTGCTGAGCCCTCTTGCTGGTCCTCTATTGTCATCTTAGAGCATGTGACTCTACCATGGCCAGCACAGTAACGACACTACAAAACCATTACTACTTGCCAACTAGTGCCAGAACTCACCAGGCCAGAAAGAAATCCTGCCCAGCAGCCAACACTCCCTACTCCCATTCGCCCAGCTTGACAACTGCCAGTCCACTGTCTGGACTGATAAATCCACTGTGGGTAGGCTAGGCTGGGCAACTCACAGAAATGGAGTTGTGCATATCGTGGCCTTTGAGACCTGGTGATTTCACTCAGCACGACAGTTCTAAGCATCACTTATGCTTTGGAGGCGCTCCACACCTTCTCACATCAGAACGATACTCCAGTGTGGGCACATGACATTGTGTTTAACTATCCATCCGTCAATGGAGGTTTGGCCCATTTCCTCCTCTCATCACTGTGACAAAGCTGACAACCAGGAACGTCCTGCAGAGGTAACTGTTTGGGCTTGTAACTCCTATGAGCGTAAGCCCAGGTATGGAACCTGCTGGTAGGGAAGCTTCTGGCTGTACACAGGAATGTGACAGGCAGTTTCTTGATTTCCCAAAGAGCCTGAATAAAAGAATATTCTAGATGAGGCAGAGTCATGCCTCCTGGAAAAGTCTTCATCCTCCCCACAAAGCCTGCAAGCTACATCCAAAGCCTGCTGGACCAGCTCTATGGTATCCCGCTGACGGGAATATATGCCCTGAAACTGCACCTAGGGGCAAGACTGGGTGACGGATGTTTATGCGTGTACATGCATGTGAACTGTACAGTCTGGGCCCAAACCCACAGCATTTCACTTAGCTGCCAGACACACACAAGGACACTACAGCCACAGGCTTGTCACCAGCTCTAACGTCTGCCATGGTGCCAGCCTGAGCTCAGCACAGGATGAAGTCCTACCTTCCAATCTGCTGAGCTAGCTCTGTGGCCCTGCTGTGGGTCTCCTGGGAGGAGTTCTCACTGGCCATGTAGCAAGTGGTGAACAGGCGTCTGCAGAGCTCCTGGGGATCTTGTGGGGTGTAGCTGTTCTCGTTCACCAGACTTTGGATGTCTGCTAGCACCTGCTGATCTGGAGCCGCCATGGCAGGATGAGAACCAGTGTCTGTGCACAAAGTCCTGGCCTCCCTCCCAAGTGCCCAGGCAGTCAGCCTACATCTTCCAGGCACCAGACTCTGTTCAACTTCCTGGGGCCCTTGTAGGTACCAGGTACCCTGGTCTGATCTTCAGCTCCCACATATTAGCCCCAGTCCATTCCTGGCACCTACCTAGCTATTTCCTAAGTTGATGTTCAGTCCCCACAGTCTGTCTCCCAAATTTCCTTGTATCTAGCTCCCATTGATCACCCTAGAGACCACAAATCTAGCCTGGTCCATTGTCCAGGGTCCTGAAAAAATGAGCAAGTCCCTCTCCCAGGTGCTTCAATACTGGCCCTTGTACCTGCAGGGCTAGCTGTGCTAACTCACCTATCTGTTCTAGGTCAACCTATTGTCTGTGCTGGGCTAACCCACAACTCTGCACTGCACTAACCCACGGCTCTGCACTGCACTAACCCA
>NC_022015.1:36393432-36398214 GCF_000317375.1 Microtus ochrogaster
CACGGCTCTGCACTGTACTAACCCATGGCTCTGCACTGTACTAACCCACGGCTCTGCACTGTACTAACCCACGGCTCTGCACTGTACTAACCCACTGCTCTGTGCTGAACTAACTGTGGTCTGTGTTTGGCTGGTCTATGTTCTGGGCTAACCCTCTGCTCCTGTACTACTCAGGCTATTCTTAGTGCCACTGCACCCATGGTGAGATAAGGACTTGACCTAGGTTGCCAGACCCCAAATCCTATAACACCTCCCCAGGGCTGCACTGTTGACAGGCAGTGGCAGGCAGACAAGACTATATCTGCTAACTACCCAGGAAAGGCTGTTACTGGCCTGAGTTCTGGGACTTGAATAGGACGGACATCTGTGCCCTGCCACTAAGCCTCCCTCACCCATGGTACCCATGACCTGGGTTTGTCCCCTGCTCCGTGCCTGGTTCCCAACCTGCCTCCCTCCTCACACCAATGGACACCAGGTCACCTACTTCCATTCTTCACAGCCTCGCAGACCAGGCAGCACATGGAGTAGACGATGCAGGCGCTGGCTGCACTATCCACACCGCCACTCAGGGGCAGGAAAAACCCAGCCTGGAAGGGGTCAACCAAGTACTGTGTGAGCCAAGCTGCAGATGGGCTCTGCCCCAGCCAATCTCCAGCCTAGCACCACCCTCTGAGTCCCAGAGTCCTACAGGAGCACACGGCCAGCACCATCTCTTGGGGGACAAATGGCCCACTTGTATGACAGGTTTCCTAAAGGGCAGAGATGCCACGGGAGCCCAGGCTGCCTTTCTGGCCCTAGATGAGCGTACATCAGGGGATCTGAGAGTTCCCCGCCTTTCAACAGCTCCACAGACCATCATACGGCTTCAAAGTGGGCTTCACCCATCTGGCCTCTGGCCAGTTGAGATACACTCTCCCAAAGAAGAACACCACTATCTCATCCTAGCTTCACACACCAACCAGGAGACACAGGGGGATGGGTAGGAACAAAACACCCTACCTGTTTGCTCCGTCGGAGGAAGTCCCAGAGCCAGCAGGCAGGCCCAAGGCTGCAAGAGATACTAGTGTTGAGTCTGGAGGCACAAGCCTGGCTCACTGCATCTCTAGAGTGGCCCTGCATGGGGCCCCCAGAAAGCAACACAGAGACACAGCCCAGAGCCTGGGCTCTTGCTGGGCCATCTGCTACAGGCACTGTGTGTCAACCTGGGCATTTCAATTCTGAAACCAGTCTAGGAAACCCCCAGAGGTATCCCACGTGAAATGGGGACACAGAGGCCTGGCACAAGGCCTCAGAGCTTAAGGACGTAGTTTGGAGAGACTACGCTGAGCAGAACCAGGCAGCCTGACCTCATCAGCTACAGGGAGTCTTTTACTTTTGACAGGGTCGGTCTCACTATGTAGCAAGGACTGTCTTAGAACTCATGATGTGACAACCACTGTATCTTTAACCCCAGGAAAGCACAGGGACTACCCTAGGCAGATTTTGGGTTTCTTTGAAGCCCCCACACCTTGTAAACCTTGGAAGCCACTGGGATAGTGATGTCCAAAAAGCAACAGGATCCAGAAGCAGGGGGCACCCACCTTATCTCCTCCTCGGGACTGTGGTATGTCCACTCCACAGGTTCTGACACTGGTTCCAACAAGTCCTCACTGACCGAGAGGGCAAAATCCACATTCACCCTGGGATAGGGGCTCACCCTGCTTGCCTATTGGGAGAGGACATCAGGACACAGTGACAGCTGCAGTTGGAAGTCTCCACGGGTGAGGGGTAGGACTCTAGCAGCCATGGTAGTCACAGATGAGCCCACGGGGAGTTAGGATGGACTGATTGAAGCTGACAGGTGCTGACCAGGGCTTGCAAGGGCAGAGGCGTTACAGACCTTTCCTGGTACTGCGGGAATGGGGGGGGGGTAGCCACTCAGGAGAGCAGTGTGATAGTTCTTCAACAGCCTGAACATGAGGGCCTCACGTGAGCAGGAGGGCTCACTCCTGGACAGATACACCCAGGAAAAAGAACCCGTGCTCACTCAAAACTCAGGAGGAGCAGCAGTGGGCACCCTGTGTACAGCCACTGGGTGGAGTGCTACTGTACCCTGAAAAAAACAGCAGAGCCCCATGCTTCCACATGGTGAACCTCAAGGATGCTATCCTTAGTGAGAGGAACTGGGTACACCCTTGGTTTAGTACCATCTCTGGTCAAGCCCACAGCATACTGGGTCACCAGCAAGGCCCTGCTGAGCATTCCGGCTGGTGTTTCTCCCATGGTGCTTACCTCCAGGTTTCGAGATGAGATCTCTGCCCTGTAGCTCCGGACATCTTCCAGGTCCAGGGTGGCAGTGAGGACCTCCTGGGTGGGGAAGCAGAGGGAGAGCACAGGACTGCTGTCCCACGTGAATGGGTCAGACCTTTCACAGCAGAAGCTAGGCATCCGCTGCCCCTAGCAAGGTGAAAAGCACCACTACCCTCCTGAGCCTTTTCTCCTTTTAAAAAACGTATTTTAAATTATGAGTATATGTGTGTCTGTGCACATGAGTGCAGTTTCTGTAGAGGCCAGAAGAGGGCGCTGGATTTCTGGTGCCAGAGAGATAGGTGGTTGGGAGCTGCCTGACGATGCTGCAACCTGAACTATCTCTCCTGCAGCATCTCTGTCTGGCCGACACCATAACCCCAACTATATTTAGACATCTCCCAGTGACCCCCAGTTATAGCAGGCAACACAATTCTGTCAGTGATTAGGGTAAGGGTGGGGTTTCAGGAAATGTTCTTTTTTACTTCAAAGACACAGAGAAAGCAATGATTCCTCCAGCTCTGCACATAGTGACTTATAGATGGAATGGCTGGAGCCACTGCAGCCATTCTATGACCAGAAAATGAAGTCAACACAGAGGAAGATGGAGGGGGAGAACAGCATGGGGAGTGACATGGCAGTGCATGCCCAGTCTTCCAGGAGCTGAGCATGCGGCTCACCAGCCCCTCTGAGAACTGTGTGGCCCCTGAGGTGGATTTGTGCAGGGCTGTCCTCTATGTCCTCACACCCCCGGCAAAGGACTGTGATGACACACACACACAATCCCCTTGCCTGGCCGGCTTCATGAAGCCCCTCCCCATGGGAGGTGACATGTTTCCTCTGTGCTTCCCATCACTCAGGGAACAGTGGGAGGTGATGGTTAACACTGATTGTCATCTTGATACAATGTAGAATCACCATGGAAACCAAATCTCTGGGTATGTCTGTGAGGGAGTGTCTAGATTGGGTTTATTGACGTAGATGCCCTCTGAATGTGGGGGGCACCAGCCTGTGGGCTGGGGTCCCAGACTGAATGAAAAGTAGAAAGTGAGCTGAGCACCAGCCTTCATCTCTGTGCTTTCCAATATGTATGTGCTGTGCCCTATGGACGTGTTGTGCCCAGCTGGCTCACACTCCTGCAGCGACACATTCCCACTATGATGGACTGGTAGCCTCCAGCCGTGAGTCAAAATAAACCCTTCTGTCCGGTATTTGTCACGAGTGAGCAGTTACTAATGCAGGGTACAGTCCTCCTTTAATGTGTGCTGTCCAGACCATGGGGAAACTGATAGGTCTTGGATATGCCAGATACCCCCGAGGATAATGCCCCCAGTTAAGTCTGTTGGTCACCATCCCTTTTAACAGGATTAGGTCTAGTGCCTGCTAATCCCTGATTGGGGGGCTTTATCCTGCCAGCCTCCAAAATGAGTCAAATATACTCACTAGCCCCTGTATGAAGCCAGGCGGCCGTGTGTCCCAGACACCATGGTATCTGCCCCAGTGTGCTTACTATAGCCTGGGGTCCTCCTCCCTAGCTCGTGCCCAGCATGGACATTTTTCTCTGCTCTGGGTTCCATCAAAACCTACCCTAAGGGGATCCCTCCTCACAGCCAGGGTAGGGGAAACTCTACAGATGAGCAGTTAACTGACTGGGCAGTGGGAACGCAGCTCCCCATCTGCATGCTTGGCTCATTACCACATCATCCAATGAGAACTGAGTGCCCTGGGCAAAGATACTCCCGTTCATGGCAATCATGGCACAGCCATCGTAGTAGAGACGGTCACCGTCGCAGCCCTTCTGGTTGGCTAGCAGGTAGATGCCACCATTCTAGAAGAAGCAGAGGAGACAGTATGGCTATCAGTGCTTTATATAACCTGCGACTGCCGCTAGTCCTTACTGGGACATCTAGATGCACCAGACTCCCCAAGCTGTCATCGGCATCCAGGCTCTGAGAGGGACAGAGGGTGCAGGTGGAGACACCAAGCCCCATGGCGTTGATTCATGTGGCCTTGACAGATGTGCTGTGATTTCCTCGAAACTGAAAAGTCAGAAAGTCAATGTACAAGTCTCAGGAAGCTTCTGAAACTTAGCAGATGTACGTGGTCCCTCCTCTCCTAGGTCACATAAGCAGTAAGAACTGCTGAGAGGCTCTCAGACCAGCCAAGATGCCTGGCAGAGACTCTCTGATCTGTCAAACTGCCTGCAAACTGTGGAGGGAGCTCCAGGGTTCCAGTCCTATGAGCTGTCGATGGGGCTTTGGTGATGCAGCTGCCTTTGACTCATCCCTGCTCCTGCCCATTACTCCTTACCCACACCGCTGAGTAATTCCAATAAACTCATTGGGCTTACCACATTTAACTCTGGTGGTCCTGTTACTTTGGTCATTGACTTAACACATTTAACTCTGGTGGTCTTGTTACTTTGGTCTATCACTGGCTTACCACACTGAACTCTGGTGGTCTTGTTACTTTGGTCTATAACTGGCTTACCACACT
>NC_022015.1:36398549-36415734 GCF_000317375.1 Microtus ochrogaster
TCTTGTTACTTTGGTCTATCACTGGCTTACCACACTGAACTCTGGTGGTCTTGTTACTTTGGTCTATCACTGGTTCCCTACCAGGAGTGAGTAGACCTGTTAGGTCTTCCCCCAATAATGTCACATGACACCAGGTGTCAGGCATCCCATAGAACATTCACTTTTACTGTCCCTCAGCCCTCAGTGCAATGCTGCAGTCCCTATCTAGCAGGGCCACTGCAGCTAGAGCAGTGTGGTGAGGCAGCATTGAGCTTTAGAGCCACAAGACACACTGGTGACCTTGGGTGACCTCTGTGAGACCTGGATGCTATCCCCTGTCTGTGCCCATCTTCAACCTGTGGCATGTCTATCTGCACCAAGAACTAACAGTACTGTTCCACTGTATCCAAGATCAGTGGCAGGTGCACGCAAGTTGGCATGTGTTTCCAAGACAACCACGGACAGGAACACATCCTCATAGCAGTGTCAATAGAATCTGCTTTATATGATGGCAGTTAGGGCCTGGGGATACAGGAAGAGAAACCTGGGAGGGACCAAGCATGTGTATGAAATACAGCTTCAAACCACAGCCTTAAGTACGCACCAGAGGTGGCTGAGCCCTGCCCCAGGTACCACTGCTCTTGGGGGTTCCTCTGACAGAACCTTAACTTGTGATACTGCTCATCCATCCTGCCCAATGCCTACCTTGGAGGTGGCCATGGTCACCAGATCCACCCTGGTATGGGCTTTACGTAGCATGTGGTGGCTGCCCGAGGCGTTGGTGATGATCTCCACACCATCCAGGCCCATGTCAACGTGAGGGCTGTGGAAAGAGGCAGGCAGAATGACAGCTGGGCTCCTGTGGCCCCTTAGCTATCTAAGGGGACCTCCATAGTTAAGGCCATGACCTCAAGAGGCTACAAAGTCTGGGTCCTTCCACTGGTCAGCCCTGGATGGAGAATGGATGGCAAAGAGTCAGCTGACCTGCGCGGTGTCCAGAGCTCTTCACAGACCTCACTTCCAATACAAGTGTCCCTGGTGGCAAGTACCACATCTCCGAAGGGAACGGTTTTCTGCAGTGGAGAGAAAAGACCACTTCAGATCTCAGGGCTGCTTACTGGGCTACACACTGGCCTCTGACATCTTGAAGGCTACCACACTGTCCCAGGCCCTCGCTAAGGCTTTCCTCACCGTGGGTGTGCCCAGTTCCAGCATATTCGACTTATGCTGACCCCAGGCTCTCTCATTTCCCTACATATAACCACAAGCCACGCAGCTTTGCTGCAGCTACAACAGGTCCTTTCATCCACTCCATCTTCTGCCACCAACAATGTCACCATTCACAAAGGCTGCAAGTAGAGTGAGGACCCCAGGCCCACAGTGCAGCAAGAGGGGCAAAGCTCAGAGATATGCCCGTCACTGGCTGATGGTGGCTTCCTAGAACAGGTCCCTGAATCTGTCTACCTCCATTCAGGGCTGACTCCTGCAGCGGGGCTTGCAGTCAGCTCTCCTGCACTCAGCATGGATTCCACTCTGAACTTCCCATCTACCCAGCTGTGCTCTAACTCCGCCCACCCGCAGCCTACACTGGCAGGAAGCCCTGGGAAGGATGCACCTGCTTTGTCAGGTCCTGTAACATCCGAGGGAGGACATACTCCTCAGTTTGCCTGGAAGGAAAGAATCAAAGCATGGCAAAGCTGAGATGAGGTCCTGGGACACAGGAAGCATGGCGCAGGCATGGACCCTCCATCTCAGCATGCCAGGCTCCTGAGAGTGTTGTGTCCTCAGAGGCAAAGCCACCCATTCATGTAGAGACCCATGGCAGACACTGTAGTACTCATGCATACTGGAGTGTCTCTGCCTCTCTGTTTTCTGAGAGACTTGTGGAGAGGGGGACTGGAATCAGGCCATTGTTCCAAGGGAGAAATGGGGGCTCTTCCTAACCGTGGAAAAGTCCTGCGATGTTTACCTACAGACATAACCACACCTACCTTACCAATGAGACAACAGGGTCATACTCCACAGTCTTTAACAGCAGGGTATTTACCACACACGGCTTTGGTCTACAGGGTCTCATCCTCAAACAAGCCGCTACCTGGTACACTGCTTAGATGCCAAATGCAGAGTACTCTGTGGTGGCCCATGGGCACACTGCCAGTGGTTCTTCTACTTAAGCACAATGCTAGCAGTCATAGAGCTGAGTAGACAAGGCCTCTCCCGCCCATCAACACAGGGAACAGAAACAAGATGCCCACAGACCTCCTCACAGCCACACCATCCTAGAGGAGTCCTCTGTCCCCATCTGTAGGACAGGAAGCAGCAATGTCGCTAAACCAAGATGTTGCTGAGCCACCAGTACATTCATCCTCACCTTTACCAACTCATGCAAAGACCCACTCGGTACTGGCCTGCAGCCCCAGCACTGGACTACAGGACAAGCTCCTATCTCAACAAACAACAAAAGAGAACACTAACAAAATACCCGTATTGTTACATGAAATAAAAAGCTACTGGGTGGATGGCCCAACGTATGTTACAGGAGAATGAGCTCTTTGCACTCTACCCTATTTATGGGTCATCTAAGGACAGACCCAAACGAAGTTCCAGAAGGGCAGGAAGGGGCTGGGGAGGCCATTTCTTCTTACTTGATTTTTATATTAATTTATTCACTGTGTGTATAAGTACATGGGTGTGCACATGCCACAGTGCTCATGCAGAGGTCAGAGGACAACTTTCAGGAACCAGTTTCTGGATACTTTAAAAATATGTATTTATGTGTGCAGGTGTGTGTCTGTCTGTCTGTCTGTCTGTGTGTAGGAATGTGTATATAAGACAGTTGCTCACAGAGACAAGAAGAGGGCATCAGATCCCTTGGAACTCAAGTTACAGACAGTTGTGAGCTGCTTATGGGTGCTGGGAAAATTAACCCAGGTCCTCAGGAAGAACAGCCAGTGCTCTTAATCCCTGAGTCATCCTCCATCCCCTCACTCTTAATTTAATATTATTTTTCTAGACAGAGTCTCACTGTTTAGCCCTGGTTGGCCTGGAACTATATAGAACAGATTGGACTTGAATACACAGAGCAAAGCCTGTCCCTGCCTCCTGTGTGCTGGGATTAAAGGTGTGCACCACTTATTCTTGTGTTGAGGGAAATTTTAACCATATTATAATTGGATAGTATAGCACTCTCATAACACATCCAGAGCACAGATAAAGAAAACAACTTTATACTGTTAACACCAAAACAAAACACAAGAGACACACCCCTCACCCAACAAAACAAAAACCTCTAACACAACGCTGGCATACAAGTCTAGAAACTGAGCCAATTTATGAATAAACCTTAACAAATTCAATCCAAGTTTTTGTTTGTTTGTTGTTTTGTTTTTTCAAGACAGGGTTTCTCTGGGTAGCCCTGGCTGTCCTGGAACTCTCTCTGTAGACCAGACTGGCCTCGAACTCACAGAGATCCTCCTGTCTCTACCTCATGAATGCTGGGTGTGTGTCATCACTGATCGGCTGAATCCAAGTTTAATATTCCACATTCACTTGAATTTAAAGAAGGGCACAAAGGTTTACTCTCTCTGTTCACCTGACATACATGGGAAAGACACTGGGATTCAACATTTATTCTCCATTTTTAAATGGCAGAGCCAGAGAGATGACTGACTCAGCAGTGAAGACCTGAGTTCCTACCCAGCAGTTGTGAATGGCAGTTAACAACTGGCTGTAACTCAGGTCCAGAGGATCCGTGGCCCTCTTTTGGGCTCTGTAGGTACATACATACACACATACACACAGACACACACACACACACACAGAATTAAAAATATATTTTTTTAAATTCACAGTAAAAAACAAAGGGTGGTGAGACATAGGTCTGAAGCCAAATGGAGAAACTCAAGGAGATTTCTGGATAGTTGGGAGAAAGGCAAAAAGCCAAACCTTCTATCCTAGGAATACTCTAGAATGTTGTAGAAATGCTGTCTGGCAAAAGTGAAGAGGATGGGCTGAGAAACGTAAACATGGAAAGAAGTTGTATCAGGTGCACATTACGTAAAGTTCTCCTTGACAGAGGAGAGAAGGAAGTCAACACAATTACAAGACAGGACCAGAATTCACAAGGCCATCCATAAACAGCAACCCTCAGAATCCAGTGGTTTTCCTAGATCAGCTGTCAACCACTTAAAGAATCCTGCTATGACCCTGTTCACAAGGGCAACTGCCAGTTATAGATGGGGGTAACTGGTAGTTTGAATAAGAATGGCCCCATAGGCTCATATATTTGAATGCTTAGAGTGGCACTATTTGAAAGGATTAGCAGGTGTGGCCTTGTGGAGGAAGTGTGTCACTGGGGGTGGGCTTTGGGATTATGAAAGCCCAAGCCAGGCCCAGAGTCTCTCTCTTCTTGATGCCTGTGGATCTGAGTGCAGAACTCAACTGCTTCTCCAGCATCTTATCTGCCTGCGTGCCACCTCTGAAACCGTAAGCCCCAATGACATGCTTTCTTTCATATGAACTGCATGCATGGTGTCTCTTCACAGCAAAAGAACACTAAGACAGTCACCTAAAACACAGAGCAGGGCTTCCCAAATGGGGGCATATCACCTAGGAAATATTTGGTAAAGTCTGGGACGATAGGCTTTTTTGCTCCGTGATAGGATCTTGTGTTCCCCAGGCTGACATGGAGCTCACTAAGTAGCCAAAGTGTCTTTGAAGTCCTGATTCTTCAGTCTTCTCTTCCAAGTACCAGGATGAAGGGTGTACACCACTATGCCTACCTCGTTTACAAGGATTTTGGCTAATGAAGACTACTCAGGTTGGGGCACCTCTGCCTCTGCCAACCATATACCACACAGGACAGACTGTGCCCCTCAGAGAATGAACTGTTCCCAAAGGTAAAATGGGCTATGGGGAGAGTCCATGCTCTAAAGGACAACTTGAGACACAGTGTCCCTCCACTTAAGAGTGACCAGTGACCACTGACTGACAGCTGAGGTCTTATGGTGTCTACTGGCTCAGACGTAAACTGAGAGCATGGAATCAGCCATGTCTGAATGGCTGGAATAGTCCTCCCACCTCCACAGTGTTCTGCGGCTCACCTCCCAACAGAGGCTGTTGTGCTGAGGATGTCTAATGAACACTTGGTGTGTGGTCCCAACTCATGGCAGCCGAAGCACCCAACACTCACCGGCTCCTGGACCAGGGGGTGAACCAGCGCAGTTCCCGGTAGTTGCCTTCGTTGGCCAAGGCCATCTTGGGCCTGATGAGGAGGATCTTCCTACAGTGGGTGAAAGGACTGATCATACCAACCTCCTGGGACAAGCAGGCCTCTGCCATAAAACTTGCCCCATAGGATAAGGTGAGGTCACTGAGTTAGTTCAAGTCCAGGGCCCTGAGAAAACCTGTTGTGCTTTTTTCTCTAGGTTTAAGCTTTCTGCTTGGGAAAATAAAAGGTCTCTATGACTCCATTAGCCAACAAGTGTACTTTGCTGGAAGCTGGCACACATGTGGGTATGTATGCGTTGGGGGAGGAGCGGCCAGAAGACTTCCCTCACCTTTATTGTCCAGGTGACAAGGATCAAAGCCCAAACAAACCCAACCTTGGGTCTCCTACTCTAGCCTGAGCGAGGGTGGCTGAGGCCCAGAGATGGAGATTCATAGCAGTTGCTGGGACAGTGTACCGTGCTCACTCAGGACACCCCTCAAGATATCCCCCACCTGAGCCAGGCACAGGCATGCCAGCCCCCCGCCTCCCACGACCTCACTTACCGGTTGAGAAAGATGACTCTGCAGTTGTAGCGAACATTCCGGTGCATCACAGGCCTGCAAACAGAAGGGAGGATGCGTGTCTGCATCTCTTGCTGCACAAGAGAGCAGCAAGCAGAGGCAGTGGCACTAACTACAGTCATGTGCTCTTTGCTGTGTGTCTACAGGTGCACTCCCATGCACACACAGGTGGACACCGAAGGTCCTCCTTTTCCAGCTCCACTTTGTTTTTTAGTATTAAACTTTACTTTAGATTTTGTGCGTGTACATTCATGTATGCATGTGTGTATGTACACACAGGTACACATGTATATATCTGTACACACACATCTACATACATACATACACCAATCTGTGTGCATATGTGTATGTATGTCAACATGCACTTGTGCATGTGTATACAGATCTCCTAGAGCTGCAGTTACAGGTGGTTGGGACATACAAGTACATGGAACTGAACTCGGAGTGTACGCAGCATGTGCTCGTAACCATTAAGCCATCTCTCAAGCTTTATTTTTTGAGACAGGGTCTCACTTATCCTGGGGGCTCACAGAAGCAACCCCAGAGACCCTTGTATCCTACCTCCCAGCACTGGGCTTTCAAAGGCATCCTGATGTACATGGTTTGTCACATGGGTCCTGGAGCCCAACTCAGGTCCTCAGATCTGCAGTCCTTTATGCTCAGAGCATCCCCCCAGCCCTTGGATGCTTTGTATTGGCATGAGGTTCCCTCAGATCTTTAGAGAAACCCTCAACGTTCTTCTGTAGCTTTCAAATTCAACTCAAAGGTGTTCTGAAACAAGGCTCCCTCTTCTAAAATATCTCAGAGCTTAGGGTGACTGCTTCCATCACTGCTTGCCTCTGCTGCTGCCTCCCCTAGCCAGAGGCTCACCTGCCCTAATGCTTCCTTCCAAACAGGATCAGAGGTAGGATATATGCAGGGGTACCCTGTCTTTCATCTGTCAACTCCCCCCATCCCAGCCCTAGCCATGGCTCATGCACAGCCACTATAAGCAGCTCATATCATCACGGCTTCTAGTCCTCTCTTAAGCCAAGTAAAGTACATTCGATGATGGGAATGATGTGCTTCCGTTTGTGCAATAGATGTGCAAAATACTAGATGATTACATAAAGCAGGGCCTCAGACAGCATGCTTCAGCTAGCCCTCTGGAGGTGGAGGCAGGAGGATCAGATGTTTGATGTCAAACTCAGCTACACATAGTTCAGGGGCAACCTGGGTTATATAAGACCCTGACCCAAAGAAACCAAGCCTGATTGGCGGTAAAATGGCCCTAAGGGGTAAGGAACTTGCTGCCAGGGCAGACCACCTGAGTTCCAGCTCTGGGACCCACGTGGTGGAAGGAGAGACTGACTCCCACACACATGCTGTGGTATATAAGCACACACAAAATAAATAAATACATCAAAAAATTAGAAAACCAGACTAAAATCCAGAACCAAACTAAACACAACAACAACGAAAATGAACCAAAAAAAAAAATGTAACAGGGTTTTCTAGCTAGAGGAGGCATTAAAACAAGGACAGACATCACCAGATAATGATCAGAGCTGTCATCACACAGACATTTTCAAGTTTAGTCAGAAGGCAGAACACAGGAAGCACTTCATGTGAGAGCATGCTGTGGTCTTCCATATACAAAGAACTCTCCAGCCAGGCGGTGGTGGCGCACGCCTTTAATCCCAGCACTCAGGAGGTAGAGGCAGGTGGAACTCTGTGAGTTTGAGGCCAGCCTGGTCTACAAGAGCTAGTTCCAGGACAGGCACCAAAGCTACAGAGAAACCCTGTCTCAAAAACAAAAAAAAAAAACAAAAAAAAAAGAAAGAAAAGAAAAAGCAAAGAACTCTCCAAACAAATAAGACAGCTGTATTCAGAGCTCCCAAACTAGGCAACTCTACAACAGTACACAATGATCACCGACTAGGAAAATGCTGAACTCCTTGGTTAATAGAGTAAATCAGGGCTGGGGAAGAGGCTCCACAGTGCACAGCACTTGCTGCTCTAGCAGAGGCCCAACCACAGAGACCACTATGCAAAGAGGTCAAACCACTATGGTCAGGCACACACTTGAAGGTTCTAGGCCACTGTGCTGGGTGAAGCCATACTTGAGAAAGCCAGGTCACTCAAGGCTTCATGGATGGTATGTCCCTAGGAGCAGCTCCCACAAAATTCACCATGAAGAAAACTGTGTGGCAGGATGAACATTTAGCTTGTGCAGAGTGTGTTCATGGGTGCCCAGAAACCCCTAGAAGAACTCAGAAACTGCTTCCAAGAGTTATTGCCTTGGGGAGGTTAAGCGGCTACAGGGCTGAGCAAAACTGACATTCAACATAGAGGTTTTAATGTCCCACTCAGACCCTATGGCCCTGATGAAGGGGCGCGGGGTGTCTTGAACTTGCCTTTCTTCTGAGCATCCCCTTCCACACCCGCATACTGGCACTTACATGCCCACATCACAGATGATGTCCTGAGTGACGGAAGAATCCAGAAGGGCAGCCAGGACTTGGAGCGAATGCAGGAGTGTGTCTGACTCGTGATAATGATCCCAGCATCCATAGCCACTGAGGAGAGAGGGAGCAGGCCAGTGAGGGGCTAGGAGCGGCCAGGAGGGGCCCAGGGATACCATAATGGTTGGGTCAGGCACCAGGTTTTCCAGAGCCTTCCAGGTGAGTGAGTTGTTAAGAACAAATTCAATGAGGGACACAGATAGAATGGGAGAGATTCAGGATTCTATGGAGAGACATTAGACTAAAGAAGCAGGTTAACCCAGGTGGATAAGGAGGAGGATGCCTTGGGGCTGATATAAAGTGCGGGAGAGAAGTACGTGTCTGCTTCCCTTATATCCAGATGTCAGAGCAGTGGTTCTCAACCTTCCTAACGCTGCGACCCTTGAATACAGTTCCTCATGTTGTAGTGACCCCCAACCATAAAATTATTTTGTTGCCGTTTATAAATATACTTTCATTACGTTATAAATTATATTGTAAATATCTGTATGTATCTCCCCCCCCCCCCAAAGAGGTCTCGACCCACAGGTTGAGAACTACTGCATTAGAATACAGGAGGGAGGGGGACAAAGAGGAGAGGACAATCTGAAACACACGGCTGGTCAGGAGCCTCAAAGACAGACAGGTACCCCAAACCAGAGAGGAGCTGTAGCTGGTAATGGCCACACAAGGAAGTGGCCTAGCAAGAGGACAGAAGAAATCAAGTTATCAGTTTCTCTATTCTCTCAAAAAGGGCACCAGAAAGAGACCATTAAAAGATGCTGAGATTAAAAAAAAAAAAAATGCCGAGATGAAACCCCTTTCTGGCCAAATAGGTAAATGAAAACATGGGGTTAATGAGATCTTGGCTCAGTGGGTCAAGGCCTTTCCCACCATGACTGATGGCCTGGGTTTGATGCCCAGACCCCCACACCCCTACACACACAAAATGCACATGTTCCCAAATAAATGCAATAACTTTTTTTTAAGGGATTAGAGAGATAGCTCACTTGCTCTTGCAGAGGACCTGGGTTTAATTCCTGCAGCCACATGGTGGCTCACAACTACCAATTTCAGGGGATCCAACATGCTCTTCCTGCCTTTGTGGGCACCCGTCATGAAGGTGCTGCACAGAGAGATGTGCAAGCAAAAGACCCATACACACAAAACAAATAAAAATAAAAATTTTCTTTTTAATTACAAAAAGAAAGAAAACGAAAACCAGGGGAGGTGTCTCAGTGCCATGTAAGATACCATGGGAGCCATTGCAAACAGCTCTGAGGCTGCAGGTGCAAAAATCAAGGCATCTATAGAACTAGTGTCTGCTACAGATTGCTCCCTGCTTCAAATATGGTATCTGCATTGCTCCTCAGCATTTTGGCTCAGAGCAGTTGCAAAGAGGGCATCTTGCTGGTGGCCTCATATGGGGGAGGCAAACAGGCTTCCTGGGGCCTTTATTTAAGATGCCACTCATGGTGATTTAATTCCCTCTCTCATGCCCCACCTCTCAACATCATAACCCAGCGTGGTCCAACCTCGTCCCTCTATTTGCCCACTAGAAGCCTGGAGTCATCCAGCCTTCACCACCTGCCCTGGCCCAGTCCCACTCTCAAGTTGCTTTGCATTTCTTCTGCTCTTAGTACTGCCCCTCTTCTTCCCATCTTTTGATACCACTACCTGCCCTCCCAGTGGTGGGATGCCAGTGTGCTTAGCCATACCATATTTCCAGTTCTGGTCCAAGCCTGTATCTTGCACCTCTGGCTTTAGCAATTTGAATACCTAAATGGAGAGAGAGGTAGGGAGAAAGAATTCAGCAGCTAGAACGCATTTGAAGGCAAGAAAAGCAGGGTGCTGCAGCAATACAGCCAGAGCCAGGCTCTGTGGTGTGCACAGCCCACTGGAGCCAGGTCTGTTAACAGCAGAGGAGAGCAGGCACCTGAACTCATCTATATACACTTGCAGGAGACGAGAAACAGGGAGGATAGTGTAGTACTTTCTCATCAGACTGTCTTGGAACACCAGTCCACAAATAATGACATAGAGACTTACCAATTATGAAAGTTTCGCCTTAGCTTAGGCTTCCAAACTAGCTCTTATAACTTAAATTAACCTGCTTCTATTCTACATTCTGCCAAGTGGCTTGGTTACCTCTCCTTTGTATAGTACATTCAACTTGTTCCACCTCTAGCTGGTGTCTGCCTGCCTCTCTTCATCCCCGAGTTCTCGCTCTTCCTGGAAATCCCACCTATCTTCTCTCTCGATGCAGCTCTTGATTAAGCCCCTCACAGTGACACATCTTCACACAGTGTAAACAAGTATTCTGCATCGGGGGGGGGCCTTTCGCACTGGGGAGGGCTAAGTCACACTGTGGTAGGTAATCAATTTGCAGACACCAAGACCAGCTTTAGGAAAAAGCAGTAGACAGATCGTGAAGGCTTCCAACTCTAGTATGGTGCCAGCAGCTAGCACTCACACCAGGTTGACAGCTGCTGCCAACACGCAGGCGAGGTACCCCATCTTCACCCCATAAACTCTGTCAAGACATAGACTCTGACAAGAAAAGCAGGTCAATATATACTAAAAAAATAAAAACACCTGGGCTGGCCAGATAGCTCAGAGGTAAAGGCGCTTACTGCCAAGCCTGACAACCCAAGTTTACATAGAGCAGTGGTCCTCAACTTTCCTAATGCTGCTAGGCTTTAATACAATTCTTCATGCTGTGGTGACCCCTAACCATAACATTATTTTCATTGCTACTTCCTAACTGTAACTTTGCTACTGCTATGAATCATAATGTAAATATCAAACATGCAGGATATGTGATATGTGACCCCTGTGAGTCATTCAACCTCAAAGGGTTTGCAACAGACAGGTTGAGAACTGCTGACATCGACCTACATGGTGGAAGGAGACACCCGACTCCTGCAAGCAGTCCTCTGACCACTAGCACACGATGACAAGCATGCGTACATGCAATAAATAATAATAAACGTGGGGTTCTGTTGGCTTTTAATGCTGACTCTTGTAGTTTAGTCTTCTTACAGGGGCGGCTCAGCACGGAAAATATGAAGTGGGAATTCTGCAGCGACACTCTCCTTTGAGCTGAGAGCTCACCGTTTATCCGCTTTTCCGGTTCAGTATGCATTTTCCCAATGCCCATCTACCAGGAATGTCCTCAGAGACCCTACAGCACCGTTCCCACGGAAACAGCTCCAAGGACGGGCAGCTCTGCCCCAGGAGACACTAGAAATCCACCAGATCTTAGAAGATGGCTGAGGGCAGTGTCTACCCAGCCAGGTAGGATGCCCCCATCTCCATTCCTGCTTTGCTACTCCACGTGTCCCCCAAACTGGGAAGTCCCCCTAAAAGCTCACTAGCGCCAAGTCATTACCCTTTTATCTGTTCTCACGCCCAGCGCTGTGAGTCTCTCCCAGGCAAAGTTGTGCACTGGTCTTGAGAGCCATACCCTGATCTTTGTGGACTTTGGGTTCTTCCGGTCCCCCGTCACCCCTAGACTCACTCTTTAAAATCCTCTGGAAATTGCCCTCAAAATCCAGGGCCCACTGGTTGAGTGCACAAGTGGCTACGGTCACCTTTCGGCCCATTCTGGTTTGCAGGCTGCCGGCAGGGACCCTGAACAGACACTGCACTGCAACCTACAGCGCCACTGCCCGGACTGCGCATGCGCAGCTTGTCCTTCCTAGAGGCACCGCCCCTTGGACCGCCATAGCTCCTCCCCTATGCTCGTCATTGCCCAGCCTCTTCCCGACTCCTCGAGAAACGCGCCTTTTACCCGGAAGCCTCTCCCCTACGCCCTCCTCAGCCACACCCCGCCTCCTTCTTCTGCATGCCTGAGCAAAGCATCCTTTGGGAAGGCCCGGCCTCTGGGGCAGCCAAGTAGCGCCAGAGAAGTGCGCATGCGCAGCGAGGTTGTCTCGAAGCCCCGCCTGTACACTAAGTCAGAGCGCAGAGCCACGCCCCCACCGGTTTTTTCTGGACCTCCTCCATGCACGCTTTTGCCAGGTTTGATTTTGATATATCATGAATGGCTCATTCCTGCTACCAAAGGTGGCGTCTGGTTTGCTTTCTGTCGCTGTGATAAACACGCGACCAAAAGCAGCTGGGAGGAAAGGGTTCACTTCACCTTATAGGCCATATAGTCTGTTATGTAGAGAAGTTGAGGCAAAGACTGAAGCAGAGTCCAAAGATGGTTGACCACAGCATACAGGCTTGCTTCAAAGGTTGCTTAGCCTGCTTTTTTAACACCATTCAGGATCATCAGCCCAGGGACAGCACCACTTACTGTGGGCCAGGCCCCCCCACATCTATAAACAGTTAAGAAAATGTCTCATGTTTTCATGTGGTGGCGCTTGCCTTTAATCCCAGAACTAGGAGGCAGAGGCAGGCATATCTCAGTGAGTTCAAGGCCAGCCTAGTCTACTAAGCGAGTTCCAGGACAGCTAGGACTGTTACATAGAGAAACCCTGTCTCGGAAAAAAACAAACGAACAAAACCTGCCTCAATCTTCTGCACAGGCCAATCTAATGGAGACAGTTCCTCAAGTGAAGTTCCCTCTTCCAAAGGGTTTTTAGTTTGTGTCATGTGAACAAAAACAAGGCAGCACAGTTGGGTAAACACTCCCGTATTTATGCGTGAGTCACCCGGAGGGAGCCCTTTCTCATCCCTGACCCTCTTGCACGCAAGCAAGGTAGATGCTTCTCCAGATCAGGTCCCTCCTTTTCAGCCCTTTTCCCTCAGACAAAAGCCAATTCAAACCCTTCAGCCATTCCAAGAAAGTTCTTAGAACAGAGCCTTGCTAGATGGGGTGCACCTGTGTGTTAAGAGTTACAGCTCTGAGGGGAAAGGGATCCCCAGGACAAGTGTTGCAGCTCTGAAGGCAAAAGTATCCTGGCAGTCGGGAGCCAAGGAATACCAGGAAGTCACACCGTGCAACAAACCTCACATAAGAGATTTCTTGGGAAAGACGTAAGAGGGTGGCTGCCTCTGCTCAGATAAGAAGCAGAGAACTGAATGGGGAGGCAGGCTTTATATAGGGTTTCTTGGGGGCAGAGTTTTCCAGATTGGAGATTTCCAGGGTGATATTTGGTGTGATTTCAAGTCTTGGGTTTGGGACGAGCCCAGGGATTGGTGGTAGGTTTTTCAAAATCCAGAAGTAAGGTTGGACTTTTTACCCTGTCCTGTGACTGCACACATCAGTCTTTGACAGTTAGAAGCAACTCTCAGGAGCCTGGGGACCATTTTCAGGGAAGGTCTGTCTCTATCATCAGACAACAAACTCTACTGACCTGGACTGAAGTAAACTGAACTTGTAGGGTAAAAGGTCTAAGTCCACTTTGAAAAGCTACCAAACCCCACCAGTCTCTGAGCATAAAATTCCGTCAGTTCTTGGCTTGGCTTGACATATCACCAATCCTCCCCTCCCGCCCCCCCGCCCCGGAAATCTCCTGCTCAGTTCCCTGCTGCTTCTCACTCAAGGAGAGACAGCAACCCTCATGTGTTTCTTCCAATAAATCTCTTGTGTGAGGTTATTGTTTGTGGTATTCTGTGGCTCCTGACAGCCAGGATACCTTTCCCTTCAGGGTCATAACATCTGCATTAGGGAAACTTTTCCCCTCAGAGCAGAGCTGTAACACTTCCATTGGGGAAACTTTCCCTCTCAGAGAAGCAACACCTCTGTGGTGGTTTGAAAAAAAATGGGCCACCAAAGGGGTGGCACTATTAGGAGGTGCCTTGTTGGAGGAGGTGTGGCCTTGTTGAAGGAAGTGTGTCACTTGTCACTGTGGGGGCTTGCTTTGAGGTCTCTTTTCTTAAGCTTCACTAAGTGTGACAATCAGTTGACTTCCTGTTGCCTGCAAGATGTAGGACTCCCAGCTATTCCCCCAGCACCATGTCTGCCTGCACGCCACCATGTTCCCCACCATGATGATAATGGACTGAACCTCTGAAACTATAAGGAAACCCTCCCCCAACAATTAAATGTTTTGTTTATAAGATTGCTGTGGTCATGGTGTCTCTTCACAGCAATAAAAACCCTAACTAAGACAGCCTCCTTTGGGGAAGCCTCTCCCCTCAGCTGTAACACCTGTATTAGGGTATTAGGGAAGTGTTCCGAGAACCTTTGTTCTTACCACTTCTCTAACTCCTGAGACACCCCTCCCCTAAGATCCTTCTGTGTGGCTTTCTTGAATCGGACTTTAAACGTGACTGATTCTGGAGGTCACATATCTGCACCGTATCTGCTCGTTGCCACAGAAGGCCTCTCTGAGATGTGCAGTATGAGGCCAGTGCCTGCTACATTACTTTCCAAGGACTTCAAGGGGGGTTGTTGTTGTTTTATCAAAACCATTTACGTCTTGAACTGGGGAGGTGGCTCAGTTGGTCAAGCACTTGCCTTGCAAGTAGGAGTTTGATTCTTAGATCACCAGTTTCAAAACAAAGCTGGCATGGTGGCAACTGCTCATAATCCTAGCTGTGGGGTGCCAGCCTAGTCGACTTGGCACAAGGTCCATACTGGTAAGAGCATGCCACAAAACAAAACAAAAACCCACAGGTGCTGGGAAATGACACCCAAGTTGCCTTCTGGCCTATATGCATAGGTATACGCGCACACACACACACACACACACACACACACACACACACACACCCCACCTCTTGACGTGGGCCCACGTGGGCGACTGATGGGTGACCTTTTGCTATTCGAAGGCTGAAAACTCCAATCTTAGATCAAGCTACAACCATTCTGAACATACGCTCTCATTAAAACCATGTTTTTACAATGCACACACAGACCACACTCCATTTCATCGCCATCCTTTCCGAATGCCATTCAGTGCCCTGTTCCCTACTCCATTAATCCTACATTGCAGGAGTAGACTGAAGATTCGGTTGCCCAGCTCTACCCCCAGCTGCCTTGCAAAACTCCTTTCAGTGATTGGCACATTGTGTGGCAGACAATTAGGACCTGGTTTGGTACTGTTCTCAAGGAAGGCTAAGACATGTCATTCAAGAACAGCCACACTGGCCAGTTAGTTAGTCTAGTCAATCAGTGAGACCCAATTTCAATGAGAGACCCTATCTCAAAGGACAAGATGAAGAGAGATAGGGAAATACCCTTGATATAGGCCTCTCGTTTCCACAGGTGCACACACACACATTCACACACATACACACACACACGATCCAATTTGAAAGGGTTGCACTAGTCAAATATGAGATTGTACAACATAGTGTCAATAAGTAAAAAAACAAAACAAAACCCACTGTTCCACCCCGATAAAAGTAACTTAATGGCTTCGGTTGGCAAGATGGAGCAGCAGGGAAAGTGTTTGCTGCGCAAGCCTGGCTACCTGGGTTCAATCCCTGAAACTCACATAAAGGTAGAAAGAGAGAACTGGCTCCACACAGGGGTCAGTATGTGCCCCCCAAATGAGCACACACATAGTGGTTCTCAACCAGATCTCCTGCATATCATATATTTACATTATGATTCATAACAATAGCAAAATTACAGTAACAAAGTAGCAATGAAATAATTTTATGGTTGGAGTCACCACAACAGGAACTGTATTAAAGGATCATAGCTTTAGGAAGGTAGAGGACCACTGCACTAAAGTAATAAATAAGAAATATATTTTTCTGTCTTTTTGACATAGGGTTTCTCTGTGTAGCTCTGGCTGTCTTGTTACTTATTCTGTAGACCAGGCTGGTTTCAAACTCAGAGATCAGCCTGCCTGTGCCTCCCTAGTGCTGGAATTAAAGGCATGTGTCACCATTTAATTCTTAAAAATTTTCAAAAGTTAAAGAGTTGAATTCCTGATAGAAAACTATCAAATAATAAATAATAGTTTAATAATAAGGTTGAAGGGATGATGAAATCAAGTCAACTTTTTGTACCAAAAAGTAACCGATGCCCCCCAGTGTCCTCAATGAATGCTATGTCACCAGGGTCAAAGGATGCTTGGGAACGTTGTATTTACCAGTCTCAAAGTATCAATCCACTTATTTACTCATTAATCAAGAAAAAGGGTGTGTGTGTGTGAGAGATGGTTCAGAGATTAAGAGCACTGGCTGTGCTTACAGAGAATTCAGGTTCGATTCCCAGCACCCACAGTTTGACTGGAACAACTCCAATTCCAGGGGTGACCATGTATGTGTGTATGTATGTATGCAAAGGCTGCCAGGTATCCTGGAACCGAAGTTACTGACGGATGAGCTACCATGTGGGTGCTGGGGATTGTAACCCTAGTCCTCTGGAAAATCAGCGAGTACTCTTAGTTGCTGAGCCATCTCTCCAGCTCCCACCCCATATTCTGCATAACCTATTATTCTATAAAATGTGTACCCTGACTGGATCCCGGGTTTGAGAAAAGAGCAATATAGGACATTGTTGGGCAGCTGGGGCACCAACAGTGGCTAACAGTTCTGAAGTCATTTATGTTTTCCGTTAGTTTTGTTGTGGCAGCAGAGGAAACTTTCCCTGGCTGGGGGTGGGGTTGAGGGCGGGGGCGAGGGAGGGGGTAGCGGAGTGAGGGTACTACAACTAACTAAAGTCAGGTGGCGGGGAGGAAAGAGATGAAACGAAAGAATGAAATCTAGGCAGCTGTTCAAAGTTGCTATTTTAAGGCTCAGGGGCCTTGAATGCAGGTTGGGCTTTCCCCAAAAACCTTCCTGGGGACCAAGGTGTGACTGAGTTCTGCCTGCCAGGGAGCCTGTTGGGCTGTCAGGCTAGGGCCTCAGCCTTTTGCACCCCTCCACGTCTCCTGGTCCCACCACTGTGCACCAGATGTTCCTTTAGGTAGGAGCTTTGCAGCAGGGTAAACTGAGGTATTGGGACGGGCGGGCTCCGAGCCTGCACGGTGGAGTCCATATTTGCATCCTTTCGGCCACCAAGCGTACCCTGGGGAGGAGTG
>NC_022015.1:36415834-36418152 GCF_000317375.1 Microtus ochrogaster
GTGGGCGGGGCGGGGCTGGCCCTGCTGTCAATCTCAAGCCCGCCGCCGCCGACTGGCGGGCCTGGTGGGCTCCGAAGTCAGCTCACTGTCTTCACCAATCGCCGGGCGCGGCTCGCGAAATTCACTCCCAATTGGTCTTCCGTGACATACGTCACCTTGGGGGCAGAGCTTCAGGCAGACACTTGGGGCTCGGTAGGAGAGCGCGGGTCAACCGCCTGGACTACGCAAGCAGGTGAGGTTCTGCGTGCACTGACCAGGACAGAGTCCGCGATTGGGACCGTGCACACAGACAGGGAAATGGGGGGCGTCGAGAGCGCAGGAGAAGGGGCCGTATGTACAGATTGTGGGGGGGGGGCAAGTATTCAGCAAAGGAAGCGGTGTGTGAGATGGGAGGATGTGCTTGTGAGCTGAATGTGTTTGTCGATCGGGGCATGCGCATTTACACAGGTTTTGGGGAGATTGGGGAACAGATTGCAGATTTGGGGGCGTGTGCGCAGGTTAGGAGACCAGTGTGCTGATTGGGGGCATGTGCACAGGAGAGGGGGCTACGTGCTCGAGTTTGGAGAGATGTGTATTTGGGGAAGAGGACTGTGGGCCCGGTGGCCCGGGCGGGGGCTCGGCGCGGGCCCGCGAGATGCCGGTGTCGGCGGCCCGAGAGGCTGCAGCTGCAGCGGCAGGGGAGGAGGCGATAGAGGCGGCGGCGGGGCCGGGGAGGGGGGCGGCGTGGGGGGCCGGCGCGTAGCCGGGACTATGGAGGGACAGAGCGGCCGCTGCAAGATCGTAGTGGTCGGGGACGCGGAGTGCGGCAAGACAGCGCTGCTGCAGGTGTTCGCCAAGGACGCCTACCCCGGGGTGAGGAACTGGCGTCTGGAGAGAGGGGCACCGAGGCTGCGGAGAGTGGGTGACAGGGGCTCCGGGGGCTCTGGAAACTGGTGCCAGGGTAACCAGGGACGAGAGAAAGAGGCTTCGAGGAGGGTAAAGAGGCGTTGGGGGCTCTGAAAGGACTGCAGAGGATTGGAGTGGAAGGGATCAAGGAACGCGGTGAAATGGATAGGGCTTGGGAGCACCACAAGATCCCGGATGGCGCTCTGGGAGAATGTCGGAGGTCCTGGGCTTCCGAGAGGGAAAGGACTAAGGGCTAAAGGGACCCCGAGGGGGTCTGAGAGTCTACCTAGGATTCCATGGAGGTGGAGGCAGTAGCTCCCCGCCCAGCCTCAGACCAACTTCTGTCTAGGGATCGAGCTGGACCGGGTGTCGAGGAAAGAGGGCAGTTGTCAGGGTGAGGACTGGAGAGAAGCTCTCATTTTGACCCATCCTTGTCTGCAGAGTTATGTCCCCACCGTGTTTGAGAACTACACTGCAAGCTTCGAGATCGACAAGCGCCGCATTGAGCTCAACATGTGGGATACTTCAGGTAGCCCAGTCCCTCGGGGTCACCCTGACTGCCAAGGTCCCTTACCCTAGCCCCTCCCTTAGCTACATCCTTAGATTCCAGGCTAGCTCAATTTTAGAACATCAGTTTCTCTTTTGAGGCAGGGAAACTGAGGCAGAGTTTCTTGTGCCGAACAGAAACCATGTTCTGAAGTAGAACGCCTAATAGCTGAGCCTGGCAGCTGGGTTCTGCTTACCCAAGGAACTTGGGAAGAAAATGACTTATTTTGGAACATGTTTCTTGGGAAATGGGAACGGGTTTAGGAGAGCTATTTAGAATTTCGTGGTGGGGGGAGGGCAGTGGTGGAAAGTAGGTTTTTTTCCTTTTTTTTTTTTTTTTTTTTTTTGTAGACTGAAGTAGAGTCCCAGGAGGACAGGAACACTCTTCCCCTGCCTCTGCTCCAACCCCTTGGGAAGGGTTTTTATTTTTGCTAGACTCCCTGGAGGACTTTAGAGCATGTATGTCATCAAAGCCCAGAAAGCATGTACAAAATTTGTTGGAATATTGTAGCTCTTCTGAAATTCTTAAAGCGTTTCCATTCTCCAAAAGGTTACGAATTATTACTGTTAGATTAGAGAAACCCATAAGGGAGCGGAGAGCTATTTCCAACTCTTTCTGCTACCCTCTGCCAGTCTTAAGACGTGTTCCATGCTGAGTATTGAAGAACACTCTTCCATTCTCGGCTTGTCTATCCACTGTCACTTCAGTCTGTCATGCCCTCCCAGGCCTCCCACCCACTCAGGTACCTCATCAGCTTTCTCTCTTTCTTCCTGCAGGTTCTTCTTACTATGACAACGTCCGGCCTCTGGCCTACCCAGACTCTGATGCTGTGCTCATCTGCTTTGACATTAGCCGGCCAGAGACCCTGGACAGTGTCCTCAAGAAG
>NC_022015.1:36418252-36458374 GCF_000317375.1 Microtus ochrogaster
CGGGGGAAGGTGCTTGCTCAGATAGTAGGTAGGTGAACCTGCTAGCAAGTATGGCGGTGGACCTTGCTTTACTTTGCTTAGCTGGGGCCTGTGGGTAGGAGAGGCAGCCATGTCCTGTGGGATGAGGACCCAGCTCCCTGGGGGACCTGCCAATGCTCAGGTGTAATAGAGGCAAATGTAGACACACCCCTTGGCCCACGCTCCTACCGCAGGGTACATACAGCTAGTGAATCTCTTCAGTAGAATCTGAATGATTCCATCCATTCTCCCAGGAGACAGATGGATTGCCTGCTGGCATGAGGGTTCTGGCAAGCTCTAGGCATATCTGGCCTCCCCAGGTTGTGGAGAGTTCCCAGTCGCCCTAAAGATCAAGATGGTTTTTAGAGGAAGAATTCAAATAGGACGTCTTCAGTTTTTTGAGCTGCTTCTGATAGAATCTTCCTGAAAATAGCCAAAGGACATGCCAGGAAGAGGTGCAGCGGGCAGGGTACAGTAAAGCCGTGCTGCCAGAAAATTTGGTAAAAAACCAGCTTTTGGACAGAAAGGTGGCCCAGTAGGGTGTGTAAAGGATAATCTGTGGAACAGTCTGGGAAGGAATGAGGCCTGGGATGGGCTTGAGAGGAAAAAACACTTTGTTTCACGTCTGGCGTTTATTTTGGAACTTCTGTAAAGCAGAGAGCATGTAGCTTTGTTTAGAACCCCGAAATTCCAAAGAATCAGAGATGGGGGGCAGGTCATTCCCTCCCTCCTTGGGCTTATGCTTATTTCTGGGGGCTTCAGAACTGCCATTCCTCCACAGGACCCCAAGCTTTCAAGACAAGTCAGGTCAGAGTTCTGCAGCCAAGGGTTCCTCCAGATGCTAGCCTCACTTGACCTGGGGAAAGCGGTGGGGCACACTGGACTCACAGATGCCATTTAACTACAGAAGCTCGTCTGTTGGAAAAAGAGAGGAAAGCTCAACTTGTCCCCATTTGTGATGCTCCTGGAGGATCCAAGTGGAACCCCTCGTCTTCTCAGTCCCTCCATGATAGGGAGGGGCTGGCCTCCACTGACACCTGCAGAGCCGGCTCTTTGTGGCACTGGGTGCCAGAGCATCTGATTTCTCTGGTGATTGTCAATGGGTGTGACATAAGTTTTCGTGTCCATACAAGGTCCTGCAGGAAGTCCTTGCATCTGCCTGCTGGCACCGCCCCGCGTATTTCCCAGGGTAATTTCCTCTCAGTACATGCAGGTGGACACGCATCTCATCACTCACCCATTTCCAGGATTCGCTGCCTTTTCGTCTGAAAATCCAGCACCATACCCGGGCTCACGAATCTCCAGATAGGACACCCTATTGATTCTGGAAAATTCCAGTGACATGGAAGGTTCCTGGAATCTGATAACAAAGTTAGCCATGTCATCATTACTCCACTGTGTCCCAGTGTGCCAGAAGTGGAGCTTCAGACCCAGCCTTGCCTCCTAGGCCGTGTTGACAGTCAGCGTATTGTACTGCCCTTCTCTTCCCCAGTCTCTCTCGTCTGTGAAGTAGGCGGGTGTGACATTGCTCCTTCTTCAGGTAGGCTGGGCACCCGGTTCTTGGTAGCTGCTGGTGATGGGGTGTGTCGCCTGTGACAGCCCCAGCAGCAGCTCCTCTAGCCCTGCCTTCCTGCTGCACCTTCAGGATGTGGAGTGACTGAGCTGTGGCCACTAAGGTCTGGTGATGTCTCATACCCCCCAAGGCCAGGTCTGAAAGGCTCCCCTTCCCCCAGCACTGCCCTTGGGAGTGTGCTCACTGCCTCAAGGCCACCCGTGAGGTAGGCCGTGGCAGTCCTTATGAGGTAGGCCGTGGCAGTCCTTATGGGCCTGCGAGAGGGGAGTCTGAGCACCTAAGGCTCTAATGTGCAGCTGACTACTCCACGACACTCCCCTGCAGCCTATCCTTCCATAATTTCTGACCTGCAGAGACCATGAGAGATACCAAAAGGTTTGTTTTTGGTTTGCCATGGCCCCGTAACTGGAAGGTTCGTCTGTATGGCTCAGCATCACGGGTTTGTGCTTTCTGCTGATTTGGTAGGTGTCTGCTGACCTCCGCGCATGCTCCCTTCCACAGGATAAATAAATAATAATAATTAAAAGCTGTAGTGGCATACACCTATAACCGTAGTCCTTAGGAAGTGAAGGCTACAGTCAGAAATTCAAGGTGATTCTCAGCTACACAGCAAATTCAAAGCTACATGACCATCCAGAAGGACAGATCTGCCACCTTCCTCTGTCCTGTGTGTCCCCTCTCAAGGTCACAGGCATTCTGCTTTTAGAACCAGCCACGCTGGGAACAGTAGTTTTCTCTACAGGTTGTATCCATCTCAGATGCTGGCCCCCTGAGAGGCCCCTCTCTTCAGATCTACTTTCGTGGATGTTTTTCCAGTTGCTGTGTATGGATGGTGGCTTAGTGTGTCCTTTGACTGTCTCCTGCCTTTGGCTTTCTTGACCTGGGTCATATAATTTCCTTTTTTCTTTTTGTTTTTTGGGGTTTTTTTAATTGTTGTTTGTTTTGTTTTGTTGTTGTTTTGTTTTGCTATTGTTGCTCTGCTGACCTGGAATTCACTGTGTAGACCAGGCTGGCCTCAAAGAGATCTGTCTGCTTCTGCCTCCTAAGTGCTGGGATTAAAGACAAGCCTTTAATTGGTTCCACATTGGTTTCATGTGGAACACCAGGGAACTGTCTTCAGCTGTCTTTAATGATGATCAACACAAATCCTCTGGGCCATAGACTTACATGCCATGGGACATTTAATCTGTCCCCGACTATCTTGCATTCCTGTAGAGATTGGTTCCAAGTCCAGGTTGTTTTCTGAGGTACTCTGTGTTTTGGCATCTCAGTGGTTTCTAGTATGTTCCATGGGAATGTGCCAGCTTCAGGTTAAGGGATGGATGACTCCCGGGAGTACCAGGATGGTTGTACATGTGCAGGTGTGGTTGTCAGCATTCTAGGGAATCTGTTAACATCTGTGGCCTGCCTATGCTGGGTTCAGCACTTTTGAGCCTCTATGAAAATCTCCACCCATGCGTACCCGGGTACTCCCTTTCTGTTGTATGTTGAGAGACAAGCCCTGAGCCTGTCCTCTGCTTGACATCAGCAGTGGCCTTGATACCTGCAGTGTGGATCCTTACCTGCCTTTGACTTGACATTTCTACTCCCTGGTGACTTGGTGGCCTCTGTTGAAGGTGTGTCTCTGTATGCGGCTGAGGATTGAGCAGACCTTGGGGGACTTCTGAGCCTAGGCACGTCAAGAGCCCTTCTAAGAAAAACAACTTCATTCTTGTTGTGAAACCTCTGGCCCAGAAGTCAAAGGTGATTATGTCGCTCACAGTGCCTGTGAGCATGGGCAGTGGCAGTGAGGCACTGCTTTAAAAACTGAAGAATGGGCCGGGCGGTGGTGGCGCACGCCTTTAATCCCAGCACTCGGGAGGCAGAGGCAGGCGGATCTCTGTGAGTTCGAGGCCAGCCTGGTCTACAAGAGCTAGTTCCAGGACAGGAACCAAAAAACAAAACTGAAGAATGGGCTGGAGAGGTGGAAAAGATTACTGGCTGCTCTCACAGAGGACCTGGGGTTGATGCCCAGCACCCATGTGGTGGCTCACTGTAACTCCTGCAGGTCCAGGGGACTTGACATTCTCTTCTGCCCTCCGTGAGAACTGCATGCACACGGTGCACAGACATATATGCAAGCAAAACCCCACACACATAAGATAAAAATACAGTCTCTACAAAGCAGCCTCCAAATGAAGAAATCTGCACCAGTCACATGTCGGATGTTCTGCGAGGCTCAGGACCCTTGGTCCCCTCTATCCAGCTGCCCTGCACAGGCTGTACTTTTCCACAGAACTTGGTGCCTGCAACAGAGGTGTGGCTAGAGACATGCCCTCCAAATAAATTCAAAATGCTTACTTTTATATTTTTTCAGAGTCTCATATAGACCAAGCTGGTCTTGAACTCCTAATCCTCCTGTCTCTGTCTCCCAAGTGCTGGGATTATAGGCGTGCACTACCATGCCCAGTTTATGTACTGTTGGGGATGGAACCCCAGACTGTGTGCACATAGCAACTCTACCAACTGAGCCACAGCATTTTAATTCCACTTTATTTACTTTTTTATTCTGAGGGAGGAGGTATGCCATAGTGTATAGAGGTCAGAAAACAACCTTTAGGAGTTGGTTCTCCCTCTACCACCGGAGTCCCAGGATAGAACTCAGGCTGTCAGCCTCAGCAGCCAGCCCCTTTACCCACTGAACCATCTTGTCAGCTCTTTTTTCTTCATCCTCGAAGATGCATGTTATTGCTAGATGTGGTGGAGCACAGTGACAGGAAGGCTGAGACAGAAAGATCGCTGTGAGTTCTAGGCCAGTCTAGGTTACAGAGGAAGACCCTGTGTCCCAAAACCCAGAAAGATGGTGCACTCAGTGGGCAGCGTTGTTTAGTGTCTTCAGCGTCGAGATCTGAAGTTCTTTCCTTATTGGCTTTCGCAATTTTCTAGCATGTTAGATTATCAGAGAGTAGTGTTGGTGCCAAGCTTTATATCCTCGGGGCTTATCTGTGAGTCAGGGCCAGAAGAATGCTACTCTCCTCTGTTGAGCCTCTTGGAAGGCATGTGGGCACGTGGCTCTGGGTTTGCTGTGGTTAGTGTAGGTACCAGAGATAGAGGAGATAGGGGCACTGTTGGCTGCTGCATGGGAATGCAAATGGGCTCACAAGCCATGTGCACTGTGTGTGCTGCTGGGCAAGAAAAAAAGTGACAGCTGCCGGGGCTGGGCTGTCAAAAGCAGAGCAGCACAGGCTCTGAGGCAAGAATTGCCGGAGAGCAAGGACTTCTTAAAGGCAGGCCTCTCCCAAGCCCGCTTTTCCTTTTCTGAGTGTCCTTTGTGCACATGTACACACATGCATACACCACATGCTTTTGGAGTCTGTCAGGGGCTCTCTGTTTTCTTTGAGGCAGGAGGCAGTCTTTCTGTTAAACCCGGAGCTCTTATACAGCTAGTGTCACTGGCAGCTTGCTGTGGGAATCCTGTCTCTGCTTTCTGGGGCTAGAATTACAAATGAACTGCTATGCTTATTGGGCATTTGTGTGGGTCACAGAGATCCAAACTCTGGTCCTTAGGCTTTTGAGCAGGCAAGTGCTTGAACCTCAGAGTCCTACCCCTGTCTGGGGCAATTCTCTTTCCCTACATCCGTTCTACAGGTATAACCAGGGAGTCCCTGGAGAGCCTCCCTGCAATGTGTTAGGGCTGCACTGAGGGGCCTGGCTGTTTCGTGCTCCACTCTTGCTGCAGAAGCTGTCCCTGCCGCTGCAGCTCTCCCTCCCATTATGTGACAGAGTACCTTTCACCATGGAGAATGTAAATTTTGAGACCAGTGATATTCTCTCACTAAACAAATCAAGATGTCAGAACGTTTTTGTTTGTTTGTTTGTTTACGAAAGTTAGTCCTAGGAGCCAGGAAGACAGCTCACAGGGTAAGACTGCTTGCTGCTGTGTTAGTGTGAGAAACAGGGTTCAAAACCCTGACACCCACAAAAAAGCCTGGAATGGACAGGTGTTTATCAGGCTGTCTTTCGGGCCACCAACCAGCTCCCAAATCATGACATGGAGACTTCTTACTAGTTATGAATGCTGGGCCTTATCTTATGCTTGTCCCACTAGCTCGTATAACTTACATTAACTTGTTTCTCTTTATCTACATTTTGCCTTGGGGCTTTTTATCTTTCATTCTGTATATCCTACTCCAGGTTTGGCTGGCGACTGAGTGGCCCTGGGCATCTCCCTTTCTTTCTCCCTCCTTCCCTCCTCCTCCTCTCATTCTTCTTGAGCCTAGAGTTTTCCTCCTGTTTTTTCTCTCTGTCCTCCAGCCCCACCTATCCTTTCTCTGCCTATCTCAGTCAGGTGCCTTAGGCAGGCAAGGCAAAACAGCAACTCATCTTTACATAATTAAACCAATGCAGCATAAACAAATGTAGCACACCTTTACATAGTTAAGATAATAGTCCACAGCAGAGGTGCCTGTAATGCCGTCACTGGGGATGGAGACTTGTGGATGCAGGAGCTTGCTGGCAGCCAGCCTAACTGAAGTGGCAAGCCTTGGGAGAGTAACACTCTAGGACTCCTGGCATCCTTCTCTGGCTGTACCAGTCCCTTACTGCATCCTACACCATAGCAAATTCTTCTCATTCTCTTAGCTATGCTTTTCTTCTTGTCTGTTTTTTCTTCTTGTCTGTACCTTATACCAGTGCGGGGCGGCTTCTGCCTGGGTGGATGTGTAGCCGTCATCCTGGGATCTGCCCTTGCTCTGGTAGTTTTCCCTTGGCAGTTTTGTTTTAGGTAGTTTATGTGTATGGTATTTACCTGCCTATGTATTTGTTGACCACATTCATGCAGTATCCATGGAGGCCAGGAAAGGGCATTGGAACTGGAGTTTCAGATGGTTGTGAGCTGTCATGTGGGTGCTGCCAATGCTCCTAACCCGAGCCATTCTCGAGCCCCAGCTCCTTTAGCAGCTCTTTTGAATCCATTTTCTCGGTCTCATGCTGGTTTTATTCCATAATGGACTCTTTTTTTTTTTTTTTAAATGTTTGAGACAGGGTCTCACTATTCGAGTGTTGGCTAGGTTGGCCTCAGGCTCATAGAGATCTACCCACTTCTGCCTCCTGAGTGCTGGGATTAAAGATTTATGCCACCAAGCCCAGGAAGGAACAGAATTCTAGTCAAGAAAAAAAAAAGTTGTTCTAGAATTTTCCACTTACTGCCTCTCATCCAGTTGACTCTCAAGATATCTAAGCATACTGTTCTCCCCTTTAAATTTTTATTACATTTAAAAATCGTGTGTGTGTGCGCACACATGCGTGTGCGTGCGTGTGTATGAACATGTGCCATGGAGTGTGTGAGTGAAGGCCAGAAGACAACTTCTGGGAGCTGGTTTTCCTCTGCCATGTAGTCTTGTGGATCAGATTCAAGTTGTCAGATTTGGTGACAAGCATTCTAATCTGCTGAACCATCCTGCCAGCCCTGCTATGGCTCTAATCCTGTTTTCTCTGATGACTTTTATGCATGTGTATTTGCATGCGTGCAAATATGCATGCACATGTGTGCATGTGGAGGCCACTGGAGGTCAACGTTGGGTGTTCTTCCTGGCTCTCCCACCTTAGCTTTTGAGATAGCATCTTCTACTGAACTTGCAGCTGGCTGATTTGGCTAGACTGCCTGCCAGAGAACCCCAGGGGTCCTCCTATCTCTGCTTCCTTCCCAGCACTGGGACTGCAGGGCCTCTGCTAGGGATCCTGAACTTTGGTTCGTGTGCGTGCTGGGGACTGAACTCAGGTCCTTGTGCTTGCACAGTAGATACTTTACTGACTGGGTGCTCTCCACTTAAAGTCCCTCTGTGGGCTTTAAGATACCATTTTAAATCCCTGGCTTTTTAAAACTTTACAAACTAGACTTTGCTTTAGAGGTGACAGGGAAGCGCTGAGTGGGGGAGATACCTGGAGACCTTATCTATAAAGTGTCCCCCAAGATACTTACTGTTCTAGGCCCTGGTGGCGGAGGGATGAATAGGGAGCTGCCTTCTACTGGAGGGAGGCGGACAGTGCACATACATGAACCCAAATAAAACATGCCTGCACTGTGAGCATTAAATTAAAGGAACAAATTACCGAGGAGGGAAACTGCTTGCCATTAGATGGTCTTAGTCTACTGAGAAGGGGGCTTATCATACTAGTGCTGAACAAGAAGCCTTTGAGCATGCTCAGAGCAGAGGATGTAGTGGGCACTACAAGGAGAGCCGAGAGTCATATTCAAAGATGGTAAAGATTCCTGGCGGAGTCTGGCAGAGCCGGATTGCGGCAGGCAGAGTGAATCCTTGCCTAAGAAGGACATCTGCCACATCTGGGAAAGGAATTAATGAGCCAGGTCAGAGGTGGGAAGGC
This sequence comes from Microtus ochrogaster, assembly GCF_000317375.1. Taxonomy (NCBI): domain Eukaryota; kingdom Metazoa; phylum Chordata; class Mammalia; order Rodentia; family Cricetidae; genus Microtus; species Microtus ochrogaster. The sequence goes on from NC_022015.1 coordinate 36,426,207, forward strand.
CTGGTTGGAGGGAGTGCAGGCTCAGGGAGGAGCCTAAAGCACCTTCTTCCTCCCCTCCCCTTGAATCTGGTGTGGGTGAGCAGGTACTGAGAAGCTGTAAAGGGCACCTATTCTGATCAGTGATCAGTACTCGAGTCCTGGTGGGGGTCCGGCTTTCTGGAACAATCTGAGACCCTCCTCTTTCCTCAGGACCTGATGGCTTCCAAATCACAGCACAATGCCTCCAAAACCAAGAGTCTGAATGGCAAGGCTGAATCTCAAGGACAATGGGGCCGTGCCTGGTAAGGGACTCACGTGTTTTACTAGCTAGAGGGTGAACTGCGATCTCAAGGGTTTCAACTTCAGGGATGTTATGAACCTAGAACAAAAAAAACCACATTATTTTATTTAAAGACAAATGAAAGATAAGCTGTTTCCTATTCTCCAAAATAAAGTATTGGAACGAAGACCCTGAAACCATTTTGGAGTGCTTGGGCTGGAAGTAGTCTCATGTCTGAGTTTTTCCCCTTGTATATAGAGATATCCGGGTGTATATCCTGAGCTGTCTTAGGGAAAGGACTCATAAGCACCTGTGCTTAAGGCCTGAAGGTAACTTGCTGAGATCTTTTCAGCGTGCTATGTTTTAAATGCAACTTGTCACCTGAGGTCAGGTGTGCGACTTTCCTCTGCCTTGCTCTGCCAGGATTCTAGGTATTTCAGATGGTCTAAGGGCCATCTGGAGCCCTGCCACCAACCTAGGGACCCTGTGTTGGTGTCATGGTGTTCTCTCTGCCATTGAGCCATGTGAGTACCTGGGTATTAAAGAGTCTTCCCTGGCTAAGGACCAAGAAAGCTACTGACCTTGAGGGTCATGAAGAGCCCCCTGCTCTCATGTCTGGGCTTTTTGTCGGTGGCCACAGATAGGGCACCTTCTGGTGACGACACAGGAGCAGCGTGAGTGACCCGCCTTGGCTGGAGAGTTTGCTGAATGGATACCCCTGCCCATCAGGTTCTGAGTGGTGTGGAGAGTCCCACACATATAAGGACACCTTGGAGACCCCCCATGTGGCCCAAGGAGATTGGAGGACATGTCAGAGACGCCTGTAGGGCTCCAGGGACAGAGCGAGTCTCAAAGGGATGGAAGGGTGTCTTAGATACCCTGCCATGGGGTCTGAGGGATAAAGGGGAATCTCAGAGTCCTTCATAGGGCCCAAGGAATGAAAGGGACATTTCAGAGGCCCTGTGAGGTTCAAGGGCTGGGAGGGTATCTTAGAAATCTCCATCATGGGCTCCCAAGGACGGAAGGAAGTTTGTACGTCCCCTGGGGGGCTTGAGAACAGGAGGCCTGATGGTGACCGCCCTTTGTCCTCTCAGGGAAGTGGATTGGTTCTCCCTGGCCAGCATCATTTTCCTGCTGCTCTTCGCACCGTTCATTGTGTACTACTTCATCATGGCGTGTGACCAGTACAGCTGCTCCTTGACCACCCCCGCACTGGACATAGCCACTGGTCGTGCTAGTCTGGCAGACATCTGGGCCAAGACACCACCTGTGACAGCTAAAGCTGCCCAACTGTACACCTTGTGGGTCAGCTTCCAGGTCAGTCCTCTGCCTTGGGTCAGGAACGTGTTCTGCTGCTCGGGTCTTGTCAGAGAAGCAGACTTCTAACCCAGTGGTGCTCCCATTCTCAGGATGCAGCAGTTGCCTAGAAGCAATTCTATAGAGCAGGAAACATCTGTGTGTCACCTTGTAATCGTCATGGTTTCTAGCCCCTGACTGTAGATCAACAGCATGGCCTATCAGGCAGTAAATGAGACCTAAGCTGCTGCTGCCACAGATTGCCAGAGAGTCATGGTCAATGGTGTCTTTGTCTGTGATGCAGCCTCTTTGACCTAAACTAGGTCACTAAGCAGGAGCAGCCTTCACAGGTTGGGTGTTGGGCAGAGTACAGGAACCGCATGAAACACCAGGCAACTTGCTTTTCCCAGGCAGAATTTTGTATGGAGACTTACTTGTCTCTCGCTCCAGGGTCCCCCTCCTTTTCATTCCCCAGTCCTCTGGGTGAGAAGGATAGCGCGAGTCATGGGAGCCAAAGCATAGAAAGAGCCCAGCTGTCCAGTAGAGGACAGGATAAATAACGTGGTCTTTCCATAAGTCGAATACTATTAGACTGTGGAAAGGAATGAGCTCTGGTACAGGCTGCTCTTTGGACCAGTGTTGGAAACAGCTGCCAGACGCTAAGACCAGACCGAGTATTTGCATTGATGTGAAACATCCAGGATGTTTCATTCTCCCAGGCTTGGTGAGATTGGTGGTTACCAGGGACTGCTGGGGGCAGTTGACAAGGGGAACAGGGTGTCCCCTTTTTTAAAATTAAAAAACATTTTTTAATAAAGATTGATTTATTTTGCTGGGTGATGGTGGTAAATGCCTTTAATCTCAGCACTTGGGAGGCAGAGGCAGGTGTATCTCTTGAGTTTAAGGCCAGCTGGTCTATAGAGTGAGTTCCAGGATAGCCAGGGCTGCACAGAAGAAAGCCTGTCTCAATGTCTGCCCCCCCCCACCAAAAAAAAAGATTTACTTATTTTATGTGTGTGGGTGTTTTTCCTATATGTATGTAGTACCCAGTGGAAAACAGAAGAGTGTGGCAGAAGATCTCTGGGACGTGGCTTACAGATAGTTGTGAGCTGCCATGTAGGTGCTGGTGCTGGGAATCAAACCATGTCCTCTGGAGGAGCAACCAGTGTTCTTAACAGCCAAGTTGTTTTTCTCCCATCCTAGGGTTCTCTTTGGTAGAATTCTAAGATCAAACTGTGGTAATGGTTGCCAGGGCTTGTGAACACATTACATGATCTGAACAGTGATGTTGAAAGGGAGGGGGCTCATGGGGGAATCTTGGTGCTTTTAAATGGCCTTAAAAAGGGGTTGGGAGGACCCATGTGTTCGACTTGGAAGGTTACAAGGCTATAGCCTGGGGTAGGATTTTACACATTCGGCGGGAAGCCTGCCTCGCTCCTGGAGCACTAAGCTTTGTGTCTTGTGTTCATATCTGTCCAGTAAAACCAGACCAGGTCAAATCACACAGCTATCCCCTGCAGGCTGCCAATCTTTCCAAATAAAATTCTGTTTTAGGTGCTTCTTTACTCCTGGCTTCCTGACTTCTGCCACAAATTTCTGCCAGGCTATGTGGGAGGTGTCCAAGAAGGCGCCATAACTCCAGCAGGTAACCTTTGCCCCTGAGCTGGTAGCTATCTTACCCTAGCCACCCCGTGTCCCTGGCTCCCAGAGTTCTCCCATCCTACGTCCCAGACAAGAACTAATTTAGTTTGGATGTGATCCACTAGGCATCCATGCCATTATAGACATGGCAGCTTCCTCACTCAGGAGTGCCGTCCCTGACTCTGCTGTCACTACTTCACTACTTCATAAAGATATGGCAAACCCAGCCTTACCACTAACCCATGGATCATCTCTAAAAACCCTCAAGGAGCCCAGCTTCATACGCTAATGTCATGGGCTGGAATCCTACCTATTTCTCTAGCCGAGAGGTCTCAGAGAGGTACTGCAGCAAGCACAAGTGGAGCCTGGGAGGACATAGGGTTGGCCTTGCCTTACCTGCCACTTGATTGACCTTCCCAATACTTTACAGACCTAAAGAGCGCGAGAAGAATCTCATAGAGGTTTCCCCACTCTGGCTATAGTAGGAACAGCCACTTTCTCACCGTGTGAGGGGTGCCACTGGCTTGAAAGCCTGTGTATTCAACAGAAGATGCCCCTTCTGGAATGGTACCTGGGGGCTCCAGTCAGGGGTCTACAGAAGCAGAGGCCAAGGAGCAGGTAGGGTGTGAGGCAGGTACACAGCAAGGCCGTGTAGTCCACCGAGGGTGCTCTGTGTGATTCTCCTTCTGCAGGGGTTGTAAACAAGTATGAAGTGAACGGGCTGCAAGCCTGGCTCATCACTCACCTCCTCTGGTTTTTGAATGCCTACCTCCTAACCTGGTTCTCCCCCACCATCATCTTTGACAACTGGATCCCACTGCTGTGGTGTGCCAATATTCTGGGCTATGCTGTGTCCACGTTTGCAATGATCAAGGGCTACCTGTTCCCCACCAATGCTGAAGACTGGTAAGTTCCTCAACGGCTGGTCAAGCCTAGAATGGATGGTGGATACCTCCACCCAGGGTTGTCTGCTCCTCTGCAGACAAGTGGAGAAGCCTGTTTGAAAGTCTGGATTTTCTTGCTTTAGAGGTAACCAAGGCTACCATGGGAGCAGTTAAACCAGAAGGACAACTTCTGACTGAGGCAGAGGTAGATCATTGTCTCCTTCTTTGGATTATCTCTTGTGAAACAGCCTTAGCCTTGTTATTTTTACTGTAGCTCCTTGCAAGGAGAGCCCTGCTTGCTTAAAGCATTCTCAGGGGAACTGAGTTAGAGGCCAACCATCAGTTCCATTCCATCTACCTACCCATCCATTTACTCATCTGTCCATCTGTCTGTCCACCCCCCACCCATTTATCCTCTATTTACTCATCCATCTACCCACACAACCATTTATCTATCCATCTACCCACCTGCTCACCTATACACCCACCTCTATCCATCCATCTATGCACTCATCCACCTACCTGCCAGCCCATCCATTTATCCGCCTATCGTCTACTCACTCATGTATCTATTTATCCATCTGCCTACTCTCCTGTCTACCCATATACCCACCCATCTACTTATCCATCTATCTGTCTACCCTTCCACCCATCTTTCCACCTACTCACCCCCCCCCATCCATTCACCCATCTACAGATATTCGGTGAGGTCTTCTGGAGTTTTTAATTTTTTCTGGGGATCCAGATGAGAACAGTGCATCTCCCCCTTAGCTGTTGGATTGACTTTGGGGAACCAGCCTCAGATGAGAATGCAGTGTGACTTATGTTTCCCTGCCCTGCAGGTTACTGCCGTACTGCCTTTTGTGGCTCCCAGAGCTGTTGCTGCTTTGGCAGATGTGATGTTTTAGTTTTCTGCTTAGCCCGACTGTGGGAAGCAGACATGAGAACCTGCTATGCTAGCTAGCAGTAATCCCTGTGCATGCACAGTAGACTGTACCTAGGAAGGGCCTCCATCCAGATTATCTCAGCTAATTCTCTGCCCCAGTCTGGGATAAGGGGGCTGCTGTGGGGCCAGGTGACCAAGACCGAGAGGGGTCACTGAACTTGTGGAGCAGTTAGAAACGTGGGCCCTGGAGCTTAGGCTATGAGCACGGGACACTTGCCTCTTAATCCTGTATTCTGTGTCTCTGCTGAGCATGGTGCACTGTGCGTGAGAACAAATGCAGATGTGGGGCTGAGGGCGGGGCTGCCACGTTCTCCCTGCAGCTGCATCCATGCTGCCTCCTTCACTTGCCGGCTCCTAAACATTGGTGTCCACAAAGCTGGATGCGCCACATGTCGCAAGATGTGCTAGTTAACTAAATGTGTCTTTGGAGGGCAGGGGGAGATGGCTCAGTGGTTAAGAGTACTGACTGCTCTTGCAGAAGACCTGGGTTTGATTTCCCAGCCCTCACATGGCAGCTCACAACTGTCTGTAATTCCAGTTCCAGGGCATCCCATGCCCTCTTCTGGCCTCTGAGGATACTATACACATAACTGTACAGACAAGCATGCAGGTAAAACACTCATACATATAGAATAAATTTTAACATGTCTTTTGTTGATGTTATTAAGCAAATTCACAGGCAATTTCTTCTACAACTTTATGATGGGCATTGAGTTCAACCCCCGCATTGGGAAGTGGTTTGACTTCAAGCTGTTCTTCAATGGACGCCCGGGAATTGTGGCCTGGACTCTTATCAACCTGTCCTTTGCTGCCAAGCAACAGGAGCTTTATGGCCATGTGACCAACTCTATGATTTTGGTCAATATCCTGCAGGTAACTAAGTGTACTTACAGCCAGGGAGGGTGGGGCATTGCACCTGCTGGGCTCTGGGAGAGTTCCCAGCATGCCATATGTTCTGAGCTGGTTCTGGGTAACAGTGAGCACTTGCTGAGAATCTACCATTACATAGATTCCTGTGCCCCTGTGTTAGCCCCAAGAGGGACAGGGTAGACACCATAGTCTGGCCTGCAGTCAGGCTCCCTTAGGGACTGCACTCAGATAAGATCTGGGAGTACGGGGGCTTTGTTAACCAGCTAGAGAAGGGGGACCATAGGTACGCTCCAGGTACAAACAGTGGCCTATGTAGTCTGCATAGTGGGAGAGGTTAAGACACTGAGGAAAGGCCTCTATCCGGAACATCGAGAACTAGGGAGTTTGTGGCCAGGTGGGACCAACATAGACCCTTTTGGGGATTTCCATCCACTTCTAAGTAGTTATCACTCAGGAGGCTGCAGCAGGAGGATTGTTGTGAGTTAAAGACTGCCTGGATGCTACATATTTAGTTTGGAGAGCTGCCTGGACCAGGAGGTGAGATCCTATTTTAAGAACAGCAACAAGACTTAGGAGATGACTCTGTGGTTGAAGCACTTGCCTAAAAGCATGAAGGCCAGGGTTAGGGTCCCCAGAAGCCAAGTCAATACTGGGTGGGTCTGGTGGCCCCGCCTGTAATCCTGCCTCAGAAAGCGGTGGCAGGGGATCCCAAGAGCAAGCTGATTAATGAGACTAACCATACCAGTGAGCTCTGGGTTTGACTGAGAGACCTTGCCTCAGTGATTAAGGTGGAGGACTTCAACCTTTGGCCACACACACGCACACACTTGTGCACACACACACACACACACTTGTGCACACACGCAATCACAGACACACACATACTTGTGCGCACACACAATCACAGACACACGCACACACACACTTGTGCACACATGCAATCACAGACACACACCCACACACACACTTGTGCACACATGCAATCACAGACACACACGCACACACACTTGTGCACACATGCAATCACAGACACACACACTTGTGCATGCACACGCACGCACACACACTTGTGCACACACACACTTGTGCACCCACACGCACGCACACACACTTGTACACACACACTTGTGCACACACACACGCAATCACAGACACACACGCGCACACACACGCGCACACACACGCACACACACACTTGTGCACACACACACACACTTGTGCACACACGCAATCACAGGCAGGCACGTGCACCCTCATATGTTTGTGCCCACACATGTACCACATAAAAATATGTGCAAAGAGAAAAAAAAATTTAAAAAAGTAGTGAGAAAAAATGCCCAGTGGTGTTGGGATGTGACCTGGATGTGGTATGTCCAGCAGGGCTTCAGGGTGCCAGGTGGGAGGAAGAGGAGGAAGAGGCAAACAGGAAGCCATGGGCACAGCTCAGGCTGGCTGACTGTGCTGGGGTGGGACCAGACTGGATGGGGTAGGTCCCTGCCTCCTACCAGTGGGCTCTGGTCATTTGCACTTGTGGACCCGAGGAGTGGGTGATGTGGCCAGGACCTCAGGGAGAGGTCTTCTCTATGGTCCTCCATGAAGCTTCTCCTGTGCTGGGGTATAGAGCTGGATGCAGAAGAGACCCACTTTTCCACAGAGCACTGGGGTCTGGACACCTCAGGCCAGCTTCTTGTCACAGCCAAGGCTCGGGATGCTGGGACTGTGCTAGGCAAATGTTGTGGGTAAATCCCAGCATGCCTGTGTGAGGTGCCACTCCCCCTTTATAAGGGATCGGCTATGGCAGGGTGCTCTGAAACTGTTGCTTATGCAGGTAGCCATGAGTCGAGTCTCTGGAAGACTCTCTGTGTCTCAGGCTCATGACCTCATGTGCTCTTGAGTGACAAGCAGGATCTTTGCTGTTTGCCTATCTCTGTGAATGGACCTCAGTCTTCTTGGACACATTGGAGGTGTCATGGTTCTGAGGGGCAGCGGATAGCAGCCAAACCTGGGACACTCACCCTGTGGATGTCTTTGTTGGTGTCTACCACTCAGGGACAGTCCCTGAGTCCTTCTATCCTGAGTCACCTCTGCTGAACTCCACATCTCATGTCACCTATGGGAGCTATGGGTGGGAGCCCTTTCTGCTGATGGGCAGAGGCCCCTCCACCCCACTGATTGCTCCCAACCCCACAGTAACCAAGCTGCTTAGCAGTATCCCGACTGCCCATCCCCCATCCCTCCCTTGCATGGGGCTGTGGTGGTAACGGTGGCTCTGTCTTGCAGGCCATCTACGTGTTAGACTTCTTTTGGAACGAAACCTGGTACCTGAAGACCATCGACATCTGCCATGACCACTTTGGGTGGTACCTGGGCTGGGGTGACTGCGTATGGCTGCCCTACCTCTACACGCTGCAGGTGAGGAGCCAGGGTGATGGGGCAGGGCGACCAGCCTCGTGGGCACTGCCTGTGTGGTCTTCAGTTGCTCCTGGCTGACCCTGAGCAGACACACATGCTGAGCTTGTCAGGGTGTTAGTCCCTGGAGCTCCCTGGACCAGTGTCGTCTCCCATGAGGGGGAAGTTCCTTGTGTCACAGATATGCTTGACCCATCATGGGATCTGGTTCCCACTTCACCGACTCTCCACTGGAAGTATCAAAAGTACAAAGTGCGCTTAGGGGGCTGGAGAGATGGCTCAGGGGTTAAGAGCATTTGACTGCTCTTCCAGAGGTCCTGAGTTCAATTCTCAGCAACCACGTGGTGGCTCACAACCATCTGTAATGGGATCAGATTCTGGTGTGCACAAAGACAGAATACTCATATACATAAATTATATGAGTAAATAAATCGTAGAAAAAAAGTACTCAGTGGTGTTTCAAGAACACAGTACATTTTTTTTAAAATTTATTTATTTATTAAGGATTTCTGCCTCCTCCCCGCCACCGCCTCCCATTTCCCTCCCCCTCCCCCGATCAAGTCCCTCTCCCTCATCAGCTTGAAGAGCAATCAGGGTTCCCTGACCTGTGGGAAGTCCAAGGACCGCCCACCTCCATCCAGGTTTAGTAAGTTGAGCATCCAAACTGCCTAGGCTCCCCCAAAGCCAGTATGTGCAGTAGGATCAAAAACCCATTCGCGATCCTAGAGAAGCTAAATTAGAAGGTGAATCCAAAGACAAACATATAGGCATCCTCCTGAATATTAACCTTCATCAGGCGATGAAAGGAGACAGAGACAGAGACCCACATTGGAGCACCGGACAGAAATCTCAAGGTCCAAATCAGGAGTACATTTTTTAAAGTGTGTTTAACACACCTGACCTACCAACTGTAGCTTAGCCTTGCCTTCCTTAATGCACACAGGGTCACAGCTGGACAAAATTAGCCCACGTAAGGCTTGGAGAGCTGCTGAGAACCATACAGAAATTGAGCAGTAGAGGGTGTGGAATGGCTTTTGAAGCATCTTAGGCTGATCCATTGTAGCCACCTGTAGTTGGCCCGGGATGACCTGGGATTGCACCCATGTGAGCATGTCCTTAGTCATCCCTGCAGTCGGGGCAGAACCCCCAACTCAACCAGACAAGATGGAGCCGTCAGGGTGGCCGGCAGTGGCTCTAGCTGGGCTGGATGTCTTAATCCCCGCCCTTTGGCTATGTTGGCACCGTGGTACTAGTGCATGCAACTGCTCATCAGAGGTCGGAAGGAGTTCAGAGCAGCACAGAAGGCTGTTGTTGGTCTTTCCAGGCAGCCATCAGTAAGGTGGGCCTCTGGCAGCTGGTTGCGGAGCTGATGGTGACATGGGCTGTGGAGTGGCCTGGCTACCTGTGCAGGGGTGCTGGGAAAGCAGTTGTGCCCAACAAAGGGGAGAGGTGGAGGGTAAGGGCGTGGACAGGTGCCAGCCTCAGACTTACACTGACTGCAGGTCCTCACCAGCCGTGAGCAGCTCACATGGTCAGGGTTTCCACTGATTGGGCACCTGCTCACGGGTCACCCCCTTGTATCTGCAGTGCCAGTGTGTGAACTGGTGGCAGAGACTGCGCTTACCCAAGTCTTTCCATCTAGCAGGCCTTGTTTCAGCCTCAGGATACAGTGGCGTCCATAGATTAAGACAAACATGCATTGGAAGAATTTTTTTAAAAACTTGCTGCTGGGCCTTCTTGGACACCCATGTGATCCCGGCTCTTGGGAGGTTGAGGTAGGAGGATCAGGAGTTCAGAGTCACCCTCAGCAACGTGATAAGCTCAAGGCCAGCTTGGGCTACATGAGACTACATCAAAACAAACAAAAAAACTGTGTGCTGAACGAACATGGAGTTTTTCTGTGTCAGTATTCCCTAAATAGTGTGGTCCCGCAATCGTTTGCTGAGCCTTTACATTTTGTTTTCAAGGCAGGGTTTCTCTGTGTAGCCTTGGCTGTTCTGTAACTCGTTCTGTAGCCCAGCTTGATCTTGAACTCACAGAGGTCCTCCTGTCTCTGCCTCCCAGTGCTGGGATTAAAGGCGTGTTCCTGCTCTGCCACCACCTGGCCAGCATTTACGTTTTAATAGGCTTCCCGTACGCAGTTCCACATTTCTGTTATTTAGTATATTGTAGATAATGAGGTTAATCTAGAGGTGACTTCACATTTATAGGAGGATGTGCACAAACCTGTGTTGTGTAGACCAAAACTACATTGTCCCTTGTTCTTTTGTTATCTTAGATTTCTTTTTCATTGTCAATGTGTTTGTTTATGCTCCCAGAATCCAGGGGTACTAGAACCTCTGGTGTAGGAGTTCCAGGCAGTTGTAAGCTGCCTCACATGCATGATGGGAACCAAATCTGGTCCTTTGTAACTGCCGAACCATCTCCCCAGACCTGTTTTTGTTACTTTGAGGTAGTCTTGCCTGCCCTGCAGCCAAAGCTGGCTGGACTCACCATGAAGTGAAGCTGGCCTTGAGCTACAATCCTCCTGCCTCAGCCTGAGTACTCGGACACCACATCTATCTATATATACCTGTCTCATATGAAGGGATTGAGCACCATGGAGTTTGGGTGTCCATGGGGGCATACTGGAACCCGGCCTTTGTGTTCTGGGGCATAGGCATATGGCTTTGAGATGTGTATATATAGATGCACTCTTATTCTGTATTTGTGTCTGGGGTCTCTTGAGGAACATGGGTCCTGGGAGGCCCCAAACTTTTCAGTGGGGGTCTGGAAGCCAGGAGAGGGCTGTTGTTGCAGTTCAAAATAAAAGATTGCATACTGGCAGCATCCCCCTTTCCCAAGGGGGGCTGGTTTGAATGTATTGAATGAAGTCCCCCCACATTGTGGGTGTTCATCTGCTTTGCTCAGTGCTTGTTTAAATGTTAATCTCAGCTGGAGAAAGAACCTCAGGGCTTAAGAGTGTGTACTGCGACATCAGGAGGACCCGAGTTCAGATCCCAGCACCCAGAGAACAAACTGGAGTTCTGTTCATGCCTGTAACCATAGAGCAGAGACAAAAGGATGACTGAGCCTTTTTAGCCCCTAGCCTAGCCAAGGAAACTTGAGCCCCAGGTTCAAGGAGAGACCCAGCCTCAAAGGAGAAGGTGGAGTGTGACAGAGGACACCAGACGCTTTCTTCTGTCTGGTTGCGTCATGTGTGCTCAGGTACATATGCATGCACACAACAATAAACAAGTAAATGTTAGTCTCCTCCACAATTTAGGGTTGATCAAATGTGTACAGTGGTCTGCCCAAGCTGATAAATAGAATCAATTGTCGTCGCAGTATATTCAGATCATCTTACATGCTGTGTAGTTTACTCTTGTACAGTGTGTGGTTTACCAACTGCAACCAATGGTGATCTCAAGACAGCTTTTAGCCCTTATGATGATACAAACACGGTCGTCTTCATGGCACAGAATGCAGCAACTGCAGAACCGTGAGAAAACAGTACACCCTGTAACCAGGAAGGGTGTCTGGAGGCTGGCTGTATTCAACGTGCTTTCCTCCTCCTTTCCCTTCCCCTCCCCCATCTCCCTCTGCTTGCCAGTCCTTGGAGTTGAACCCTGGACCTTGTGCATGCTAAGCAACTGCCACATCTTCTGCCCTCCCTTCTTACTCATTTTGAAACAAGGTCTGATGCTGTTTCAGTAAACCGTCCAAGTAGGCCTTGAACTGCGGTCCTCCTGCCTCATCCCCCTGAGTCCTGGGATTCCAGGTGTGTGCCACTATGTCTGGCTCTGTGTGTCTTACTTAACAGAAAAGAAACATGTGTCTGGGGCAGGGCCAGGGTCTACCCACCTCAGGCTACACTGAAGCCCACTGTGCTCCATGATGGGCTATCCTTCACCTCTCCCCTCTTACCCTCTCTCCCCACAGGGCTTGTACTTGGTGTACCACCCTGTTCATCTCTCCACTCCCAATGCTGTGGGCATCCTGCTGCTTGGCCTGGTGGGTTACTATATCTTCCGAATGACCAACCATCAGAAGGACCTGTTCCGCAGGACAGATGGGCGCTGCCTCATCTGGGGCAAGAAGCCAAAGGCCATCGAGTGCTCCTACACATCAGCCGATGGGCAGAAACACCGCACCAAGCTGTTGGTGTCAGGCTTCTGGGGTGTGGCCCGTCACTTCAACTATACTGGTGACCTGATGGGCAGCCTAGCCTACTGCCTGGCGTGCGGTGGCGGCCACCTTCTCCCCTATTTCTACATCATCTACATGACTATCTTGCTCACCCACCGCTGCCTCCGTGATGAACACCGCTGTGCCAACAAGTATGGCCGTGACTGGGAGCGCTACACGGCCGCAGTGCCCTACCGCCTGCTGCCTGGAATCTTTTGAGGACCATCCTGGGATGCATAGGGAAGTTTTATTGAGTGTGTGGAGTTGGATGCATGGGGGCTGGCATCCTGGCTTCCCATGCAGGGGCATCAGTTTGCTCATGTGGAGAATGGAGAGCCTGGTGCCCAGTAGTGTGTGGCTGGTGGCAGCTGGGAAGCGGAGTTCACACTGATCCCCCAACAGGCTGTTTTCTCTACTCAGCATCCTGAGGGCAGACTATTGTGGCCCTTTCATTCTGTCTTTATGTTGGGTGCGCGCAATCTATGCTGCCCAGATGGTTTAGGCTTACCATGTGTGTCCTAGGATTGGGCCAACCTATTAAACTGGAGACAATGTGGGATCTAAGGATTTTGATAATGCCACCTTCCCCTTCTGTTCTGACATGCTGGGCTGGGCCCCTGAACCATTTTTGTCTGTAGGCATGTGTAGTCTTGATTAGCAGAGGGCTCAGAGGCCATTGTAGGAGGAAGGCTTTCTGTTTGGGTTCTTGTTTCTGATTCTTAACCCCAGGAATGCCAGGCAGTGGAACGGGGTATCCAGGGGTACTGCCCACTTCACAGTGGGCATCCTGGCTAATCTGTTAAAGTCTTTGTGACATAAGACAGGGTTTCTAGGGCTGGAGAGATGGCTCAGAGGTTAAGAGCATTGTCTGCTCTTCCAAAGTTCCTGTGTTCAATTCCCAGCAACCACATGGTGGCTCACAACCATCTGCAATGGGTTCTGGTGCCCTCTTCTGGCCTGCAGGCATACACACAGATAGAATATTGTATACATAATAAATAAATAAGTACTTAAAAAATATTTTTAAAAAAAAGACAGGATTTCTAGTACAGGACTCCCTGAGTACCCACCCACCTAGCAGCTCAGCCCCCTGCCCTCTTCCAGAAGGTACTTCTGTTCACCCCCCAAGACACTTGGTTCAGGGGTAAACAGATTTGGATTAGACAACCCAGAATGTATCACCAGCCAGTGGCCTCAGCCACACCTTCCCCAACAGGAGTTCCAGTGTTGGGAAGGGCACCCATTCTCATTTGGGACAATTGGCCCCTAAAACTCAGGGCATTCTGTAAAACTAGATAGGATCCTCTTCACCTTGCGGATAAGTCTTTGTATTAAATCTACCTTTTTAAATGTGTCACATTGTGCTGTCTCCTGAATGGGCCTGACCAGTTCAGGGGTGGGGGTAGGGGTGTTATATGGTATAGGATGGAACCCCAGGAAGTATTAGAGCTGGTGCATAGGGTACTATCAAAACTTCATTGACATTGGGGTGAACTGTGCCCCAATACTCTGTAATAATCCCTCATCATTCCAGAACTTTGCCGGATCATTTACTTGTTGGGGTGAGGAATCCATTCCATTTGCCAGTGACAGGATGCTAGCATGGTTACCTGCTCCAAACAGGTGGAGGAGCCACATAGCTGGGCCCTCACTTTTGTTTCTGGAGAAGCAGAGGTGAGTAGTGCCCACAGCCCGGGCACAATTGATCTGCTTCTGGTTAGAGCTGGTTAAACATTGGCAGCTGTTCTGGAGAGAGAGCCAGAGAGTCTACCAGCCTAACTTGGTGCTCTCCTGGCCTGTCTGAGAATGTGGACACAGGGGTTTCAGGCATCTCTATTGGCCACACATTGGCACTTTCATTTGTCCCTTGAACAAAGTCCTAACTGGAGGCTGGGGTGTGGTGGCTGTAAACTTAGATACCAGGTCCCACTGTTCACCTGGGAACTCTGGCTCTGCCTTCTGAAGGCTTTAAAGCCTTCAAGTAGGTAACCCACCCTTCCGTGGCCTCAACATCCTCATTTGTGTGGGCTAAAGGTCAGAGTTCAGTCTTCTTTATTGCTGGAGAAAGGTTTCAAGCTCATATGGCAGGAGGCCTGAGTTCTAATGTCAGTAGTGCTTGTCAGTTGACTATGATTCTAGTTTGTTTTAGCCTGGGAGCCCAGCTGTGGTTTGGGGCTTTGGTGTGTGGTGCCTTCACATCTGGTACTTGAAGACTGTTGGGCTGTGGGCTGCTGCTCCCAGAGCACTGTCCACTGTGGGCCTATCTGTCCTGCCTACCCTGCTATCTGCAGATGAAGCCCACATTTTGCTCTCTGAAATGAAAACAAGTAAGCCACAGAGCTAGGATCTAAACCATGTCAGCCTTTGCCACTGCTTAGCTACAGTTCTCAGTAGGGCCTCAAACCAGGTTTTTCGTGGTACTTCCAATGTGAGACCAGCTGAACGGTGCTCTGGGCAGAACCACCCAACAGTCTCCTCATACCCCATCAGGCATCCGACAGACCCAGACACATTGAGTGTTAGAAACCATGAGCACGATCACAGTGGCTGGGGTGGTCATTTGTCCTGTGTCCCTTGAGATAAAAGCAGGATCTACCCTGCTGTCTCCAGTGACGGGGTGAAGACACCTCCATACTTGTTTTCCAACAGACCCTCAGAACAGTTTCACAGCAGAGTAACACACCATGTTCCTGGGAGCGCTCTGGTTACACAGACCTGTGACAACATTGGGTTACTCAAATGAGTCTATGGGATGAGGGGATTGAAGCAGCTTGCCCTGAAAAACGTTCCTGGCTGGTAGCTGAGACCAGGTTTAATGGTAGGTGTCTTCATTCCAACCCCACTTGCAAGGGATGGGCCCGGAGACCTGGGGCCGAGTCCACGGAATCACAGATGTATACTCTCATGCTTGCCTAGCTTCTGGATTAGAAATGCTTTTAAATGTTTTTTTTTTAGGTTTATTATTTTTATTTTATGTGTATGAGTGTTTTGCCAGTACATAATGTGTCTTAGGATTTTTATTGCTGTGAAAGGACACAGCAACTCTTATAAAGAAAACACCTAATTTGGGTGGCTCACAGTTTCGGAGGTTCAGTCCTTTATCATGCTGGAGAGCAGGGTGGCATGCAGGCAGACGCACTGGAGCTGAGAGTGCCAACATCTTGTGGAAAACAGGAAGTCAACTGAGACACTGGGCAGTATCCTGAGCACAGGAAACCTCAGAGCCTGCCCCCCAGTGACACACTTCCTCCAGCAAGATTATACCTATTCCACCAAAGCCACACTGCCTAATGGTGTCACTCCCTATGAGATTATGGGGGCCAATTACATTCAAACTACCACAGTACGTAAGAGCAGAGTAGATGGTGCCCAGAGGCCAGAAGAGGGAACTGGATTCACTGTAACTGGAGACAGTTGTGAGCTGCCACATGGGTGCTAGGAACTGAACTCCAGCCCTCTGAAAGAGGGACCAGTGCTCTTAACCACTGAGCTATTTCTTCAACCCCTGGTCTAAAATATTTTTAAAAGAATTGCATTTAAGGGTTGACTCAGTAGGTAAAGTGCTCGTTATGCAACCATGAGGACTGAGTTTGGTTTTCAGAACCCTCCTAAAAAAGCCGAGTGTGGTGATGTGAGCTGGTAATCCATTGGGGAGACGAGAGACAAGTGGGTGCTGGGGCTCCCTGGCGGGCCAGCCTAGCTGAACTGGCGAACTCCAGGTTCAGTGGGCAAACTGCTTGCTGTGTAAACTTGAGGACCTGAATCCTCATCCACAAAAAGCGGATTTGAACATTTATAATCCTAGGTTCATGTCAAAATTGGAGCCAGAAGCATGTGGGCAGACAGTAGGGAACCCTGTCTCAAACAAGGTGAAAGTGAGGATCAATACCTGAGCTTGTCGCCCCCTCCACACACACATGAAAAAAGGGTGATTTAAGCCATATACAGAGGCCCCTTGTTCCTGCCCTTAGAGGCTCAGGAATGCAGCTTCCATCCAGTTTCCCTCAGCCTCCACAAACCACAGGTGTTTGTTATCACAGGTGTTTGTTATCGGAAATCTGTCTTGCTCCTGGCTTTGTCTTGAGTAATTTTGTTTTCTGAGAGGCCCAGACCTCTGTCTTCCCTAGCAGAGTGGCAGACAGGCAGGTGTGAGCCAGAGGTCACAGATGCCACATCTATGGCACTGAGATCATCTGTGTCTGATGCCTTCCAACTCCCCTGCATCAGCTGTTCTTGCCATAGTTCTGTTTTGCAACCATGCTGCCTGGCTCCAGCACCTTGGCTGAGAATTCTCCCAGGGCCCTGCTAGGCCAGGAGTCAGCCAGGAAGGAACTTTGAGAATGTGGGAGGCCCTGATATCCATCCTACTCTCTCAGGCAGTGGAGGGTAACCAGATTGCAGTTCCTAGAACTCCGGTCCTGATGGCAAGCCTCTCCTCTCGGTGGGCCTTCCTAAGTCTCCTTGCTCTGGACTCTTCTGCAGCAGCCTCCAAGATGGCACCTCAAGACCCACTTGGAGGCAACCCTGTGATCCGAAGAGTTCCCCCCACCCCAGAGAATAGCACTGACCCCTGTAATCAGTAGACCTCAGTAACACCAGACGGAAGCCCATCTTTCAGATCTGCATGGAGATCATGATACTTCAGCCTGTGGCCTTGGAGCCACCACCATATCCCAAGGACACTAAGCAGATGAGCAGTGACCTCCCACCCACAGCCACACCAATGTGCCAAACACTGCCTTGGAGGCAGGTTCCCTGGCCCTGCTGAGTTTTCTGATGAGATGGCAGCCTCCAAGGGCCGCCTTCCATAACCTCACAAGACAGCTCAGGCTGGAGCTATCCAACTCAGTGTTTCTGGGCTCCCACACCTCAGAGATGATTTGATACATGGTGAGGTTATCGTGGGTGGGTTTGGTCTGCTACCCCGGAGGGCGATTCAAAGGCAGGGGGAGGTAAGACATAACCCATCCTTCTAGCAATGGCTCTGGGACTCGTGAACCAGAGTCTGGAAAGTTCTGTTGGACAATCTTCCATTTGTCCCAATCTGTTTTTATGCTTTGGCTTCTGGTTATCTAGCAACGGTGTCTTCTCAGCCAAGATGTCTTGGCTGTGTGTCTATGGCTTCTTTAAACTGGAACCGTGGTCAGGAGGCACTGCAGGCTTTGTCATATGGGACTGTAAGAAATAATGGTGTTTTCCAAAGTGACATGAGCCACCTCAAGTCCAGTTAAACATGAATAAAGTCTCTGGACCCCAAAGCTAGTCCATTGTGGCCCCGAGTGTCCATGTCCTGACTTGTCAAAGCAACACCAAAGGGCCCCTGAGGAAGCTCAGTTCCAAGTCCCAGTTCTCATCATTTTTGTTATTTTGTGAGACAGGGCATCACATAACCCAGGCTGCTCTCCAATTTGCTATGTAGCTCCTGCCTCCACCTTCCAAGTACTGGAATGAGGGTACAGGTACTCACCACCATGCTGGGGTATGTGGTGCTGGTGGTAGAACCCAGAACTTCAGCATGCTAGCAATGCTGTGCGTAGAGTATGGACTCTGTACTGTGGTTCCAGACGAGATACTGGGATGCACCCCCACATGACAAATGTACCAGATTCTTTCCCTGACATTGCCTTGGACCTGTCCAAAGCCCTGGGTTCCTCCTTTACCCCTGTAAGCAGGGTATCCCTTTTGATCTCCCGTCATGCCCTGGATTGTCAACCTGGGCCCAGGGCGGAGGGCAGCGCCTCTACAGGAGTTCAGGTCTCTCTCTGACTTTTGGATCCCTTGTCATCACAGATGGATACCTTGGTTTATTTATCCTGAGGCCCTATAGCAAGACAGACATCTAGAGGGCCACACAACCCCAAAACAAGAATGAACTCGGACAGTGGGGAAAGGGTGTGTAAAACCACGAAGCTTCTCTCGCAAGGTCATTTCAAGCAGTGGCTGGTGTCCCCTCCTGGGTGAGGCCCTGAGGTCACAGCTGGGTCACAATGTCCAAATGTCCTAGCAACAAGGAAAGGACTACAACACCCAGGGACCTTGTCCTTTCAGGAGGGAGGGTGGAGGGGGGAGATCTGTGGTCTCGCAGTAAGTTCCATTTTCTACTAAATTCATGGTTTGGTTCAAGGGAGGGGGCCTCTCTCCGATGGAGGGCAGGTTGTGCCTCATGGCTACGTCACTGTGTCAGGCTCTCAGGTATGGCTTGGATGTCTCTATTTCTTAAGCATCTTGGAATCTTTTTTCTTTTTATTAGGAAAGGGACATGTTCCCAAGCAAGATCAGCCAATCCTGAATAAACACACTTGGGATCGGCCACAAATGCCCAGGCTAACCCCAGGGAACAAGCAGACCTTGAAGAGACCCTAGCCTCCAGCCCGCTGTTTCCAGAATCCTGAACCAGGTCTGACGAGTTTCTGGATTCTTCTGAGCAAAAGTCACTGGTTTTGTGTTGTCTACTTGCCTCACCCTGCTCTGGGGAAAGAAAGATTTCTTTCTAGGTGGAAATTGAACCAGGTCATCCCTATGACTTTGTTTCTTGTCAGAAAGCAGGAAGCCCTGTTGCTCCGGCCTGAGCAGATTGTGACATACGCAAAACTCCTGCTGACCAGAAACAGGAGTTGTTTTTGGTTTGGTTTTGTTTTGTTTTTTTGGCTTTATTCATTTGTTTGTTCTTAGGATAGGGTCTCTCTATGTAGGCATGGATGACCTGGAACTCACTATGTAGCCCAGGCTGGGATTGAACTCAGATCTCCTTGCCTCTACCTTCATGGTGCTGGTGTTAAAGGCATGAGTTGTCTTGCCTCACCACAAACGTTTATTTGAAATGGGTGAATGATTGAAAACCAAGTCAAGCCTCCTCCCAGGCTGACAGGAACTTCTAACTCCTGACAGGGGGGTCTCACTGGCTCATTCTGCCAGGAGTGGGGACCTTGGGCAAAGGGCTCTGCCATAGAGCGTGGAGAAGTCTCCGCTCTAGGCCTTGGATGCTGCCTGACGGCATTCTAATTTGGGGGTTGGTGGAGGTGGTAGTCTGCTAAGTTAGTGTATTTCAAAAGGTTTCCTTCACTCTGTAGTCACGAGGAAGTTAGGGCAGACATTAATGGCTATTCTATTAATGACTATTTATGGGACTCGCAATAGCCCAGTATAATTTGGCTCTTGAGTCTGTAGCATTTCAGATTTCCACAGTCATGAAGTTCTGCTCCAGTGGTTCTCAGCCTGTAGGTCATGACCCCACAGGGCCCACACATCAGATTGCCTACATAGCAGATATTTAGGTTACGATTCATAACATTAGCAAAATTACAGTGATGAAGTAGCAATGAAAATAATTTTATGGTTGGGGGTCACCACATGAAGAACTGTATTTAAGGGTCACAGCATTTGGAATGTGGAGAAACACAGTCAGTGTTGTGTAATCTTGACCACAAGTGTGGGCTTTTTGTTTTTCCTCTCCCCCCTGCCCCGGGAACTTCAGTTCACCATGGAGAGGCTTTGAAGTCCACTCTACCTCTCCAGGGAGGGCAGACGCAGCTGGTGGCAGTTGTGTGGGAGCAGATACTGTAGTCTTTCTTTTAGAAGACTCCCAATGCCTGGAAGATGACGCTGACTGTGCTTGTAAGAGGAGAAGGCGGCCTGGGGCAGTTGCCTGTGAATGCTCTCCTGAGTCTTGTCAGCCTACTGTTGAGACCATTGGCTTCACAGGTGTACATGGGAATTTTAAAAGAGATTCTAGCCAGGTATAGAGGCTCACACCTGCACTCAGGAGGAGGTGGAGTCAGGATTGCTCTTAGTTTGAGTCTAGCCTGGGCTACAGAGTGAGCCCATGTTCTGCTTTTGGTAAGATGCAATCACACGGCACCACACACTAGGGAGAGATTGTTGATGGAAGGAAGAACTGGGCAACGTGGGGTCTGTCTTTATTTTTCAGAAATTGCCACCATCACTCCAACCTCCAGCAGCAGCTACCTGCTCAGTTTTCACTGTCAGCCCAGAGGCAGGATCCCCACCAGGAAAAAGAAAGGTTCACTAAAACCCCATAAAATCGCAAAGTGTCAATTACTGTCTTTTCTCTGATTTACTGTTATATCTTTGAGAGAAACCTAGTGTCTTTGAGCTGTCCTTGTATGTACACGGTGGAGCACAGATACTATCGGAAGGTGAAAAATGAAATACAGCTACCCCCAGCAGCGTGGCAGGGCCTCCAGAAGGGGGTAAGCAAATGACTGGATGGTCTCAGATGTGGGCTCACAGGAAGCACTGAACTGGACCGAAGGGTAAGGAATTCATTGGAAGAGTCGTTAAGGATGTGAGCAGACAGAGCAGAGTGCTCTAAAGAGAGCGATAAATCAAGACCTACAGGTAGCACTCCTATTACAGCTCTCTGAGGAAGAGGGAGTTTCCACGGTGGAAGCCTGCAGGTTCTCTGATTTCCAAATAGAAGGCAGGAGAAGGGTAGCTGTGATATCCCTCCAGACCCCTGTTGTTGTAACTTTTACTCCCCTATGTGAGAATCTGAGCTAGAGATCCACAGTGTCTCAGTGGGTGGCCTGGTGTCTGAGAGGAGAAGAGCTGTGCAGCTATTGTGGGGACAGAGACACTGACCCAGTGTGCAGCTGCCTCAAGCACAGTTGGCTTGATTCTGTGCAAGGCTCAGCAGTGCTGACCAAGATGCTCCTGTGGGCCCTCCAGCTCCTGGGGTTCAGGGTGAGGTGGGAATTACACACATGGGAATGCAGCCTAATTTCTTGCCCAGTTGTAGCCTTCAGGATAGGGGAGAAGTTATTTTAAAGGTTATTTTTATTTATGTGTATGTGCACCTGTATGAATTTATGTGTACCACATTCATGTAGATGCCCGTGGAGACCAGAAGAGGGCACCAGAGCCCATGGAGTTACAGGTGGTTGTGAGCTGTCAGTGCAGGTGCTTGGGGCCTCTTAATTGCTGAGAAATCTCTTCAGGAGGAAATATTTTAGAATCAGTTGTGCTGTGAGACTTCTGAAACAATGGACCCCAAGGCATTGGAATTTTCCCAGGAGTCTCAAGCTGGGAAAGGGAAAGGCTGAAGCCTGGTGCCAGCCAGAGGGGGAGCCTGTCTCCCAGAGAGATCTCAGAGTTCTGAGAACTTGTCAGACCGCCTTGCAGGAGAGCTTGGAGCCGATAGTGATGGGTCAGTGCCGGACAGGACCACACCCTGACCAGGACTGCTTAGGAATGCACCCCTTCTGCCCTCTGTTTAACCCTGAACCTTATATCTGGGCCTCAGAAGAGGGACTTGGGGGCAATTGGGTCACTTTGTTTCTCTTCTCAATATGGCCGCATTGGATAAATCTTTCTCTGCTTTTCACAATGATGTTCTGGAGACAAGCGGCTGAGCCCAGCTTCTTGAGGTTTCCAGGGCCTGGGCTTTTGTGATAAAATCTCTGTTAACATTTCCCCATATACAGCTTCAGAGCCCTGAGCCTTCCTGGCTTTGCAGCCCAGCAACTCCTGTGGTATCTTTTCATGCTGGAAGGAAGCCAGTTGCCCCATCCCCACCCATATGCACGGTGCTCTGCTTAGGGAGGCCTGGCCTTGTCCAGACCACAGGCTCTGTCCCAGTTTGTCCACAGTAGAGGTTTTAGAGATGACTCTTTAGTGTCTAAACTAGGAACAAACCGGGCAGGACCCACCCAGAGGTTCACATTCAGACAGGCCCGGGTTTTCTTGTGACCGATTTGTGCCCTAAGCACTCCAAGCACAGTTTTCTGTGAATGCTTCATTTGTTTGGAGGGAGCATCCGAGCTGGCTCCAGGCTGCTGGCCTGCAGGTGACTGTGCACAGCTGGTTATAGCTCTCTGTGCCCAAATTACCACAGCACCTGCAGAGAGGTTCCTGCTCAGGCCGACCTTGTTCTAGGCACATGAAGCCCATGTCTCGCTGTTGGCACAGTACCTGTGGGGACAAGGGATAATGTGGTCTCTCCCTGCAGGCGTGTCCAGGTCACCCCAGCATGATGGACCACACACCCCTTGTCTGTGACTATGGTTCTGGCGTCAGCAAGGTGGGCTTTGCAGGAGCCGAGGGCCCTCTGGCTGTCTTTCCCACCATCCTTGGGAAACTGAAACATAACGTGAGTGACACCCTGGCTTCATCCTCCAGCCTCTTGTGCTGCTCTGGTTATGGTGACATCATAGATCCCAATGCCCTGGTTTCCATACTGACTGCTTGGTGTTAGATGTCTCAAGAAGGTGGCCTTAGGGACAGATTAGAGGACTTGAACAAGCAGCTTCCTTTCCTGTTGTAGACTCTTTCACACCCTTCCTAATGGGCAGCTGCCTCAGGGTAAAGCTTTTCTTTGTCTTTTTTATCTCTAGTTCCAACTGGGGCCGCTGGCAGCCTTTTCCTCCCACTTCAGGAACCCCTCCTCTGAGCTTGATTGGCAACACCCCTCCCCACAGTGGATCCCTCCTTCTCTGTCATTCTGATAGCCACCAGCTGTCCTCTGAAGTGCAGTGTCCCTTTGCAGTGGCAGGCCTTGATGTGGGTTGTGCCTGAAGTCATCCCACAGCCCCTGGGGGAGGGGAGGCACATTCACAGTGCAGTTGAGCCTCTCATTTGTGCGTGTGTTCTTAAAACCCCAGTGGATGCCTGGGACTTTGGAGAGTCCCGAGCCTTCATGTTCGTTGTTACTCAGACCTATGTAGCATGTGAGTTATATACCTGCATGGTATGGCCGCACAGTTGCATAGCTGCACGATGCACTTGTGTAGCCCTATAGCATCTCTGATGCTCCACTGCAGCAAGGTACCTTTGTAGCATGTGTCATGTACCACTATGGCACTGCAGGGTCGTATCACCACATAGCTGCATGATAGCAGATGACACCATGCACCCACCTGGCATTGTAGCATGTCAGCCTTGCAACACTGCCCAGGTCTATGACTGCCCTGTCACACTTGTACCATATCCCCCAACCCACTCGTCCCTTTTCCCTGTTGCACTACTGCCTCGTGCACATTGCTCCAATCTAGCTTAAGCATGAGCTTATCCTGGAGACCCTGGACTCCTCTGATGAGTAAGTGTGGCTCGGGGATTCCTCCGTGACCTCGCTGAGCCAGCCTTCCCGGTACACCGAAATACCCACCTTCCCTGTTTTCTTCTTTCCTGTGCCCCGACTCGGAAGTGAGCCTAGCTTGATGGCTTGTCAGTCTTTGCCCTTGCTCACCCTGCCCCTTCTCATCCAACCAGGCAAGTTCCCTGATAAATCTTCACGGCTCTAATCCTAATGTCTGTTTTCTTGGTGGACTGAGGTAGATGTTCCAGCTCCTCTGACAGCACCGGAAGTTCAATCCAGCTTGAAAGTAGGCCGCCTTCCTGAACCCCAGGGGGCAGCTCATGCTGCAGGTCCTTTTCTTGCAGGCCTTCCAGACCAAGTGTACAGAATATGCCATCACGCCTTCTCTCCAACAGTTTTTCTCTGCTGGGCACAGTTCCCACACCTGCAGTGTGAGTGTCCTCACAGTGGCCCTCAGCGGCCCTGGACCTTGCAGGAAATGGCCCCCTTTGGAAAGTGTGCTGGGTTGAAGAGCCTCCTTGACGTCTGGACTAGTGATTGGTGCCCGTTTCTAGCAGCCTCATGGCTCTGGCTCATGTCCGCAAATGAAAGCCTGGTACTCACAAGGGCTGTCCTGTCCTACCTGTGTTTTTCAGAACCTACTGGTGGGGGTGGAAGAAAAAGACTGGTTCGTTGGAGCTGAGGCCCAGAATAATCTAAAAAATCTGAACATGCACTACCCCATCACCCGGGGAGCCATCACGGACTGGGACGACGTGGAGAAGGTGAGCGACAACCTCTAGAGGAGGGGCCATCACACCCTAGCCACTGCCTTAGCCTTCCACAGTCACGCCTCAGGAGTCCTAGTCTTCTATTCTAATCCTACTTCCTGTGCTTACTGCCCTTGCTGATATGTTCCCTTAGGGGTGCTGAGCAGGGCTGGGCAGAAAAAGTAAAAACTTTTCACTGTAGCCAGAGGAAATTGCTACACTTCTGCAGGGGCTTGCCTTTAGCAGAGTGTAGCAGAAGAAGTAACATCTTGGGCTGCAGAAGAAGAAGCAGATAGCTCTGCTAGGACCTTCCCTTAGGGGAACAGAGCAGAATATAGCTGTAGAGGCTCTCTAGGAAAGAAGCAGGATTGCTATATCCTGCTGGGAGACCATCCCCCACTGCACAGCAACTTCGGGTAGCCTGGCTTCCCGGCAAGTCAGGACACCTTTCCCTCCAGGGCTAAGCTGTCCTATTGGGACTCCAGCCTCCAGAGCTGTCCTATTGCAGCTCTAGGTAGCCTGGCTTCCCAATAAGTTAGGTTATCTTTGCCACGCCAGAGCTGTGACTAACACTCACACTCGCTTACAAGTTACACATAGTTACACATTATGTAGCAAACTTCCATCATTGCTGGGCTCACTCTGTGACAGCCAAGTCACCTGTGTTTCCACCTCATCCCTGAGTTTTGTCACTCATCAGACCCAAGAGATCCTTAGACAGTGCTGGGCCTGCCAGCCCCCGCCAACCCCATCCCCTAACTTTAGGCCTGGTGTGTCATTGGAGGCTGGATCACACTGCTTCTTGTTTTGATGGTGCTGTCTATAATTCAACCATCCTTTGAAATTATGGGGTCTGGTCCAGGGGCATTTTAGACACCCAGATCCCTGGATTTCTGTGTGCAGTGGCAGTACTTGCAGGGTACCAGCCCTTCCTTTCATATGCTCCATGTCATCTCTAGATGGGCTACAAAACCTTGGTGTCACCACATAAATTACTGGGCACTGAATTGCTTAAAGAACAAGTGACAAAGGGTTGTAAAGATGGCTCAGCTGTTAATGGCTAGGCTCACAACCAAAACTATAAGAACAGTGACAAGGAAGTAGTCTGCAGAAACAGCCTTTTTTTTTTTTTTTTTTGGAGATAGGGTCTCATATAGCCCAGGATGGCTTCTAACTTGTTACATAATTGAAGAGGCCTTGAACTTTTGACTCTCCTGCCTCCACCTATTAAGTGCTGGGATTTCAGGTGTGTACCACCACACCTGGTTTAAGTAGTGCTGGGGATGGAACCCAGGGCCTTATGAATGCCAGGGAAACATTCTCCTAATTGAGGTACAGTCTATGCCCCCAGTTTTTCCCCAAATATTTTTGATTCTTAGTTGACTAAATCTTTAGATTTGAAATCTGAGATCTGGATCTCAACTGTACTGGTTTGTCAGAAGGATGGAGGAATAAAATAGATGGATAATAGAGATGATAGATGGTAGCTAGGTAATAAATGACAGGCATAGATAGATGGATGTTAGGCCAGTGTTTCTCAACCTGTGGGTCATGACACATTCAGATATCCTGCCTATCATATATTTACATTAGGATTCATAATAGTAACAGAATTACAGTTATAATGTATCAACAAAGTAATTTTATGGTTGGGTGGTCACTGCAATATGAGATATTATATTAAAGGGTTGCAGCATTAGGAAAGTTGAGAACCACTGTGTTAGATAGAATGACTGGTAGGTAGATAGATGATAGATGACAGATAATGTAGATTGATAGACTGATGATGGACACATGTAGTCAGAGGCTGCTCATTCATTTCCTGACCCCCAGATCCATATCTACTAATCTGTGTATAGCCATGTGGTTGTGGCCTACTGGTAAGGTTCCATCCACTGTCTGGCGTCTGTTTCTGACTACATGACTTCTCTCTGACTCTGCCTTCTCTCTCTCTCTCTCTCTCTCTCTCTCTCTCTCTCTCTCTCTCGCTCTCTTCAAGCCTGGCTATATTCTGTTAAGCCATTGACCAAAAGCAGCTTCTTTATTAACCAATGGCAATAAAACATATTCATAGCATACAGAGGGGAATCCCACATCAGACACAGACACATGCAGATGCAGAATAGACAGAGAAGGTACACACAGATAGTAGACAATAAACAGGTAGTGAGATGAGCAGATAGGTATAGATGATATCTATAGAGAGAATAGTTGGTAAACAGAAGACAGAAAGATGATTTAGATAGCTAATAGATTTATCTGATACATAGATCAATATATGAAAGATAACAGCCAGCGTGTTTCTGGACAGCAAACAACTCGCCTACTGTCCTCTCTCTGCAGATTTGGCATCACTCCTTCTACCAGGTGCTCCGCGTCGCCCCCGAGGAACACCCTTTAATGATAACAGAGCCACCGCTAAACAGCACAGATGTTAAATGTAGAATGACTCAGGTAATGGGGTCTGGGGCCAGGTGAGGCAGGAAGGGAGGCTGCTGTTCTGTCCTGACTTAAAAGTTCCCTGCCTCTGGCCTCGTCCTGGTCCTTCCTGCCGTGATGGAGTTGGTGGTGGACTGACGGAGTTTAAGGATGAATCCCTGTCTGTGAGTGCTCCAGCCAAGCACTGACGGCAGACTCCTCCTCAGGTTGCAGTGGGGCTAGGTGCAATCGCGGCAGGAAGTTGTCTCCCTCCCCATCTGCCAGAGTTCTCCTCTTAAGGGTCTTCTGTAGAGGACATAGGAAACCTAATTAAACAGGTGGCCAAGCATCTGGCTAGCATCCCTGGAGCTCAGTGGGATCTCCTGCAGTGAGTAGGCCCCCATATGCAGGCCCAAGGCCAAGGCATGATGTGCATATCTCAGAGGCCACCTAGACCTGGAAATAGCAGTTCACCCGTGTGTGAGTGCACATCAAACAAACCCCAAACTGGTCACTGACCCCCACCCAAGTGTGGACAGTCAGATCATGGAAATGGCCATGGCTGACTCCCCTGAGAACCGAGTGTAGTTGGCTTCCCCCCAAAAGCATCCAAAGGCCATGAGGGTTTCAGCAAGCTAGAGTGGGACAAGAGAGGGATGAGACTGGCCCAACCCAACTGCCTATCCACTCCTCAACTATAGCAGACCTTGGAGCGAGAGTGTGTGTCCACCAAGAGGCCGATGAGAACTGCCGAGGCAGGGCTGAGGAACCGAGCTCAGTCTCTACTGCCTGGAGCTTTGGGTGTGCTTCCTGCAGAGCCCAGCAGGACAAAGACACACAGAGATGAAGGTTCAAGTCTAGTCTGGCCAGAAAAGCAGATGATTGGCTGTCATGGCTGGGGCTGTTCCCTCCTGTGTTTTCCTCCACCTTGGACAAACCACCTGCCCTCCTCAGCCCCTGACTCAATAGCACTCATCTAGACAGATACTTGCAGGAGTATTCACAGTGAAGTGGCTCCTTTAACCAGTTTCAAGCAGCCCTTTCTGGGACCACACCTTCTGGCATGAAGGTGATCAGCGGTGACCTTCTGTACAATTATTGCAAGGTGTCTGGAGTGTACAGATGCTGGTACAAGGCAAGGGCTTGGTCAGACTAGACATATGACTGGCAGTCGGCACAAGCAGGAAGAACATGTCCAAGAGCAGCTCATTAGGAAGGCAGACTGCAGTGCCCAGTGACAGGAAGATATACAACAAAACAGGCTTACACTCTGAACTCATAGACCTCATCTTAACACTAACCATTTCACAATGCTGGCACCTGTCCAGTGGCCAGGTGGGACCCCCGGTGGGTCTGACCATTATGCCCTGATCCAACTAGTCTTCTCACTATACATTATAAAAAAGTGTCTAAAACTGCCAACTTGACACAGCCCAGAGCCACCTGAAATACAGTCTCAAATGTCATTATCAGATTAGCCTTTGTGCATATATGTGGGAGATTGTCTTGATTGTTAACTGATGCAGGAGAGCCCAGCCCACTACGAGCAGCATTGTTCCTACAGGTGGTCCTGGGCTGTATAGGAAAGCTAGCCTTTGAGTGAGTCAGCAAGCATTGTTCCTCCGTGGTTCCTGCCCTGATGTGTCATTGACTTCCCTCAGTAATGATCCATGACCAACAAGTATTCACCAAATAAACCCCTTCCTCCCCTACGTTGCTTTAGGCCAGAGTGTTTTATCAGAGCTGCAGAATGAAACTAGAACAGCCACTTCACAGCAGAGTTAGCTGGAGATAGGTGTTGGCCACCCCGGGGTTAGCCTTCCTGGATTCACAGCTTGTTGCGAGAGGCACTCATGAGCACCCGGGAAGTGTGTGCCACCTGGCCAGCCAGCATGCCAATCTTCCTCCCCAGATCCTATTTGAAACCTTCAACGTCCCCGCCTTGTACGTGGCTAATCAAGGGGTCCTCTCCATGTACGCTGCTGGCAGAACCTCTGGTGAGTGGCCCCGTGGGATCCCCATCCTTCCCAGACACACTGTCTAGTTCTTGAAGCTGGGGATACGCACCACAACATGCAGCCCCAGGAGGGGGCTGGCAAGATGGGTCAGTAGGTGAAGATGCCAAACCTAATGACCCAAGTTCAATCCCCAGGACCCTCATGGTGGAAGGAGAGAACTGACTCCTGAGGATTGTCCTCTGACCCCCACATATGTACATGCATGTGGAAACACACACACACACGTGTGTGCACATGTACACGCAAATGTTCATTTAAAAAAGCAAAGGACATTCTTGAAGGCTCACAGTGACCCTCACTTCTTAATAAGAGCACTGGAGACTCAGAGCAGCGAGGCAGTTCATTTTCTGACCTTGTACAGTTGGGTATCAGCCTGGAGCAAATACAAAACGGCAGGTATGATTTGGTGCAAAACTGGCCTTTGTTTTTATTTCTTCAGAATTACTTTTTAAGTGTGTGTGTGTGTGTGTGTGTGTGTGTGTGTGTGTGTGTGTGTGTGTACCATGCCACCAGAAATTGGAAGCATAGCTCCTGGAGCTGGAGTTACAGGCAGTAGTGGATTACCTGATGGATCCCAGCGCTAATCCCCAAACAGTGGTTTTGTGGTCCCTGATTGCAAAAACACCCCTGCCCTCTGTTTCCCCAAAGCTGGTTCTCCAGGGAATTAAATCTTCCTCTCTAAAGTCTCTCCTCCAGATCCCTGTCCTCCCCCACCCAGATACGCAGCTCAGTCACCAGGCAGACTATTACTTTTCAACTTAAGGTAAACTAAAAAAGAGCAGTTGCCAGCTGCTAGCTGGGGAGAACAGGGACCTAATGCATCCTTACCTGTGGTCCTCTGGTGAGCTCTGAACACACCGTATTCTGAAAATGGACTGTCATGAATTATTTCTTACACACACCCAGCTCTTGTTCTCACCATTCCCTTCTTTCTCCTGGTGTCCTAGAACGCCTCCAGAATACTGACTCATTTTCTTTTCCTAACCCATTTGCTAAGGTGTTACTAAATAAAATTAACAGCATTAAGGAACTCTGACACACGCGTGTTCTCGCAAACCACCGCAACCACACCCAAGGATCCCATTGTGCCATTATGCCCCTCCCACCTGTTGAGATAATGCCTGCATTTTCTGGGTTTTGCGAATGGCTCTGTGCAGCCAGCATGCGGCTGTCGGTTGCAGTAGCGGTTTCTCTCCATTCGCTATGTGGAGGTTCTTTCTGCTCTCGCTGGCCTCAGCAGTTCACTTCCTCTTCTTGCTGAGCCACGATGGGGTGGTGCCACATCGGGACTGTGCCATGTGCCACCATCCCCAACCTTTATGTGGATGCTGGGGATTTGAACTCAGGTCCTCATTTATGTGCTGCAGGCACTGACCAACTAGGTCATCTCTTCATTTGTGATTGCTCATTGATATTGCACAGATAGCAGTTGATTTTTATATACTGATATTGTACCTTGATACTTTAATTAAGCTTATTTTTTATAGATTTTGTAGAGGCTTGGTAGCAAGTACCTCAACCTGTCTAAGCCGTCTGGCCAGCCCCTAGTAAATACGTTTTTGACAAATAACATTTATTTTATTATTTCCAAGCCAGATGGGTTTTTTTGTTTCATTCTTTTCTACTGCCTGCCTAGGCCTCATGTTCTGAGGAGAGGTGGTGAGGACGCAAATCGTCTTTCCCCCAGTTAGAGCGAGATCATTAGCCTCAGTGTTACACTGAATCAACTGTGGGGTTTATATTTTCTTCACTACTTTAAGTAAGTTTTCTTGTATCTTATTTACTGAGAATTTTTTCTTTTAATCAGGACTCGATACTGGATTTTGTCAAAATGCAATTTGTGCGTAGTGATGTTAGAGTTGATAACTTGTTGTGACCTAGAATTGTCAGGGAAGAGAGTCCCAAAGAGGGATTGTCTGCATTGACTTTGCCTGTGGCCACATCTGTGGGGGTTATCTTAACTAAGTTCATTGATGTGGGAAGACCGAGTCCACTGCGGGTGGAACCATTCCCTAAGCAGGACGTCCTGAGCAGTATGAGAGGGGAAATGGACTGAGCACAAGCAAGCAAGGAAGTCATTGGCTTCCCTGTTTTTGACTGTGGATATGCTG
Source organism: Microtus ochrogaster (assembly GCF_000317375.1). Taxonomy (NCBI): domain Eukaryota; kingdom Metazoa; phylum Chordata; class Mammalia; order Rodentia; family Cricetidae; genus Microtus; species Microtus ochrogaster. The sequence goes on from NC_022015.1 coordinate 36,457,028, forward strand.
CCTTAACTTCCTCATATGGTGGATTATTACCTAGAATTATGAGTTGAGATGAACCCCTTTTCTACTAAGCTGTTTCTGTCAGGGTGTTTTATCAAAGCAATAGAAATGAAGCTGGAACAGGTACCTATTGGTGCAATTATATGAATTCAGATTGATTCTGAGCTGTGGAACAAAGGGCATTTAATTCTTTTAAAACCCATGTGGTTTGCAATAAATTTGCCAAAATTTCACTTTGGAGTCTTGTGTCTGTGGTCATGAGCGACAATGACCTACTATGTTCTCCTCCCATCTCCCAGGGATGGTGTGTGGGTGTGTGATGGCCGATGTCTTGGGAAGAGAGTCTGTCATTTTCAGCTGTTGCAGGCGAGAGAGGACCAACTCTGTTCCCTGTCACAGCTGGAAGGGAAAGTCCCCTGGACACAACTCTGCTTAATTGAAATGTTCCGCTGTTGGTCCCCAGGCTCAATAAGGAAAAGGAGAGAACCAAGAATTCCTAGAGCCCAGTCTGCCCCCAAAGCCACTGTGTCACATGCAGTAAGCCTTACTATGTCACACCCCCTCTGAACTAGCACACTTGGAGACCTTGCTAACTAAAGCACACACCTCTGGCATGGTATTCAGGCTTTCCCAACACAGGGCACCTCCCAGAGAGTCCTAGTGCCTGCCCAGGCCCAGACAACACTTCCTCTTTTCTCTCTTTGGCAGCTATTGGTAAAATTGCACGCTTCATTTAGCAAGTCACCCTACAGGCTTCCATTCAAACCTGCTGATCAGCCTTATTCTAGTTCATGTCCTTTAGGAAGATGCTGGCTCCTTGGCCCCTTCCCCTTCCCTTCTGTTATTTCTCCCTCTGACCATCCCTTCCTACAGAACTAACAAGGGGTGCAGTGTATCCCACCTGATGACCTAATGTTCTCTTGAGTAGGAATAACTATTGAATGTGGAGAGGGGATGACATACTTCGTGCCCGTCATCAATGGCTTTCCTTTGCAACTGTCAACTACCAAGCTGGACATAGCTGGTCAAGACCTGACCACGTACCTCCTGAAGCTGCTCTCAGACAGCGGGAACTTGTTAGTGAGCACAGGTAGGAAACAACTACTCTCAGATGCGTAAGCCACCATTTGCTGGAGGGGAGAAACAGGCTCTGGAAGGAGTGTGGAGGAGACATGGGCAAGGAGGCTGGGTTAGGCCAGGGGTGGCAGCATACACGTGGAATCATAGTGCTGTAAGGTGGAGACAGGAGGATTAGGAGTTGAAGGACATTTTCGGCTACAAGTATGTTAGAGGACAGCCTGGGCTACATGAGACTCTGTTTCAGAAGAAGAGGACAGCCTGGGCTACATG
>NC_022015.1:36458739-36487902 GCF_000317375.1 Microtus ochrogaster
GACTCTGTTTCAGAAGAAGAGGAAGAAGGAGGAGGTGGAGAGGAGAAGTGGACGATTGGAATAAAAGGAAGAGGGAGGAAGGGGAGGGGAAGAAGAGCAAGAGGAAGAGGAGGGAGGAGAAGGAATAAGGAGGAATGAAATCAAGAGGGGAGGCAGAGTTGGAGCAGGAGTTAGAGGAGGAGAACATGGAGGAGCTGGAGGGAGAGGTGGAGGAGCTGGAAGACTTGGAGAAGATGGAGGAGGGTTGGAAGAGGAAGGGGAGCTAGAGGAAGGGAGATGGGGGAGATGGGGGAGTTGAAGGAGGAGATGGAGGAAGAGTTGGAGGAGAAGGTGGAGGGTGGTTCCGGTGGAAACAGCGGCTGGCAGTCTGAAGGCAGAAGACCAGGTGAGGTCTCTGGGTAAGCAGTGCAGGGAAATCCCTTTTAGTCAAAGCTCAAGGACAATGGCAGATAACATGTAAAAGCCTAATCAAAAGGCATATCTGGGCTTCAAACCTGTTGCCAGAAACCTAGGAAGGAAAGGGGCATCCAGGCAAGGGGCCTCACCAGTCATCGCCAGCCCTCCAGATGCCCAGCAGGTGTGTGTGTGGGGTGTCCAGAATGCCCAGGTAATAACTGTGAATAGGATTTTCTAGGCCCCACAAACACCATACATGGTAGGGCTGCATCTTGGGCAATGTTGAAGAGACCCAGCTCTGTGTCTCCTGTGAAGGGAAGTTTACTTCATCATGCTCTACCCTTTTAAAGCCTGGCCCACAGCCTGGCCACAACCCCACTCACAGGGTTGCATGGACAAAGTGGCTATCTAGGAGTGGGTCCACCTTCCTATGCCCACTCTCATGAGTAGTGCTTTCTATGTCCCTGGGTTTTGGTCCTCCTTACCCTGCAGCCGACCGCGAGTACATCCGAGACCTGAAAGAGAAACACTGCTATGTGACACTGGATTATGACATGGAAATATCAAAAAACGCAGTACCCTCCCAACAGAAGAAAGTCCAGTTGCCCGACGGCAGGGAAGTCAGCCTGGAGCAGGAGGCACTCACGTGCTCAGAGGCGCTCTTCAACACCAGCCTCATCGGTGAGTCCAGGATCGGGGGCAGCGGGCCAGTGGATACTCTCACAGAATGCCGAGGGAAGAAAGGCGTGGGGAGGGTGGTGGCGGACACTCGGCTTCAGGAGCAATGCTTCCTGCTCGAAAGTTTCCCTGGTCCTGGCTGCCACTCACTCAGCTGCCTTCTACGTTTCTGTCACTGTGCTGACCCTTTGACTACACCCAGAGGTGTAGCCTAACCGCAGATGAGACAGAGCAGCAGAGAACCACTTTCTTCAGCAGCATGCTACTTACAACTGTGAAACAAAACAGTGAAGGCGGTGGAGGCAGAGGCAGAAGCAACTGAAGTTTGTGAGAGCTTTAAGCATCTAAATGCCAGAGGGTTTTTGTTTATTATTATTATTAGACACAGGGCTTCACTGTGTAGCCCTTGCTGTTCTGAGACTCACACTGTAAACCAGGCTGGCCTGGAACTCACAGAGATCCACCTGTCTCTGCCTCCCGAGTGCTGAGATTAAAAGTGTGCCCCACCACCACCTGGCTCCAGAGGGTTTTTAGTAAGTGTTGGGTTGACTACTGTGTTAGTTGGTTTTCTTGCTGCTATGAAAAATATTCCTGGCAAAAGCAGCTTAAGAAAGGAATTTTGACTCATCCACTTCAAGGTTACCGTCTATCAGGAGCATGAGGCAGCTGGTCGCACTACATCTACAGGCAGGATGTAGAAAGAGGAACACTGATGTGGGATTCCCCTCTGTATGCCATTACCATTGGTTAATCAAGAAGCTGCTTTGGCCTTCGGCAGGGCAGAATAAAGCCAAATGGGAAATCTGAACAGAGATATAGAGGAAAAAGTAGGTGAAATCAAAGAGACGCTATGTAGCTGCCAAAGGAGAAAGACGCTGGAAACTTACCTGTAGGCCACAGCATCATGGTGACACGTGGTTTAATAGAAATGGGTTAATTTAAGATGTAAGAGCTAGCTAGGAATATGCCTAAGCCATTGACCAAACTGTTGTAATTATAGTTTTTGTGTGATTATTTAGGTCAGGTCGTCTGGGAAACCAACGTGCAGTCTCCACTTAGAGAACACTGGTGCTCAGCTCTCTTCCTTCTTTATATCACACAGGACCTCAGCCTATGGGATGGTGCTGCCCACATTCAGAGTGGGTCTTCCACTCAGTTAACCCAATCTAGAAACCCCCTCAGACACACCCAGATGCCTGTCTCCATGGGGGTTCTAGGTCCTTCAGTATTAACTCTCAGAATCACCTTCTCTCTCGTGGTGCACACCTGTCACCTAGCACTGGGATGCAGAAGCAGGAGGATGACCATGAGTTCATAGTCAGCCTGGGCTATACAGTGAGTCACTATTTCAACAAATGGGAAAATGATGGACTATGAAATCTCCAAGGAAAGGAAAATGAGAGTTCGGGGACAACATGGAAAGTCAACATTTCCTAAGATAAAACTTAAGGTCATCTGCCCTTTCCCCACGGGACATACACTGTGGCTGGCAAGGCTTAGCTCTGTTTTCCCCGCCATACAGTGCACACAAGCAGCCTTTCTCTGCTTTTGCTTTTTGAGACAGATTTTTGCTCTGTAGTCCAGGCTAGTCTGGAACTCATTATATAGCCTAGGCTTGTCTGAAACTTGTGGCAACCCTCCTGCCTCGGTTTCTCAAGCTGTGGGATTGTAGGCATGGTGGAGCACACAGTCTGAAAGGCATAGTGCATGCCAGTGTGGGGAAGTCATTAAAGAACTCCACAGAGGCAGGTGGGTCCCAGGGCGGAATGCAGCCTCAGGCTCCTGACGGCAGCAGAGCCCTCTTCCAGGCACACCGGAGCCACTCCATTGTGATAGTTCTCCACACCCATCATTCAAGGCTGGTGTTGGTTGCTTGCTTATGCAACAAGTGACAAGTGAAAGCAGTTACTTGGTGGCACTTTCCAAGGCTGAGTTGGGACACTGCCCTACAGACACCCACAAAACAGGTGATGTCAACCTCATCTGAGGCATGGGATGTCAACTCTTGTCAATGATGATGCTGGCCGGCCAGGCTTGTGACCTGCTTGAAGTCCTCGAGGTGCTCAGTGGCACTTGGAGCCATCCAGAACCTGGGAGGTATCCCTCCCCACAATACTAAAAACAGCAACCTTTGATCCCAAAGCCCTCTTGTGCATTGTCCACCAGGGAGAAGCAACCCGGGCATCCACATGCAGGTCCAGCAGAGCATCACATCCTGTGACCACTCCCACTGGAGGACTCTTTTTGGTCATATCATTCTGTCTGGTGGCACTGGTGCCTTCTCAGGTCTACGACTCCGGCTGCAGAGAGAGATATCAAAGCTGGTCTCTCCAGGCCTCTGTGTGAAGGTATTGGCCCGAACCTCACCAGCAGCCTCAGGGATTGACCCATGCACAGTTCTAGAGTCCCCGGGTTTTGTTCTCTCCATTTGAGGATAGCAAAACCCAGCATTTGCGTCCTTGTGTGTGGGTGCACTGGCAACAAGCTAAGCAAGTACAGCAGAAGGGACAGATGGGGAGGGGCTGCAGTCTGTAGGATTGGGGTGCTGAACACAGGTCATCTCTCAGAAGGTGGCATCAGAGTGGATACTCCAGAGGGGATGGGGGGGCTACAGGAAGCCAGGAAGAACATGTAGGCTCTTTTTGTGTTTTATATGAATTCATGTGTGTATGCATGAGGACACAGAGGCCTTGTCCACTCTATACATGGGTTCTGAAGATCTGAACTCAGGTTCTCATGCCTGAGTCCCTCCTCCCAGTCTTTCTTCTGGAACAGATCTCACTGTGCAGTCCTGGCTGGCCTGGAACTTGCTGTGTAGACTTCCTGTGCTGTTTTAGATCTTCCTGCCTCTGCCACCTGAGTGCGGGGAACACAAGGTGTGCCACCAAAACTTTATCACCTCCCAATTAAAAAGTTGCATTTTCCACTGGGGAGAGATGACTGCCACAAAGTTCTTCCAGGTGTGGACATTGTGGGTCCCAATCAGAGCAGTTAATTTTTTTTCAGTGAATATCTTTTTTAAAGGTTTGTTTTTATTTTATGTGCAGGAGTGTCTGCCTTCATGTATGTATGTACACCATATGTATGAGGCCAGAAAAAGGTGTCAGATCTCTGGAACTGGAGTTAGAGATGGTTTGTAGGTTGCCATGTGGGTGCTGGGAACCGAACCAGGTCCTTTGGAAAAGCAGCAGGTGCTTTTAACCACACAGCCCTTGTTCTAGCCTCCAAGGGAATGTTTTCTAAACAAGAAGTTTTAATTGCACTTACTGTCTTCTTGTGTCTGTGTGTGCATATATCACAGAGTGCTTGTTGAGGTCAGAGGACAACTGGTAGAAGTCATTTTTTTTCTCCTAGTATGTGGGTCCCAGGATTTGAACCAAGGTACAGACTTGGTGAGGTGAGTCTTTATCTACTGCACCACCCACCAGCTCCAAGAAGAGCTTTTTATCCTTATTTATTATGTATGTGTGCACATGCGTGCATATATGTGTGCACACATGCTACAGCACATTTGTAGAGGTCAGAGGACCCTTGAAGGAGTCCATTTTCTACCATGCGGGTCCTGGGGACTGAACTAAAATTGTCAGTCTTAGGGCAGGTGTGTTTACTGAATAGCGTTCTGATCAGTCCAGAGTAGTGTTTTGATGTGGATTTCCTTCTCCTCCCTCTAGGTGGCCACCTCTTCATATGCCAAGTACGGTGCCTGGGTAGGTGCCTCCATCTTGAGCTCTCTCCCTATGTTCAGGGAAATGTGGGTCACAAGTCATGAGTATAGGGAAATTGGCTCTTCTGTCATGTGTAGAAGAAACCTCTGACCAGCGGCTTTCATCTGGACCAACATCATCATGCCCAGGCTGAGCCTTACTGAGCAGACGACAGTTAGAACAAGCTTACAGCAAGGCCCCCTTTCTCCTGGAAGACAATAAAAGCGTGTAACAGGGCTGACTCTGCCTGGTATCCGGGTGACTCCTGTAGAATCCCACTGCAGTGAGAGACCCAAGCCCCAGAAAAACCTCTTATCAGCAGCCTCACACAGGCCCTGAATGGCTGGGCTCCAAGCCTTCACCCAGGTAAAGAAACAACCTGAAAACAGGACCAGAGCCAGGGGAAGAAACATTTTGTCCCCAAACCTAGAGCCAGAGGAAAGCCCCCAGACCCTAAAACTAGGACCAAAAGAACACACTACGTCCTTAGATTCAGGACATACCAAAGATATTTGCCTTGGCCCCAAAGTTAGAGTTAAAAAGGTAGAAAGAACCAGAAAAAGAAACACAGTTTGGTCCCAGAAACAGAGCCATTCCTGCCCTTGACTGGAAACCAGCCAATCCCTGAGCAGGGATTACAGACCAATCAGAGCCTCAGGCAGTTACTGGCAGTTGGGAATTCCCCTCAGGCCTGGAAAGCCCCCTTACTTCAAGCAGGGCAGCCAATCCCAAACCTGGAAGTCTGGAATTCCCCCTCATGCCACTAGGGGTCAGCCAATCACAAGCCCTGAGGCTTGGCATTCCTCCAGCCTCTGCACCTATATAAACCCCCGTTTCCCTCTGCTCTGGGTCTCTCCTGCCTGGTTCCTGCTGTGGTTGTCATTGCTGCTGCTGCTGCTGCTGCTGCCGCCTCCGCCGCCTTCTGATGGATAGAGGGACCAAAATCAACTTGTGAATCAAGGCTCTTTGTTTTTGCATTGGTGTTGGTCTCATGGTGGTAATTCGGGTTTTGGAATTGGGGCATCCTAGGAGCAGATGCTGGTTCTTCCTGTGTTTTGGTCAGGATAACTCAGTGATGCTGTATAACAATCATCCCTAGCTCCCAATGCCACAAAGTGTAGTTTGTCCCTGCTGCCTGTGTCCTGAAGTAGGGGTCATCACCCTCACTTAGGACCTTCTGATAAAGCAGATACCATCTTTAGCTTGTCACTCATTGTGAGTTTTTAGTACATTTCCCGTTGCTCTAACAAAAATAGATACCTGGTACTCTGGGAGTTCGAGGCCAGCCTGGTCTACAAGAGCTAGTTCCGGGATGGACACCAAAAGCTACAGAGAAACCCTGTCTCGAAAAAACAAAAACAAAAATAGATACCTGATAATTTATAAACAGGGGTTTATTTAGCTCACAGGTTCAGGAGTGTGACACCAGCCTCTATGAGGGTCTTGTGCCTCATTAAAACACAGTGCAGAATACTGTGGGTGGAGACAGCAACATGCAAGTTTGCATCTCTTCCTCTTATAAAGCCATTAATGCCATCAAGAGCTCCTATTATGATTTCATTTAACCCCAGTCACCTTGCAAAGCCTCCAGATATTAACATATAGATTTGGGACATCCAAATACTAGTGGCTGAATTTAGGAGTTGTCTGCTGGGTCTCCCTGGCAATCAGAGGATGTGGGGGTGTATATTAATAGACACAAGTCACATGAAGCCCCACCCCAGCCCCAAAAGGACAGGAAGGAGCGGAGTTAGGTGGCACAGGGGCTGGGAGGGACAGTGCACACTGCGCAAGGAGCCCTAGTCCTTCCGGGGATGTGGTCTTCATGGAATTGCTGTGAGGTCCGTTTCATCAGGTCTCCTGCTAGAGGCAGGAACTGCAGCCAAGGTTGACTAGATAAGGCCATAAGGTCAACATAAAGGTCAGCATGAGGTCTGGGAATGAGTGAGTGGGAGCACTGGGGACTGAAAACAGAATACATAAGAAGATACATAAAGGAAGGCAACCCCAGGCTGTAAGACACAAATCATTCTGGTCCAGTTTCAGTATGAGATGTTTAGAGCTCACCACAGACTCACAGATAAGCAGGGGGCACTAGGCCCCTGTCCTTCCTACCTGGCAGCTGTCACCTGCTTGTCTAGGCTCTCAATTCATGCTAGAATTGAAGTCACAAGCAGTCTACTATGTGACTGGGTCCACGGATAAAAAAAGGGAGAATCTTGAGTCCCAGGACTTAAATTAGCTAAGAACTCTGTGTCCTGAACCAACAGGATGGCCACTGTGGCTCCCTGAAGAAAGAACTCAGCCAGTGAGGAATTTAGGGCGCAGAAAAGTGCGATTAGGAATTTAAAACCGTTTTGTGCTAACAGCAGCGCACCAGCTGTTTCTACCTTTTCTCTACGCTGATGCCCAACTCTGCAAGGCTAAAAAAATAAACTGTTCTACGCTGTATCTTGTTTCTTATGTGGGTCGGGGGGAGACTTCTTACCCCTCCCCCTCACCGCCCACCACAGATAAGGGAGCTCTCCCTCCCGCTTACCAACTGCGGCTCTCAGGAAAGCAGACCCTGTCCCTGGGCTCACAGTAGAGCTGACTCTGCTGGCAGAGGAGTGGGTGAGGTTGCCCTGAGGGTGTCAGAGTGGATAGCTGGCCACATCCCTCCTGCCCCTCGTCTGCCATGGGTGGTGAGGGTGAGGGAAAGATGCTCATTCCCCTCGCCCCGCTTGACCCTGCCACCTGTGGTGAGTGAAGGAGCTGACTCTCCCCCTTACCAGCTGCAGCACTCAGGAAAGTGGACCCTGCAGCTCTCTTGGGCAGCACAATAAAGCCATTTCCATTGGTGGAGGTGTGGGTGAGCTAGCACTGAAGTAAATGAGCCTGCAAGAGCTGTCCCCATTGCTCATCTGTCATGTGGTGGCATGGGTGGGGAGAGATGCCCTCCCCCACCCCAGCCCCTGTCCATCAACTCCCTGAGGCAGGTGGGAGAGCTGACCCTGAGGTCATAAGAGCAGGAGAGCTGTCCTGCCCCTCAGCAGCTGCAGCACTGGGGAGAGCAGCCCCTACCCCATGCCTGAGCAGCACACACAGTTGAGCTGGCCCTGAGGTGTAAGTGTGGGAGAGAGCCGACCCTGAGAAACTGAAAGCGGAAGAGCTTGCCCTGCCCCTTGCTCATGATACCAGGGGTGAACTAGCTAGGGCAATGCAGGAGAGCGCACTCTGGTGGTGAGGACAAGGGAAAGTTGGCAGGCTGACCGAGCCGGCAACTACTTAGGTCCAAAACCAGAGTTATGAGTTAGTCCACCTCAACATCCACCCCATCTTTGGTCTTCTTGAGTACAGGAAGGGACCAGTCCTGCAGACCCAAAACTGCAGGACCTCCACGACACAGGGCAACAGCAGCACAACCAAGAGGAGTTCCAGTGAGGGCCCAGCATCGAGAGTGTAGCAGAAACCAGAGGCTTCAGACCAAGGGTTTACCGTGTGACTCATTGTGTCACATGCATACAGCTTCCATGATATTAATTTTTCCTTTTTTCTCTTAAATTTTACTTTATTTTGCAGGGAGAGGTTGCAAGAGCAGAGGGTGGATATGAAGGGGCAGGAAATGAACAGATGGTGATGCATGATGTGAAAGACACAAAGAATAAAGAGAAAGTTAGAAAAAATAAAAAAAAACCAAACAAACTGCTCAACTTTCCCTCTGAGTCCTTGAGTTTCCTACTGTAAAGTTATCCACCATGGGATCTGTGAGCAGGAACCACAAGGTGGTCATTAGGACATAGAAGCATCTCTAAGACAGGGGCCAACAGAGTGGCTGCCCAGAGCATGGCTGAGTCTGCCTGAGGCTCCCATGCTGTATCATGAGGCCATGGGAAGCTTTGCCCCATTGCAGCTCCTGCACAGTGGTGATTCCACTTGAGACTGCAGGGGCTTCTAAGGCAGACTTGTTGGTAGATGCCAGCCAGTCTGACAGCTTAGAGATTTGAAGAGGTGATGGCCACTGGTCTGTCTGTGTTATCAAAGGGACATCTGCCTTCCTGGGTCTTCAGTAAACAAACAAAGCAGCTACCTACTAATAACACCTGCTCATCAGATGCCTGTAACCTTGACAACAGTCAGACATCCCATAACCTAGACAAACACGCAGAGGCCCCTTTAACCTTGATTGTACGTGTTAGGGAACCACTTGTTGCTTGTTCCTTCACAAGCCATTTCTGAAAGCCAAGAGGGGACTACAGCACTACCTTGAGAGTTCACACTCCACAGTGGTTCTGCCTGGCTCTGGGTGGCTGGGTATGGTCCACAGAGTACAAATGTCAATAACTGGGCCCCAAACTTACTCCTTCTGTGGAGCTCAGGACCAACACTGCCAAACCTCAGGTGGGAACTGTCTGACAGAACTGTGACGTCACTTGTTAGGGGAACGCCACTAGCAACACACACCAGTAGACCTTCCTACTGAACCCCGAGTCCCAGAAGCAGGAACCTGTCCTATGTGCTCCCTTGCCACATTCTGGTTCTCCCCATAAATATTTACATCTCTGCAGAGATGGGCTCTGTGCCATTGGGGCTCTCAGACTTGAGGCATCGGATCGCCCATGGACTTGTTAGAAATGCCTTGGCCCGATTCAGTGCTTCTGGGGAGGAACCAAGACCCAAGAATTTAGTTCCCAGAGCCTCTGCACCTTGAGAAACCTAGATTATAAATCCTCATTGCCAGTTTGGGCTGGAACCCCTCAATTCTAGAACTGACCAGTAGATGTCACCCTAACACTAGTTGCCAGGTCCCAATCTGCCCTGAAGGTAAGGCTGATGAAGGTCTCAGAAGCACCTTGGTGGGCATGGCAGGGATCACCTCTCAGCTTGCCAATCCATGCCCCTGGATGGTAAGCCTGCTTTAAAGGAGGGGCGGAGGGAGATAAGGAGGGTAAGGCTCATGTTTGGCATTTAAAGAGGGATGGGGCTAGGAGAGAGCCTGTCCTTGACAAATGTCCAAGGTCAGAGACTCAGGGAGGTGAAGGAAGATATGCTAGAAGCTGAGGACTGGACCTGAGCCCCATCCCATCCCATCCCATTCCACCCCAGGCCCAAGCTTGCACCCTAACACTGTTGTGGGGCCCTTGGTGGTCTAGGCTGCTGAGATAAAATACCCTGATAAAAATCAACATGGAGGGCTGGAGAGATGGCTCAGAGGTTAAGAGCACTGGCTGGTCTTCCAGAGGTCCTGAGTTCAATTCCCAGCAACCACATGGTGGCTCACAACCATCTGTACTGAGATCTGGCGCCCTCCTCTGGCATGCAGGCATACATGAAGGCAGAATGTTGTATACATAATAAATAAATAAATCTTAAAAAAAAATCAACATGGAGAAAGGGTTCGTTTGACTTTCAGTTCCGGGTTACAATTATCACTGAAGGGAAGTCGAGGAGGCTGGCACTAAAAGCAGCTGGTCACATGACATCCACCAAGAGTGGGAACAGAACTGCCATGAGTCTCAGTTACTATCTTCACTCTTACATAGTTAAGGACCCAAATCCAGCGGATAGTGTCCCCTATTTCTGGGCTGGGGCTTCCCATGTCAATTAACACAACAAAAACAGTCTCCCACAGAGAGGTCCACAGTCCAGCCTGATCATGACAACCCCTTACTGAGATCTTTCCAGGTAAAACTGACAAGGTGACAATCAGAACCAATTATCACACTAGGTGTCCTCAGGCAGAGGCAGCTCCATTACACTGGGGTATGCTAGATAGGTTGGGGTTCTCTGCCGAACCTACAGCATTGCCCCTCAGTCAGTGGCATCTGCGGGGGTGGTGCTGGGGTGGTATGCTCCCTTACACTATGTACCTCGCTGCACACCCCCGAAGTGTGAAACATTCTGAACATGCTGGAGCTGGAAATCCCAGCCATCTGCTGAGTTTAGATCTTATCAGGAGCTGTTTGGGACATTAGTGACCATGTGGGAAGGCATGGCTGTGAGAAGGCAGTGACTCTTGCTGTCCGCCTAAGAGTTGCAAGGTGAACTCTTGGGACTTTGAGGACCCAACTCTTCAGCCACCGCTAGCATGGTCATGGCACGGGCTCTGGCTTCTTCTCTCTTCTCTAGGTGCTGCTCAGACATCTATTGGTCTGCTCTTCTAGTATGTAGCTCTTGGGAGATGTGAGCATAAACATATTTGTTTACCCCACATAACAAAGACAAACCAATTCTTTACGTGCACGGGTGTTTTTCTTTATGTTATACACCATGTGTACCTGAGGAGGTCAGAAGAGGGCATTGGATCCCATGGAACTGGAGTAAACATTTGTGACCCATCATTTGACTACTGGGAATTGAACCAGGGTCCTCTGGAAGAGCAGCTACTATTCTTACCTGTTGAGCCATCACTTTACCCCCAATTTTCTCTTTTCTATTCACCAGCCCAAAGGATGGTACTACTCATATTCCACATGGGTCTTCTCACCTCAGTCCTCAGATAACCTAATCTAGAAAATTCTCCAGGGACATGCCCAGAGTTTGTCTTCATGGGTTCTAGATCTTTTCCAGTTGACAAAATTAACTACCACACTCTGTATTTTCAAGAGCCTTCATGCCACTGACAACTTAGAGTGGGCTGGGGCAAGTTGGAGGGTAGGGAACAAGAGAGCAAAAAAGAAAGACAGGCATGACCTACAAGCATAGTATCAGCAGGTGATGCCTGGGCCATCTGGTGCCTTCATCACACTTTTTTGGGACAGGAGAACATTCTAAGAGCACAGTTAGGTTCAGCAACTTCACAACTCTCGCACCCCATGCCTTGGCCTCCCTCTGAAGTCAGCAGAAGACAAGTCAGCAAGGGTCCATGAACTAACTGAATGCTTGGTGAAAGGTCACAGGACAGCTGTGACTCTAGGGACCCTTACTGAGGAGACCTCCCATCTGTCCTTGTCTTTAACCTTGCAGTGGATCCCACCACCTGCCATGCAGTTGTCTGGGTAGCTAGCTGCTTTCCCGGAACTGAGGCAGGATAGAAGTGGAGGAGACATGGGAAGGGAGGAAGCCCTTCAGTCCAGGACCAGCCTGCCTTTCCTGCTGACTGAGAGTCATGACACAAGAACTCAGCTGATCAGGGCAAAACTGCCTGCAGAATAATGTGTGTTTTCCTAAAAACCAACTCAGACAAGTGTGCTCAAAACAGCAGATGCTTGCCTCCAGCCAGAATACTTCTAACCTTTAGTTTGATGCTTGCAATCCCATTTATGAATCCGTAGGAAAAATAAGAAGGCCAGTGCATATGTTTTTACTTAATATTAAAATTTTACTTAAATATTAAGCTTGTCTTAATCTTTAAACCTTGTAAATTGCATCCTTAGAGGAATAAGACACAGAAAAACATGGGAACACATAGAATAGGCTTTGTAACCACACTAAACAGGGTTCTTTCAAGAAGCCTGCACATATGTGGGTGTGTGCACTATATTTTTCTGCATATGAGTATTTGCCTGGATGCTTATCTATCTATGCCCCATGTGCATGCAGTGCCCACTGAGACCAGAAAAGAATGTGAGGATCCCCTGGAACTGGGGTTACAGATGCTGTGAGCCACCATGCTGGGAACTGAACCTGGCTCCCCTGGAAGAGAAGCTGGTGTTCTTAACCGCTGAACCCTCTCCCCAGCCCTTTATCTTGAAAAGTTTTTTGTGTGTGCATGCAAGTGTGTGCATACAAGTGTGTATATGCACATGCAGATAAATGTGCATGTTTGTAGGCTAGAGGTTGGTGTCAGGTGCCTTCCTCAGCCACTCTCTTATTTCCTAAGACAGGGTCTCTCACTGACCCAATGGTCATAGACGGCTGTCCAGACTAGGACATAAAAGTCTTAGGGGTCTTCCTGTCTCTGCCTCCGATGGCGGTTTGTATAGGAATGGCTCCCATTGATGTTTGGCCCATCGGGAGTGGCTCCATTAGGAGGTGTGGCCTTGGTGGAGTAGGTGTGTCACTGTGGAGGTGGGCTTTGAGATCTCAAACATGCTCAAGCTACATCCAGTGCAGCACACAGTCTCCTTCTACTGACTGTGGAGCAAGATGTAGAACTCTCAGCTATCTCTCCAGAACCATGTTTGCCTCTGCCTGCATGTTTCCTGACATCATGACAGTGGGCTAAACCTCTGAACTGGAAGTCAGCCCCAATGAAATGCTTTCCTTTGTAAAAGCTGCTGTGCTCATAGTGTGTCTTCACAGCAGTAGGCCCAAACTAAGACACCCCCTAGAGCAGATTATAGACACACACACTCATGAAGATGGACACACACACACACACACACACACACACACACACACACACACGAAGAATTTAAAAAGTACAGGTGACACTAGTTGAGAGGCAATGGCTTCAGGCTGAATGGACATCAGCCTTGCTGACTCCTGGGGCCTCTCTGTACAAGTGAGGATGATAGGCTTGACTTCTAAGCCTGTGTCCTGCTGTCAATGATGTCCCTGTGACATTTAGCCACCAACAACTAGGCCTAGATGTTAGCTCTTGTGTTTGGTTTGGGAAAGGATGGACGGAGATGGGTTAGTAGCACTTTCACAGTGCAGGTGTGGGTTTCTGTGAAAGAACTTTGCTCCACCACAGTAGGGGGAGCAGCCTAGAGCCCCTTCCCTTAAACAAGAATATCTGAGTGCGGATCTGAGGGTGGAGACTGTGGTAGATAAGCATAGTTGTCAGCCTGACACACTGAGAAGAGGGGACTTCAGTTGAGGAATTACCTTCATCAGGTTGGCTTGTGGCTATGTTTGTGGTGTAAACAGAGGCTGCTCATTTGTTCCTGGCTGCCCAGACCCAAATAATCACACATAAACTATATTAATTATGACATTGTTTGACCTATTAGCTCAGGCTTCTTATTAAGTAACTCTTACATCTTAAATTAACCCTTTTTATTTTAATCTGTGTATCACCATGAGGTTTTGGCCTACTGGTAAGGTTCCAGGGTATCAGTCTCCTTCAGCAGCTACATGACATCTCTTTGATTTCACCTTCTCTCTCTCTCTCTCTCTCTCTCTCTCTCTCTCTGAATTTCCCTCCTGGTTTTATTCTGCCCTGCCATAGGCTAAAGAAGCTTTATTAACTAGTGGTAATAAAACATATTTACAGCATACTGAGGGGAATCCCACATCATCATGGAGCTTTTTTCTTTTTAAAATTGTTGATTAATATAGAAGAGCCCGACCTACTGTGGATGGTGTCATGTCTGGCCAGCTGGGTCTGGACTAATGTGAAAGTTAGTTCAATGTGAGCCTTGAATCAAACCAGTAAGCAGCATTCCTCCATGGCCTCTGCTTCAGTTCCTACCTCCGGACTCCTGCCTTGGTCTCCTTCTACCATGTACCGTAACCCATAAGCCAAATAGAGCCTTTCTTCTCAAAGTCGCTTTTGGTCATGGTGTTTAATAACAACAACAGAAGCCAAACTAGGACAAGGACCCATTGGGGACTCAGCTGATCACAGTCTCAAGACAAACAGACACAGACCCCTGAGGTCCCATGTAACAGCTTCTTCTATGCTCTCCACCCTGAGCATCCCCTCTGCAGAAGGCTTATAGGTAAGAGTCCAGGCACTTTACCCAGGATTCCCAGGGTAGATTGCTCTACTGGAGCCAGGCCATGATGGCTCATCCTTTCGCCTCCATCTTTTGGCCTCACTAGTGAGTGGGGGATGGTGAGACTACCCCACTGAGAGTGAGGGCCACACCAGAACAGTGCTGTGGCTTGTTACCAGCTGCTACTGCTGTTAGAGTAGTCACAGGCATAGAGACTTGATGACACGGCTGCTTGCTCCCCGCAACTGTGACTCAGCTCATCCTGAAGCACATGGGTTAGAATCCATTCCCTGAACCCCCTGCCCACTCTTACTTGAATCAGAACTCAATAGGACTCGGCCCAAGGGTCGGCAATGCTGGAGCTAGGGACTAAGCCTTTCAGATCTCCAGACCACACCCCTCCGTGAGTCTGGACCCAGGGTCACTCAGGCTGTGGAGGAGGCAGACAGAGCGCCTCCTGCCATGGCCATCTGCAGCCACGCACCTCTGCACAGCTAAGTGCCTGTGGGAGCCAGGAGAGGGATGAGTGGTGGGTCACCATCTGTCCCTCTCTGTCCATGGGGAAGCTTCAGAGCTGCCAGATAGACCAGAATGTCCAGCTGTTTCCCTCTCAGGGGGCAGTGCAGCCTGAGTCTGTAAAGCTGGCTTCCACAGCTGTGAGGGGGCCTCCAGGGGACCTGCAGGCCTCTGACTGTTCTTTGCTTTAGAAGACAAACAAGCTGATTATGGAGAAAGGGAATACACATCCATCTCTCTCCAGCCTGCCTCCATTAGCAGAGCCACGCTTCTGAGTGCTGCAGACCGAATGATGGCTGAAGAGGGACCGGGGCAGGGTACCACTGCCCCTGTGGCCCTAAGAAAACACACAGCTTACCGCATGGAAGGGGCTTAGCTCAGGCCCAGGAGGCTCCTCCTTCAGGCAGTAGGGCAAGCCAATTGGTAGCATCAACGGGGACGGGTGGCTGCCAATTCAAACCCCTCCAGAAGCCTGGTTAGTACAAAGGCAGGGCAGGGGTCTTAGGGATCCCTGATTGCATCCAGATGACAAACGCTCAGGAGATGTGCTAGAACATGCCCAGGAGTCCTGGGGCTGTGCCAGGCTGGGCAGGGACCTCTCTACTCTTTCCCATCTGTCATCCCATGCCCCACGCCACTTTAGCCACCCAGTAAGTCCTTGGATCCACGGCGCCCCCTGGTGGCCCCTTTCTGGGCTGTAGAAAGGCCTTTCTACCCTGTCCCAGGTCTCTCAGGCATCTAGCCAACTCTTGACTCCTGTGTTGTTCTGCATTGTTCCAACTACTGATCCTGGGAAGTAGTTTCCAGGAAGCCACTTGGCTGGAAGCTTTTTCTCTTTTCTTCTGTGGACAGAGGGATGTGAGCACCCCATGTCAGGAAGGAAGTCTCAGGTGTGTACGAGTGCAGGGTGCAGGCTGAGCCGGCTTCCTAGCAACTGCTCCCTCAGGGGTGACCTTGCCCCTGCCCAGGGGTTAGTGGGCAGTGTCTTCAGACAATCTTGTCATGGCTAGGGGAGGGAGGGAGTGGGTTTGGCATCTTGTGGGGTAAGATCACTAGGGTCACAGCCAACCCTATACACTTCAGAGCTCCACTATAGGAAGGTCTGTCCCCACAGGATGGGTTACAGGGCAGACTAGTTCCTGAGGGTGGGAAGGTGTGGCCTCTGCCAGCCTCATTCCCTGGCCAGGAACTGGGGAACAGGATGAGAAGCCTGAGTGTAGGGAAAACAGACTTCTTAGGGCAGGGTGTGGAAGGGACTTGAATGCACCCCAAATCCACGTGGGGCAAGGACCTGCCTTCCCCCCACTCACCTGTTATCTTCAGTGAGGGAACCTCGTGAATGCTGGGGTGGCAATGGACTCAGCTGAGAAAAAATTCTCCTAGATATCCTTGCTGCAAGATGCAAACGCCATGTAATTATTACTTACGAAGTCAAAACTTCTCTTATGCAAAGCAGCAACCAGCGTTCCTGATAGCCCGTTTTGTGACAGGCACTGTTCTGAGAACTCGTGTATCATCTTTTAAAATCTATGTCAATATTTTTGTAATATATTATGCAATTTCCTTATCTCTCCCAAGGCCCAGAGACGTCAAGCAACTCACCTGCGATCACACAGATGTAGGGTCTAGGTTTTCACCATGGCCACTCAGAAGCTGGGAGGTCTTCCTACTTTCATCTTGTGAACCCCATTCTCTTTTGATTTTGTTGCTGGTTTTAGTTTTTTTGAGTCAGGGTCTTGTGTAGCACAAACTGGTTTGACTTTGCTGTGTAGTAGAGGCTGGCCCTGAAATCATAGCGTTCTGCTTGCCTTTGCCATGGAGTGGTGGATTCAAACTGTGTGCCCCATGCTCATGTCAGGACTTTTGGAGAACATAGATGAAAATAGCTGCTTCTGAAGACGCTGTTTCCTTCTGTCTTTTACCCTCCAATGTCTGAGTCCTTACCTCAGTATTCTTAGTGCACAGCACCCTACGTGCCCACAGCAAGGCACCACCAGCTTGTTGCCCACCAGCTCAGCCCTCAGAGCTGAGCATCTGGTGTTTTTGCCTCCGAAACTCCGGCCAACCTCACCTCAGCACTGATTCCCACCAGCCTGCCTCCAACAAGGAAAGCTGGCTGCAGACATCCCCACAGGAAGAGACTGGAGAGGTGCAGGCGGCTGTGCAAGTCTGGTTCCAGAGAGCAGGATGTCAGAGTGCCTCTTGCTGATTGCCATCACTCCTGAACCTGATAACAAAGGGGTATCTGTCTCTGCCACCACAGAATCCTTTTCTGGGAAAGGCCAGTGGCAGTCCAGTCGCACCAGCATCTCCCTTGGATATATGGGCCCCTGGGGCTGGTGGAAGCCGGTCTATTTTCCACAGAAAACCTAGGAGCGGGATTATTGTCTGGGCCAGAATGTGGGAGAGGCCCTTGAAGTCAGCTGGGGAGCAGTGAGGATCTGGTTCCAGGACTTAGGACTCAAGTTATGTGACAGAGTGTCTGCAGCAGTGTGTTTGCATGGGCCAGCGCCTTTGTCCAGAAGGAAGGGCAGGCACTGCTGCTGAGCCTGTGGTAGAGGCCAGGCTATCTGGGAGGGGGTCTGCAATGGAGCACAACTCTTCAAGAGCCTCTTAGAACTCAGAAGAGCTGAGGGCAAGCATAAGTGGTGGATGAGTGACAGGCATAGGGTTCAGTAGAGTTAGAATTGAGAGCCAACAGATTGGATGGATTGGTAGATAGACAGACAGATGAGTGGCAGGTGGATGGATGGATGGATGGATGGGCGTTAGTCAGATGAGTGGATGGACGGATGAGTAGACCTAATTGATGCATGAATGAATGAGTGGATGGAGGGATGACTGCACAATAGGTGGAGAGATAAATAGATGCTGTCCTAGTTTGCTTTCCAATGCTGTTATAAAGACCATGACCAAAAACAAGTTGGGGAGGAAAGGGTTTATTTAGCTTACACATCCACATCACAGTCTGTCATTGAGGAAAGTCAGAGCAGGAACTCAAGACAGGAACCTGGAGGCAGAAACTGAAGCAGAGACCATGGAGGAGTGTTGCTTACTGGCTTGCTCCTCAAGGCTTGCTCAGTCTGCTTTCTTATAAACCCCAGCTATCCATTCACATTCTCTGGACGTTTTATAGGGTTTGCAGTGACAGCCTCTTCCCTTGGGTAAGTTATGAGAGCTGCAAAGATGGCGATTCTGGTGGAGGTGACATCAGTGGTGTCAATTCCTATTTGCCAGCTGTGTCACCATAGTGAGACAACAGGCAAAACATGCTGTGCCCACTGGTCCATCCCATACCACCATACCCCAAAGGGTCACAGTCATTATTACTACAGGCAGAAATGGGGGAGCAGGCTCCCCGAGGGGAATTTGTACCTGCAGGTCCTAAGTCTTCCCCCTTGTCCACTGATCGCAAGTTCCCATGACATCCTGAGGATAATATAGGATTTTCAGCTCCAGGGAAGGTCCCCTGAAAAACAGTGCTGTCTGTTCACTATTGGGCTGGCTGCCTCTCCCATATGGTCAGGGTGCAAGCCTCTGGGTTTGGCATGGGGATTTCCCTTCCAACAGATCAAGGACTGTGGGTTGTGGTTCCAGCTCTGTCTTTCAGCTCCTATCCAGGACTCTGAGAGAGGGCTCCCTCTACTCTACGGCTGAGGGCTGAGGACCAACTTGGAGATAAATGTTGCCAACCAAATGTGCTGTGGCACCTCAGAGCAGACAGCCCTGTGGACTGGAGGAGAGCAGTCGCATCCCAGGTGAGGGCATGGAGAGACTGCAGGGCAACTGGGCTCTGAAGGAGAGTGGGGCAGGATGAGCCCCGGAACCAATTGTATGTTCCCAGCACTCCTAGGGAATGTGGTTCTGACCCACAAGAATAGAATGTGATTCTATGTGAGGTTGAATTTTGGGTGCCTGAAGGAAGCCTTCTTGGTGAGCCCAACTGCCAGCCATTTCTGGAGTCTCACACTGAAAGCTGCCTGCAGCCCCAGTGTTCTCCTGGTATCCAGGGGTCACTGTCTGCCTGGCCCACCACACAGGCCCCTGGAGGAGCCTGGGCCTGAGATAATTGCCATAAACCTCACTGGAGACCAGACCCAAAGGGATGTTCTGACCCAGAAAGGCAGGGATCTAGAGGAGGTACAGGAGACAGATGGTGGTCATGGTGACCCTGGGAACCTCCAGTTATCTGCTCCTAGACCCTGCCCTCTTGGGTGGGTATCTCTGGACAGCCCAGTCCCGACCTGCCCTCTTGGGTGGGTATCTCTGGACAGCCCAGTCCCGATCCTGGGCTACCTCCTGCCTCTCCTCATCACCCAGATTCAAAGGAGATGGCTGCTGGAAGGCCTTGCAGTTCCTGAGGGTGTCCTTCTTTTGATTCCTAGATACTGTGGATCCTAGCGAGAACCCTCTGTCCCAGTTCAGGGGGGTGCCTCTGAGAGGGAAGTAGATGCCTGACCTCAAGCACCCAGGCCCAGTTTCTGCCATGATGCCTCAGCCTGGAGGCTGCCCCTACCCTCACCACTCTGCAAGAGCTGCAGATTGCAAGTCTGAAAGATTCCCAGGTGGCCATGCTGCCCTTCTCCGTGGGGCCAGGAGAGGATGAGGTACCAACAAGCACCAAGATTAATTGGTGAATTCAGCTTGTTCCAGAATTGGAGAGGAAGTGGGTCACTCTGGGAGGCCCTGGTCCAGAGCAGGTACATAACTCTTCTGAGTCTGCATATGTCACCAGTCAATGGGGAGAAGCTTCCAGAAGGCACTGGGAAACAAATCTGAGTGAGAGTCAGTGGCGGAAGACAAAAGGTCAGGCACCAGGAGAGATGGCACCCAAGGCAAAGTTAAGGCATTTTTGCTTGTTTGTTATGTTCCTGGGGATGCTTGCCCTGAGTAACCTAATTTAAGTTAATTTAAGGATGCATAGCAAGACAGACCCCATAGATAATGTGTGGATAGCTGGATGGACATGCAGATGATGTGTGGATAGAAAATGACAGGCAGATGAAAGATAAATGATAGTTAATGTACATAAGAGACAGACTTAGTCCCCCAGTAGGGAGTTCTGTGAAGCCACATTACAAAGATGCATACACCAAATGCTGTTCTTCTGGTTGGATGTGACTCTAGCCACCTTGAGTCTCAGTAGCTCCACACTAGACCGTCATGAGATTGGTAATGTTTGGTAACCTTCATGGATGTGGGTGCAAGGTGCTCACAAGTATCCGGAGCGCTATGACAGCCTCACAAGGTCCCTTCCACCTTGAGATTACTTGAGTTAAGTCACTAATGGGTGCAGGTAGTACTTCTTGGTGATATAGATACCCATAAGCCACCCACTGGGACTCCCTGTTGATGTAGCTGCTTTGATTTGTCATTGCTCCTGAGTTTAACCCCAGTAAAACTCATTGACTCATGTATCTAGACTTAGATGGGACCCTTTCCTTAGTCTGTTGGTGCCCTTTCTACCTGGAGTGGCTCTAAAAATGGCACATGAACAAAGGGAAGGCAAGAATGTGTGGCTCTCTTCTGCAGCCCAGCACCAGGCTTCAGGCTAGGTTGATCTAGGTACTCTGTTCCACCTTAGGGAGTTGTCTAGCCGCCCTCGTGACTTTGGTTCTCTCTTTGTCTCATCCATTCTCAGCGGGCTCACTCTGGGGCACGGCAAGCTTCTCCCTATTCACTCAGGGACTCTGACCACTCAGATCATGTCCAGCCGGGTGAAAGTTGACCTCTCACTCCTCTTCTCGGGGAAGCCAATTAATTATCCCTGTCTGACTCTGGCTGGGTCTTCTCCCAGCTGAACTGTCTGTGTTACAGGAACATGATGGTCTCACTGTTGATGGGAGGGAGAGCTCTTGATGGCCCTCAGGGTACAGGAAAGAGAAATGATCCCATGGACTCTGTGGACAGAGGATGAGTGTCGGTGGTTGATTAATCAAGACAGGAGCCAATTGGAATCCAGCGGATGCTTGGAGTAGTAACAAGGGTCAACCTGCTGCCCATGGCTGTTTGTGTTTCCTTGGGGCCCTGCTACGATTACTTGGGTCCTATATCAGGAGTCTCCAGAGGAATGGAGCAGGTACAACGAATATATGCTATAAAGGGCACTCCCTAAGCTGGCTCACACAACAGGGGCTCCTGCAAGCTGAAGAAGCTGAGAACCTGGTGCCCGCTCAGTCATGAGGCTGGACACCTCTGCAACCCCAGTCTGGTGCTGAAGGCCTGGAGGATTCCTGGACGGCTGGTGGCCTTTAATCCATGATGGAACCTGAAGCCAAAGAGGACATAGCACCAGCAGCATGTCAAAGACACTCAGTGCCGAGGTACAAGGCCAGCAAGTGAGACCTGATTTCTCTGGGACCTCTAAGTTTTCTGGAACACAGCAGGAAGCTGATGCCTACTCTGGGGAAGGAGTTTCTTCCCTCAGTTAGTCCTTCCAAGGCCTACCCTCCCAGACTCACCCAAAGATGTGTCTTTAGTCCATTCCAGATCCTGACCAATCAAAAGTTAAGATTAACCCCAGCATGGGTCTTGTTTTTAGTACAAACTCATGAAATCATCTTCACAGGAGATGACAGAAGTCTCTTCTTGGGTACATATTTTATGATTATTTTATTGTAGTCTGTTGCTTGCCTTATTTTCCTTAATAATTAAAAATTGTTTTATTTTATGTACATGGGTGTTTGCCTACATGTATGTTTAGGTACCACATGTGTGCAGTGCCCACATGGGCCAGAAGAGGGCATCAGACCTCCTGGAACTAGAATTATAGGTGGTTTTGAGCTACCCTGTGAGTTCTGGGGACTGGACTCAGGTCTTCTGGAAGAGTAACCAGTGCTCTCTTGCTAAACCATTTCTCCTGCCCCTTTGCTTATTTTCTTTCTTTTTTGGGGGTGGGTGGGTTTCAAGACAAAGTTTCTCTGTGCAGTTTTTGGAGTCTGTCCCGGAACTCACTCTGTAGACCAGGCTGACCTTGAACTCACAGAAATCTGCCTGCTTCTGACTTCCAAGTGCTGGGATTAAAGGCCTGTGCCACCACCACCCGGCTGCTTATTTTCTTAATGATGACTTTTCAGTAGTTAATGTTTTTAATTTTAATAAACTCAAATTTAGCTATGTTTGTTTTTTTGTATGTCCCATCTAAGAAACATTCTGTCTCTCTTGGCTTTGAGAAGATTGACAGGTCAAGCTTGCACTTTTAAGTCGACACTCTGTGTTAATTTGGGGGTACAGTGTCTTGTGTGGTGAGGTGGATTCTAGTTCTCCCATGTGGACATCTGAGAGACGCTAGCACACCCTGTGATCTTCAGCCCATTGCCTGGAAGCAGGTAACCCTGAGCCTCTGATCTCCATCTTCCCTCCACACCGCCATGCTGAGCTGACTTGGCCCTTCTAAAACTTGGGGAGAAGTTTAAACTTCCACTGTGAGGCATTGAGAGGTAGGACTAGGAGGGTGGTTTAGGAGGTGACCAGGGCTACATCCTCATGGAGGGTTGTCTTAGAGTAACCAAGGAAAGGGAGACTCAATGAAAGAATTGTCTTGATCCCTTCAGTGCCCACTCCTTGGCTCTGTCTGGTGTCATATGTTAGCACCCCAGACTCCAGGTTGCATGGTTTGCTTTGAAACCTCTACAGTGGTGTCTTAGCTGCCTTGCAAGCCTGGCTTGGACTGGATCTCCCTGGAAACACCCTGCTCATCCCACTTCTTCTGGGTAACCACTCAGCATACCCTGACTGCTGTGAGCAGAACTGCTGGTCCCCAGGCCCTGGTCACATGGAGTGGGGTGTCAGGACACAGTGTCCACCTATGATGGCCTGTTGTGGGATCCAGGTGCCCAGGCATGTGGTAGGCAGTGGCTGGATTGATCACTCCATTGCTCAAGCTCCCTCCTTTCCTCCCTCCCTCCCTCCCTCCCTCCCTCCCTTCCTTCCTTCCTTTCTTTCTTCCTGAAAAAGATTCACTTTTATTTTCTGTGTACAAGTATTTTATCTGCTTGGATGTGTGTGTACCATGTGCATGCCCAGTGTCCATGGATCCCTGAAGGGGGCATCAGGTCTCTGGAACTGGAGTCCCTAATGGCTGCGAGCCACTGAGTGGGTACTGGGAACTAAGCCTGGGTCCTCTGCAAGTGCAGCCAGTGGTTGTGATCACAAAGCCATCTCTTTAGTCCCTATTCAAAGATTTTTCATAAAAGCTGACTCAGTGCCATTCTTCTAAGTCCCTGCTTGTGTTCTCTACCCAAGTCTGGCCCTGTGGACCCAGTGATTGCTGATTGTCTTAATCCTTCATAGGCGAAATGTCTGGGGTCAAGTCACACACACTGCATGCAGAATCTGGTGCTGCCTCTGACTTGAGGCCCTAATCGTGGGTGGATGATATGGGCTGGGGATTCGGCTTCCACTTATTTTGAGAAGTGGGGCCATAAAAACAGAAAAGTCCCTGATATTGCAGTTTGAAACCTTTGAAGTCATGAGCTAAGACAGTAACTCCCAGCCTGGGATCTTCTCTTAAGTGCTTCAAACTCATTGAGGAGAAAAAGAACTGGCTAAATTGTCTTTAAAGACAGAGGGGTAGTGTCAGCAGCCTCAGGGCAGGATGCTGGGGCTGACCTGAAGAATGACCGCGTTTGCAAGTGTAGCTCTCACTTAGCTGGGGAAGGAGGGTTGTGTCCTGGTTTGACACATAAAACGAGATGCTGTTTGGGAGAAATTCTGGTAGAAACAAGTGAAACTCTTTATGAGTGCTTGGTCAATAACACCTCAGAGTAAGGTACCATCTTTTGCTAAAGACAAGCAATAAATGTCCGAAAACTGGGAGGTCCTCAGGTCTGTCACTCAGAGTGACTATTTCTCCTCACCATGGGCATTCCCTGAGAGACCTGGCTTTATTTGGGAATGCTTACAGAGTCGACATTGGCCAATAAAAACCCACGATAATGGAGGTTGGTTCTCTAGTTTAAGCACAGAGACACCCCAGGAGGACGTCCATCTTCCTTCAAATGTTGGCTTGGATGGAAAATCAAGAGGGAGCTACTTGGATTGTGATAGGTCTTACTCTGTCTTATTCTGACAGAGGGGGAGGAATTTAAAACCATACTAGGGTGTGCAGTAATAGGAAAACCACCCTGGGGGTGAGGTGGTGGGGTGGGTGGGAGGAACCACTCCAAAAGGAGGCACCAGGTGGGACCCAGGGAAGCACCAGAGGCACCTCGGCAGGAAAGGGAAGCAGGGAAAGTAGTGGGCAGGGGCGGAGTGGGGTGTACACAGGCAGGTGGCAGAGAGGGAAGGGGGCAAGTGTATGCAGCAAGGCTGGAGGAAATGGGAAGCCATGGCTGAATGAAGCTTGATATTATTTGAAGAGATTCAGAAATGTGTTTGTTTGGGCCAGAGCTGAGCCCTGGGAACAAACAGTGCAAAGGGGAAAGGTTGTGGCAGGGGTGAGGTGATGCTCTCATGGTGGCCGAAGGAGCTGCATACTGAGTGGGAACCACCCCATGTCAGGGTCTTGCTCCTCCACCCAGTATGCAGCCAGGTTCTCAGACTTAGAAAGAACCAGATGGAAGCAAGTAGATGTGGGTGTGGGTGGGTGAAGGCATGGGGAAGGGGAATCCCAGAAGAAAGGATACAAGAAAAATGGAGAGTGTGAACTTGATGGGTCTGCCTCTGGGGAAAACTGTCCAATGTGTTGGAACTGTGGGAAGTGAGGGAAGGCATAACTAGGGGTAGATTAAGACACACACACACACACACACACACACACACACACACACACACACACACACACACCAGCTCTTATTGTTTGTTAAGACAGAATTTCAAGTGTCCCCAGGCTTGCTATGTAACCAGGAATAACCTTGAACTCAATCCTCCTGCCTCAGCTTTCTGAGTGTTGGGCTCACAGACGTGTGGCCCCATGGACAGTTTATACAGTCCTAGGCAAGTACTCTATGGATTGAGCTACATCTTCAGCCTCAACTCCTAAATAACAAAGGCAAGGATCTGTTTCTCCCGGAAAGGGGAGGACACTGATACAGAGGATGTTTATGACCGTGACTTCTGATGTGTGGCCGAGATCTCAGACACGTGATCTTCTGGCCAGGTGTCTATGGGTTCGTATTGCTGGTGCACCTGCTGTGGTCCTGGGAGCTGCAGCTTCCTGTTAGTTTGGTGTGGCAGAATCAGGAAAGGTCCAACTCTGAGCTCAGCGTCCTACACACCCCTGGCCTCTGCTCTCTTTGTGCAATGGGCATGGAGCCCACTTGCTATGTGTGCTGATGGAGAGGGCTGAGATGTCAGCGTGGAAAGTTCTAGATCTTGAGTGAGCCCTCCATGCCTTCCACGTTCTCACTTGCTCTTCTTCGCACATTTTTCTCTCAGCTTTCTCCATCCCCACTGAAGAAGTCCTGGACGCAATAATTTATTCTCGAAGGTGAGTGTCCAGTGTTCGAAAGTCACACTTCTTGAAACTCAAGCTCAGTGGGGAGCATGGCAGCGCCCACTGCCGTCCCCCACACCTCACCCCTGTGACAGTGGCAGCTCAAGAGCCTGGGATTGGAAGCTCTGACTGTGGTGAATCCTGCTGTGCCTTTTAATAACTGTCAGCCTCAGTGGCCAGCACTGAGCAAGCAAGCTCCCAGAAGGGATGGACAGGGAAGCATGCTACGGTGTGGGGGCTGGGAGATGGAGGCACAGGAAGAGAAATTTCTGCAGCTGTTTGGGGGTGGTCATTGTCTCCTGGGTTCAGAGAAAATACATACATATAATAATACAATATATAAGTATACGTAAGTATTCTCTCTCTCTCTCTTTCTCTTTTTCTCTCTCTCCCATGATAAAAGATCACTGGGCTGGGCTGGCCTGCTGTTCAGCTAAAAGCCTGCAATACTTAGCAGCTGCCTCTGCAGGGCCTAATCCCCTGCACTGCTATGAACAGTGAAATAGCCCTAGACTAGGGGATGCTACTGGGTGGAGCTTCTGAGGAAGTGGCTGAAAAGGGTAGCCTGAGCCAGCCTGCCTGCCTTCCTCCTGCCTGGTGACCAACCCTCAGGAAATAGCTGGGGTACTCTTGGAAAGCCGCAGGGACCTCCTTATACGGTAACCCACAATAGCAACTTCAGAAGGTTGAAGTAAGAGATCAGAAAATCAAGGTCATCCATGCAATAGAGTGAGTTTGAGGCGTGCCCAGGCTACATTAGACTCCATCTCAAAGCAATACAAAAACAAACAAACAACCCCCCCCCCCAATAAACAACAGACTGTGACTGGCTGAGAGAGGTGCATCCTGTGGTTATTTCTAACATGAGTGTGGGGATCACATCCTGAGCCTCTGCTATACCATCCCCTACAGCTCCCAGACCTGCTCTCTGAATGAGCACACTCCAGATCTGAATGTGAGTGGACTCACTAAGAGACCTGTACAAACCCAGACCTCCAGTCGTCCCCCTCCACATCTCTAGTGTTCCCCCCACACCCTAGTCTTCCCTCACCAGATCCCAGTCCTCTCCCCCCACATTCTCAGTCCTCCCCCACCCCAGCCCTCAGCCCTCTTTCCTCACACCCCAGTCCTCTCTTCCCAGACTGAGAACTTCCTACCCACCCCAAGAAACACAGTCTCTGTCCCTAGAGCTAGCGACTCACAGATATTTCTGGAACTCATTTCTCAGTGATTAGCAGGCTACCTGTTCCTCCCTGGCCTCACAGCCTCCATGTTCTCACTGCACAGATGTGCCCAGTGAAGAGGGGTTGGCACATGTTTACCAGGTGAATGGGACAGCTCATCCCAGCTTCCTGGCTGGTTCCTCTGGGTATGGAGGTTCTGGATCCTGGGAAGTCAGGAAAGGGGTTCAGGGATGCCATGTAAGGGAACAACCTGGCTGGAGAGTGCTTTCAGTGCCTGTTGGTGTGGGTGATCGGAGCTGATGAAGGGCCCAGGAGCAGGCTGGGGCCGGGTGGGGTGGGAAGATTAGGACAGCAACTGTGGGGCAGGATGTGAATCTCTCCGCGCATCTGCTAGTGGCCAGGTGGGGCTGGGGTTCTTCAAGACCCCTATAAAGTAGCTCTCTGGTCAGATTTCCCACCAGCCCTGCAGCATTCCTTAAAAAAGACCTTGGCTATCCTGACAAGGGCTTCTGGAAGGCACACAGCTGGAGCCCAGCATCTGGCTGTACACTGCAAATCCCTCTTGAATAGACTGGCTGAAGACTGGGGATCACGGCCTCAGAAGAACATTCTAGTTCATCCCTGGACATTCCGATCATCCTTAGCAGTAAGTCGTTTTTGGAACAAATATCTACATATTTTATGAAATCCTAAATAAAACAGCCATTTGGGACAGAGGGAATGAACAATGACCACAATTAACCTAACGCCCTGGGGGACAACTATCCAGCTAAGCTTTTCGTTTAAGGTAGCTCAGCGAGGGACTGTGAGGCTCCAGAGGACCATGGGAAACAGAGTTCAGGACTAGAAGCTCATGGATGGGAAGGTCATGGTCACCAAGCCTGGGAGGCGGCCCAGGGGGGGGCCTAGGGGGGCAGAAGTTTGATCACAGGCACTGGGGCCCTGCTTTTCCTCATAGCTACGAAAACTCCTCATGGAAACTGCCCTCTTCTGGTTGAGGTCAGGCATTCCCAGGTTCTTGGTGGTACACACATAGGAGAAAGCAAGCCTCCAGGTGTTGCTATGGGGAGTTTGCACGCAGCACGATGCAGGTGGGAGCAGAGGCTGCTAGCAGATTGCCAAGCACATTGTTAGGAGAGGGATGTATGCACCGTGCAAGCTAAATGGAGTCTCGGGTTCCTAAACTATCCCCTGTGCTTGCTGGCCTCACTCTCCTACCACTGAATGGCAGGATTTGGGAAGCTGTCTCCTTCCACTCAGAACTGATAAGAAACTTGGGTATTTTCTGAGTGGGGGAGGGGATGGTAAACTTGTCAAGCGAATGCCTTTCCTCGTGGAAAATGATTTGACTGCAGCAAAGCGCATAATGGGCTGAGCTGGTGGTTTGAGCTACAGCAGGGACAGTGAACCTGCTCTTCAGAACAGGAAAATGACCCATAATGGTCCAGGTAGGTGTTCGCCTTTCCTGCTGCCAGGATCTGGGTGATTGAGTGCGTGAGGACGCTTTTGATTTGGCTATTGAGACACTGGGCGTTCTGGAACACAGCTGTGCGAGTGCTTTTGACAGCTGCAGAAATGGTCCATCCTCTGCATCTCTGGAGCAGGTGAAACCCGCTCTCATAGATGCCTGCAAAAGACCCACTCAGGGCCAGCAGAGCTCCCAAAAAGAACCAAACCCACTCCAGAGGCAGATGCTGTTCTGTAGCTACTTCAGGTCGAAGCTTTCTCCTCTGGACAGAAGGGAGGCAGGCTCACGGCACAAGAAATGCTTGAGGTTCACAAGGCCCTGCACAGAGTTTAAGGGCAACAAAGAGTGCTGGGGAGTGGACACTCTCAGGCGGAACTGCCTGCAAGTTGTACAAAGAACTCCAGTTGTCACCCAGGGGTGGGTTTTTCAGGGATGCCTTTAAGTCAAGGCGTCTTAAGTCTGTGAATAAGCCCGGGTAAGCCAGCTCAGCAAATAAGACATGGGTGGGATCCTTTTTTTGGTCTGTCATGCACCCTCATCTGGGCCAATAGACATTTGTTCACGTCTCCCCAGGAACAACCGTATCACAGTTGCCCAGAGCAGACCTGGGGCCAGGTGGTCACATGAGGCCAGTGAACAATGACAGGAGCCCATTCTCCTAGTCTGAGCATGTCCCAGTACTGCACAGGAAAAACTCAGGCTTAAAAAGAAGAAGAACCTGTTACTTATCTGAGAGGCCCACACAACTGTTCCTGCTGTGTTTTAGCTGGCAGCCCTTCCCATAGCAAAACCTTTTGTACAAAAACTGTTTCTGTTGTCCCTGCTTTAGCTTCAGAGTGCTGGGACTGTAGGTTTGTGATACAACCTCTAGCTAGGTTTTGTAAAATCTTTTAAAAATTTATATTATGTGCTTGTGTTGTGTATGTATATGTGTGTGTGTGTGTGTGAGAGAGAGAGAGAGAGAGAGAGAGAGAGAGAGAGAGAGAGAGAGAGAGAGAGAGATATCCATGTGAGTGGTGCAGGGCCTGGGATGATGGGCAGCTGTGAGTTGTTGAATGTGGGCACTGGTAATGCACCCAGGTCTTTTGCAATAGCAGCAAGATTTCTAACTTGCTGAACCGTCTCTCTGGGCCTTTCTGCAAAAATCTTAAATAAGCAGTGGTGTGTTCTGCTCTCTGAACATTCTCTCTCTCTCTCT
>NC_022015.1:36488114-36499977 GCF_000317375.1 Microtus ochrogaster
AGGATTTTTGCTGTTGTTGGGGTTTTGTTTGTTTGTTTTGGCTTTGGTGTTTTGAGACAGGTACTGTCTTGGAACTCGTTTTTTAGACCAGGCTGTTCTCGAACTCACTGAGATCTGCTTTTTTCTGCCTCCCAAGTGCTGGGATTACAATGTGATACCAGTGCCTGGTCTGGATTTTTTTTTTTTTAATTTGGGTTCTGGGGATCAAACTATGACCCTCATGCTTGCATGGCAAGTTTTTTTTGATTTATTTATTTATTATGTATACAACATTCTGCCTCGATGTATGTCCTCACGCCAGAGGAGGGCGCCAGATCTCAGTACAGATGGTTGTGAGCCACCATGTGGTTGCTGGGAATTGAACTCAGGATCTCTGGAAGAGCAGCCAGTGCTCTTAACCTCTGAGCCATCTCTCCAGTCTGCATGGCAAGTTTTTAACTCACTAGCCAATCTCCCCAGCCACACCTTCCTTCTTGACAGAAAGGAGATTAACACCAGCAAGTGATTCTACATGCTGCTGTCTCCTAGGGCCTCCTGTTGTCTGCCTGTTCCCACAGAACTTCCATAGGTACCTGCTCTGTGAAGTTCTCTCCTTATCCCTCAGTAGAGAATTGGATATTGTTCAAAATTATATTGTTCAAAGAAGACCATGGCAGGTCCAGGGCGTAACAGGAACCACCCAGGATGTGGCAGGAACCTCTCAGGGCGTGGCAGGGATTGCCCAAGGCATGGCAGAAACTGCCCAGGGAATGGCAGGAACTGCCCAGGGTGTGGCAGAAACTGGCAGGGGTTGTCCAGGGGCATGGCAGGAATCATCCAGGGTGTGGCAGGAGCCGCCCAGGGCGTGGCAGGAATCACCCAAACCATGCAGCCCATTATTCAGATTTCGTTAATCTGAGGCTAGGGAAAAACAGAGTCCATGTGAGCAAAACAGAAACCTTTTAGATTCTCCTACCTTACAACCCCACGTGGTGACTCACAGCTATGAACCTAGCACTTAGGAGGCTGGAGCAGGAGGATTACTGAAAGTTCAGGCCAGCTGGGCTTCATAGTGTGTTCCAGACCTGTCCAGGCTATTGTGTGAGATACTTTATCAATAAAACCCAAAATGGGGCACCAGCCTAAAGCTTCATCCTTCCTTCCCCAGATACCCCTCTCTGCAAACTAGCTCCATGGTGGATTGCGGGACAGTTCCTTCCTCTGTGTGTGTGATGGGGGCAGAGCTCAATGGCAGGGCCCATGGTCAGGTGACGCTGTGGGGAGAATACGTTACAGATGGCAGCATCGACATCTGTGATGGCAAATTCTGGAGTCTGGCATGGACTGCTCCAGGCAACAGGACCTTTCTCACATAAGAGTCTCTCTAGGATCTGGCATAGACTGCTCCAGGTAAATGGGATCTTTCTCAAATAAGAGTCTCCCAGGACTTTGTTGATTACACAGATAAGCCAGCAGCCATATGTCCCCACCTGCTAGGACTATCCTGCCTTACACCTGTTGCTTGGGTGTCCTTTTATTTATTTATGTTGCAGTGCTGTGGGACAGAACCCAGGGTCCCACACATGCCAGACAGGAGGAGCCCGACACTCAGCTGTAATTACTGACAGGTTCACTCTTGCTTCTAAAATCGTGTGAAAAAATGACTACGCCACAGAGGAGGAGGAGATGGCCAAATTGAAAGAGGTTTTGTCGGGTGGGGCTATTTCTGCACCGTGCACTTGGACAAGGCCTTGTCTAGAACGTTCTCTCGTTTATGTATCCAGTTGCTTCCTTTGCAGATGATCTTGAGAACCATCCTAGCCTCAGGCTCCCACAATCCTGCCCTCCTAGCAGTCTTCTGGAACTCTGCCTGGGTTGGGGAAAGTGTTCAGTGGGGTTCCCCGCACAACCCTGCTTTCTGATCAAGCCTCCTAGATCGCTAGAATGGCCAATCTCACTATTGTCCTGGGGCTGACCTTCTTCGGCTGTGTATGGTGTGAGGATAGCCACACTGAAGCCCAGAGGTTTCTGGGACAGTCCTCCAAGCTCCAGGCTCTGTTGCGATTGCCTTCTCGTCTTGGTTAAAGTCAACCTCCCTTCCTGAGGCCTTGGTGGCTGCTTCGAGGGTGATCATTCACTTGGCTCTCTGTGTCATTCTCAGGGGGCAACTGCAAAGTGGGTTTTTCTGCTTCCTGCCTTAGGTCCCTGCTCTCTACAAGGCCAGAGCCCTGGCTCAGTTAGAGCTGTGCCTAGGCCACGTAGGACAGCCAGGTCTTCCGAGGCCTTGGCTCAGAAGGACTTTCAGGGTGGCAGCATAGCTTCGCCCCCAGAGGACAACTGGCTGAAGCTAATGCCCAGAAGAGTTTCCCAACACCTGTCCACAATGCTAGCTGCCTGTTCTATGTCTGTAGATAGTGGATTTTAGACTCTGCACCGGAAGCCCCAGGACAGGATTGCCCCACCTTAGACTGCATTGACAAGAACAGGAGGTGAGAACCCAGCTGGAGTCTAGACTTACAACCCCAACATTTTCCCCCTAGTACCAGACCCTAGAAGATAGTCAGTGTCTGAGGAGTGGACACATGGCTGTGTCTAGGCACAGCCATAGGGAGGCCACAGGCCTCACAGCCCACAGTTTGTTGTGGTCACTCACAAGGGCTGACGGATACTGTTGTATCCCTGGGTGACATGATCAGAGAGGTGGCCCTAGGGACCAACCCTTCCTGTCCCGACCTAAGCTTCCAGATTGGTGGCACACCCAAACAGCTCTCACTCTGGAGGGAACCCAGAGCCAAGGCTGATCATCCCAGCTGAGAGGTTGACCATTTGCTCCCTCACAGAGTGCGGAGAGGGACAAGGGGCCCTCCCCTGTGGAGCCAACTCTTTCCACCACCTATAGTATGCACATCTGCCCTAATTACCAGAGATACAGGCTGAAGAAGACTAGGCTGGCACTCTCTCTCTGCAGTCCCAGGGAAGCCAATACCCCTGCTGGGTAAAGGCTTTCTAGGTGCAGCTCGTTGGTGGGAGAGCACCCACACCCCTGTAAATGAGGTTAGTCATTAGGACCTTAGAGAAAGGGGTAGCTGTTGCCTATGCCTCCCCCAATAAGCGATTTTAGCATCAGTCGCTTACAGCGAAGTGGGGCGCTCTCCCCTACAGGCCTCAGGTGCTATTTGACAGCATCCTTAGCTTTGGGGTCAGTGGAAGCCAGTGGTCTGCTGAGGAGACATTTCAGAGGTTTTGATAACCACAAGGTTGTTAGGGTGGACACGGTGGGTGATGGATGGTTTTCGAAGGGACTAAAAATAGCTCAAGACAACCTGGCTCTGGTCTGCAACATTTTAATGTGAGCTTTGGTCATTGGGCCTCTAGAATCTTAAACTTACCTGCGGCTTTTCTTTTTTCTGGTAACTTTGATATACACTGGCCATTGGTTGGGCTGTCTTGGGAAGGAAGCCCGTGGGTCCCTGTAACAGGGGCTGGAAGGGTGGGGTGCAGAGGGGGGGATTGTGCTCCCTGATTGTGTCACTTTTTGAGAGACTTCCAGGCTCCTCTCCCTGACTGATGCCTCTCCCTGCAGAAGCCCAGATGAAGTGGGTCACAGGAAGGGGTAGCGGTGGGAGTGGGAGCGTGCAATGCTGCAGAAGGCTGGCTAATGGGAAGGAGGTGCAGGGAACAGAAGAGGACCCCTGTGGTGCCTGGGTCTTCCCTGGGCTCAGCAGGTGGCACCATCCCTCTCTGCTGGCCCTGCCCTCCCCCAGGAGTCCGGATCCATCCTGCCAGGAAGGCTTTCAGCCCTCAGGGGAGGGCTATTTCACAAATGGAGGGAAGTGAGGTGACTCCTTTAGGACACAGGGCCCAGTCCCAGGTCTGACATCACTCCCAACTCTATGTCCAGTGCCACCATGCCTGCCCCCCTGTTCCCAGGGCCCTTTGGAACCATGGCCCTTTGCACTCAGTACTTATGGGAGCCAGTCATTGGGTTAGAAGCCATATGCCTTGTGGCCTTTGTTTTATTTTGTCTTTTAAGGTGGCTCTCATGTATCCCAGACTAGCTTCTAACTCTATGTAGCCATCCCCTGCTTCCATCTCTGTTAGGATTACAGGTGTACACCACCATCCCTGGCTTACGTGGTTGTGGGTATGGCAGCAGGTGGCACCAGGCTTTGTGCAGGCTAGCACTCTGTGAATTGAGTTCCACTTTGTGGCCTTAGTCCCTTACATCAAGACAGAAGGATCAGAAGGATCAGGAGGTGGCTGTGCCCTGACTCTGTCTGAGAATCACCCCAGAGTCCTAACCAAGCCCCCTGGGTTGCTAAAGATCTGCCGTCACCCCAGTTCTCAAGTCTGGACCAGACAGGGTTGTGGTGACAGAGGTGAACCAGCATGCTGGGTCAGACTCTGGCCCTGACACCAAGTTTCCAAAGTACTTCTGTCAACAGTGAGGGGACAGAAACACGGTCCCATGTGGTCACTCTCAGCAGCCTGAGGAGTTCTCTAAGCTTTGAGTGACCTCAACTCAGGCCAAGGCAGGATTTATGGCTTAGACTGAAAAATATTTCATGAAAAGCCATTAGGAAGCAAATCTGACTTTATTAAAGCTATTTTAATATAGGCCTGTGCATGGGGCCTAGGAGAGGAGTTGAGAAAGATTTACTTCCTCTGAGAGTCTCAGAAGCTAAGACGTCCCCAAGTGTTACTTTCCTGTTACTGAGGCAAAACACCAGGACCAAAAGCTACTCTAGATAGAAAAAAGGTTATTCTGACTTCTGGTTCTAGAAGGCAGAAGCAGGGAGCTGGCTGGTTTACATTTTCATCCAGACGCAGGGAGGAGGGAGAAGGGGTGTGTGTGTGTGTGTGTGTGTGTGTGTTGTATGTGTGTGTGTGTGGGTGGGTGGGTGGCTATAAACCCTCCAGTCACCCCTCCCACAGTAACAGACCTCCTCCAGGAAGGCTCCACCTCCCAAAGTCTCCATAACCTTCCCAAACAAGGCCATGAACTGGGGACCAAGTGGTTAAGTTCGTGAGTCTGTGGGGGACGTTTATTCAAACACTGCACCAAAAGTGAGTCCAGGGCCTTCAAGGCAGACTGTGACATCGCAGCCTTAGATACCCAAGCACCCTTTTGGAGGCTTCAAGTCTCCAAAGGTTACTAAGGGCTCCTCCCTCATCACTTCCCTCCCTCCCTTCTTCCTCCTCTTCCTCTTCCTCCTCTTCCTTCTCCTCCTCTTCCTTCTCCCTCTTCTCCTCCTCCTCCTTCTCCCTCTTCCTCCCCCCCCCACCCTCTGGGATATTCTAAGGTGGCTCTAGGGAGGCCTTGGATGGTGAATCCGGAAGCCTGTAGGGCAGCAATGGGGGCTTAGAACACAACCCTTCCTGTCAATGGGTTTCTGAGAAATTCCTGCTGCAGAGTATCAGGCACTATGTGGCAGAACTGACTGTTCTGAGTTAATGATGTGACCGGTGGCCCTGGTCAGAGCTGCGGGAGTCCACACACTCTGTCCACATTCCCCAACAGGGCATTATCTCATCTTTCACTTTGCCCTTCGGAGTCTGGTCAAATGCAGCCTGCCTGCAGGCCCTGGGCCACTTCCTGGCAATTCCAGGCTTCAGTTTCTCCACCTTTAGCACCGTTTATTGCATCCTACCTAACAGCTGCCCTGTCCCCTGTTCCTCTAGGTCCTCTGTGCACACAGTCAGGCAATCACAGATGAAAAGTAACAGTTCCAAGCACTACAGACCCTTCATGACCACAGTTCTGAACAGCCAGACTGTTCACATTGTAACGACACCAGGGAGGATTGAAGGCACACAGGAAGATGTGCCTATGCTAATATCAGGCCATCTTATACAAAAAGACTCAAATGCTTCTGGATTCTGACATCTGCAGGGTGTTCTAGGACCACCTATGGTAGGAATAAGAGCAGCGGGGCTGCGTCCCCAGCACCCTGGCCGCCTGGCTAGCTTACGCTCCGAAATAACAACACACAAACTGTATTCTTTTAAACACTGCTTGGCCCATTTCTATCTAGCCTCTTCTAGGAT
Organism: Microtus ochrogaster; assembly: GCF_000317375.1. Classification (NCBI taxonomy): domain Eukaryota; kingdom Metazoa; phylum Chordata; class Mammalia; order Rodentia; family Cricetidae; genus Microtus; species Microtus ochrogaster. Next base: position 36,494,142 of record NC_022015.1, read on the forward strand.
AATTCTCACATATTAATTTAGCCCATTCCTAATCATCTGTGTAGCACAGCTAGGTGCGCTTACCGGGAAGATTCTAGCCTACATCCATCCTGGGTCAGAACTTCATCGCGTGTGTCTGCCTGGGAGAAGGGGGCATGGTGTCTCTGAGCTCACTTCCTCTTCCTCCCAGCATTCTGTTCTGTTTACTCCTCCCACCTATGTTTTAACCTATGGGGCCAAGCAGTTTCTTTATTACTTAACCAATGACCTTCCTCCATCAACCTATTCTAGAACCCAGTTCAGTGGCTTGAGCTATTTAGGGTTATGAAGTCAGGGGGAATCAGACCAAATAAACAGAAATTAATATTAGGATAGACATTAGGTGGGAAGTCACCCGTGAACTGTCAGCTGCCTGGATGGAGAATTGGCTCAAAGGGGTTAAGAGCACATGGGCCTCCCAGCCAGCATGTCTTCTCCCTGTGGTTCTGACCCCACCTGAGACAAAGGTTCTGGGACCAGGAATACAAAGCACTGGGAAGAGAGACCTGCAGATGGAGGTCCGGGTGTGGTTCTCAGTCCACATCTCACCACGCAGCTCCCAGCCCAGGTGGGAATCCCACCTGCCACCCATCAGGAGCCTGGGCTCTGGTAATAGGGAGGGAGAGCACCTCCCTCATGAGGGGAGAGGAGTGGGCACCCAGGGAAAGTTTCAGATGCTCACTGAATTCTGGGGGCCCCACTCATCACAGCTTCAACAAAACACCTAGAGCTCGAAGTTTCCTGAGAAACACGTCCCTCCGCAATGTGTGTTCAGTCTATAAATGTATCAGCCTCTGTCACAAATGTCATGGTATTTATAGATGCAATGTTCCTTTGGCCATTTGTGGCTGCTTTGAACTTAGATTTCTTGCAAGCGTTCCCAGGGCTTAAAAATACTTCATTATGAAGCCAAGTGTGTGTGAAGTGCAAGTGGGCTCATGGGAAGGAGGCCCCATGGTAACCCCCCCAACCCCACATCTCCAAATGCTATCAGCAAATGAACTTGAAGGTGAATTTTATGACATCTGAACTTGGGGGGGGGCACATTTGAGCCACAGTGAATCACAGCTGAAGGGCTCAGACCTGAACACCACAAACAGGACACCGATAGGTTTGTCCTTCACCTTTTCCTCTTACCCCCTGCTAAAAAATCATTAGCTTACATTCCTAAAGCTAGCCACCAAGGTCTAGTCCCTTATCTGGACACTTCCTCCTCCTGAGACCACCAAGGTCCAGCTATCAAAGTATTAAAGTCCACAGTCAAAAGACCCCTTGTGATTGCCCTAATTAACATCCCCAATCAAAATTAAACACTTCATCCTGAGGCAGGGTTTCTCTTCGCCATTTGCACATGGGCCACTTCTGTTTCCTCTCTATCCAGAGGCAAGGTTTTATCCCTCTGGGACAAAACCCCTTCCCCTTCTCCCTCATCTTCTGTCTCCTGCCTTTGTCTCTTATGCCCTGCCCTTTGTCCCTGTGGGGCAAATAAATCTCCTTTGTGCTGAGAACTCGGTCTTGGTGTGTCCTGTGCCAACTCAGGTCCTCTCGACAGTCCCTGATATATATCCCTAAGTCCTAGACCGCATGCCTGGGAACTGAGCTGAGTCCTGGGTTGCAGTCTCTTCACACGGCTCCTCTGCTCTCTTGGAATTGGCCTCATCCTGGCTTTCTAGCCTCTGGTCTTGGCTCTGGCATCCCAGTTCTCACCTCTTAAGACTGAGCTCAGGTTGTGTGCAGTGGTAGCCTTCCTTATGATCACCCAGAGTACAAGAGAGAGCAGGGGAACCTCTGCCGGAGCACTGGTACTGACCCTGGCATAAGGGCTGGGAGCACGGTAGTTTCTTTTCCCTGTGTGATAAAATACCTCACAGAAATCGTGTAAGTGGGGAGGGTTGATTTCAGCACACGGCTTCAGGAGTTTCCAGTCTAGTGTGGCAGGGAAGGCACCTAGAAGTGGTATTGTCACAAAAAAAAAGTGGCACTGTCCTTGTTTCAACTCCTATTGCTGTGAGCCTGAAAAAAACAATAGTGGATTTTTTCAGTTCATAATTCCAGGTTAAAAATGCATCTCTGAGGCGAAATTGAGGCAGGAACTTGAAGCAGCTAGTTACATCTACAGTCAAGCGCAGAGAGAGAATAAAGGCACGCACGCCCAGCTCACTTTCTCCACTCTTATAGTTTCATGATCCTCTCTGCCTGGGGAATGATGCAGCCCACCATGGGCTGGGTCTTCTCACATCAGCGATCAAGACAATCCTCCACAGATATGCCCACGGACTAACCTGATCTAACCAATTCCTCACTGAGACTTCTTTCCCCAGGTGATTCTAGACTGTGCCAGGTAGGCAATTAAAACCAATCACAATAGGCTCCAGGGTAGCAGTGGCCCAAGTGTATGGTAGAGTCCCTTTGTGACACTGTGATGGCCCATCAGGAAGCAGAGGTCAGGCTGGAACTAGAAATGTGCATAACCTTCCAAGGTCTGCCTCAAAGGACCCACCAGGTTAGGACAACATTCCAAAGACTCCACAACCTTCCCAAGAAATGCCACCATCAGGATCCAATGTTAGCATACAGGAGCCTGGGGACAACTTTCCCATCTAAACCACAGCAGGTTGACATTGGGCAACTGGTACAATGTCTGCTTACATATTTCCTGATGCTATGTGACATGTACACTTGGCTGAGCTAATGGTATCTGTCTATAATCAGCATCTATCTCTCAACTCAGGAAACCCAAGTCTCTGCATCCCTGGGGGAGGGCAGAGTCAGAAGCCACTGGTACCCACGGGAAGATGCTTAGAGAGGAGATTAGAAGAGGTGGGAGAGAACATTCAGAGTGTGGCTGCAAAGACAGAGGTTGGGGGTTAAGAGGTGACCAGGTAGAGGATGCAGAGTGCTTAAATTTTCCATTCTGGGCCTTCTAATGTGAAGAGAACGCCCATCTCTTCCTACAGCATCTCAAGACTTCAATAAGGGAACAGCCAGGGAGCTAGTGAACGGGACAAGATCTCAGTGGCCACAAAGACCTGCTGTCCCATCTCCCTTTCTGGGCTATAACTCAGACCTCCTGATCATGACAGAAGTGCAGGTCAAAACAGAGAAAAACACACAGGGTATGGTGGCTCTTACCTGTAATCCCAGCACTTGGGAGACTGAGCCAGGACTGTCATGAGCCTGAGGACAGCTAGACTCTATAGTGAGTTTGAGACCAGCCTGGGCTTCATAGCAAGACTTTGTTACACCCAAAACAAAAAACAAAGAGAAACCAACCACCCAGGCACAAATGATTTCTGCTCTTGAACCTGTTCAGGGTCTGACAGACTAAGCTATATTCAGAACAAAGATGCAAAGCATTCAATAGGATGTTCAAGTTCACATGTAATTTTTGGAATTTGAAGAGATGGTTTGTATCTGTTACTATGATAAATGTTGACCAAAAACAACTTGGGAAGGATAGGGTTTGTTTCACAATTCTCGGGCCACATTCTGTCATGGAGGGAAGTCGGGGCTGGAATTCAAGCAGGACCCTGGAGGTGGGAATTGAAACAGAGACCATGGAGGAATGCTGCTAGTTGACTTGCTCCTCATGCCTTGCTCTGCCTAGACATACAACCCAGAGCCACCTGACTGGGGTGGCATCACCCATCATAGAGTAGACAATCCTCTATCAGTAAGCAATCAAGAAAACATCTACAGATATGCCAATCTGATGGAGGCAGTTGCTCAGCCTATGTTGCCTCTTCCCAAGTGTCTTTAGTTTGTCAAGTTGACAAAAACGAACTGACCCAGTGAGTTTGGGTGATCCTGTCACTAAGAGAGACTGTATAGGGAGACTGAGGATGGATATCTTCCCTTAGGTGAGACTTGGACCTCCAGCCTGATGTTGGGACTCTGAGTGTCCAGCTGTGTGTGTCAGAGGAAAAGGCTAGGGAAGGGGAAGAAAAAGAGACACACAAGCTGCTGATGGCTGCCTTTTCCTGCTTGGAGCTATCCCTTGCAGGCTGGTGGAGCTACATACGTTGCACAAAAGAACAAATTAAACTCAGAGGCAAATGCATCGTCTCCAGCATCAATTGCCTAATTGCACAGAAGTCACCTATATCAGACATATCCAATCTGTGTTGTGCTTGCACGAAAGCCAATTAAAATCCAGTCACCTCCAGGTCCCTGCTTTGCCGCCAGCCTTGTCTCTGTGGTGAGTTTGCACATTAGACTTGTGATTTCTTCCAGAGCTCTGCAACTGAGAAAGGGGGAAACTACTCCCTGGGAGGTACTGGGGCCAAAGATATCCCAGAAATCATCAATATAAATAATAGCAAGATGCCCTAACTCACCTCACCAAGATCCCCTGTAAAACCTAGTGAGGGCCACTTGGATGTCCTTGGTCATGTGATCTCACTGGTTCAGCGTTAACTCTGATTCTTAGTAGGCACAAGCCCCAGGTATATTGGTTCAGGAGAGTACCAAGCATTCCACACAGCCCTGCTCATCATGTGTCATCTCTAGAGGACGGTGGAATCTCTGTGGAGGGGTGGGGGAGAAACTGAAGCAGAGAGAGTAAATGACATTCTCAGTTTAGACAGAAAGATGGTTTCTGACCGCAGGGCTCATATTCCTTGTGACACCCACACTTCAGTCTCTTCGGGGGACGAGATGTCCTGCACCTTCCAGTGTAGCTGTAACCATTTCCCCAGAACTATCACACTGACTGCTGTATGAACACAGCCAGACATCTTGTCTAGATCAGTCTTCAAGCAAGAGACAGATATTATCATCTTGCACCACAGAGGACAGGGCTTCCATTCATGACTTGTTTTGCGCAATAATTTTTTAACATTTGTTAAAATAAAAGGAAATTTGCACACTAATGAGATAAATGGACTTGTTTACATTTACATAAAGAATTAAGCCTCAGTGAAGGTTTGAGACTGCTGGATACAGAGTCTTCAACGTTATTTAAGGGTTGATCTATATTTTGATTTTTATACTTGCCAGACTCCAAATAAATTCATAGTTTTAAAAAAATGGCAGAAATATTTTCAGAAATTGTTGGAAATTCTAATTCAATCATGGGTCAAAATTAATTTAATGATTTTTATGGAACAATTTAGTTAGGTTTTCTATTGAGCATTGTCAAGATTCTCAAAGAGTAGCAGAAGGCAGAATGAGAGGCATGGTCTAACCTTGGACAGGACTATATTTGCTCATGACAAGGGGGCATCTGTGTTGCCCACGTGTGGGTATGGCTAAAATACCTACAGGGGAAGATGGGCTGAGGCCCCTTCCCATAAGGGAAGCAGGGAAGAGTAGTCTTTCAGTGGGAAGCTATCATTCCTAACTCTGAGAGGATAGAAGAAATGCAGAGCAAGGGTCTTATAGCTGTTTCCTTCTGAGAAAGGTCTTTGATGGAGGGGTTAGTCCACTGAAGAGGGGGTCTTTTGGTCATGTAGTCTTAACTTCATTGGCTGTGATCGATCAGGCATTTGCCATGCAGTATTCCTGAAGAGACTTGGGAAATAATTATAAGAGGGCTACACGTGGAAGATTTGGTTACAGAGTAGCACCAATTTCCCGGGAGTGTTGAGGAATAGGGAGGAGCAGAGGCCGGAGAAACAAAGTAGGCTAGTGAGAGAAAGTGGCATAGAGTTGACTCCAGGTGACAGTGACTGATGCTGTTGACTCAGGGTGACAGTGTCTGTCCTGTTGACTCAGGGTGACAGTGTCTGTCCTGCTGACTCAGGGTGATGGTGTCTGTCCTGCTGAATCAGGGTGACAGTGTCTGTCCTGCTGACTCAGGGTGACAGTGTCTGTCCTG
>NC_022015.1:36500654-36506269 GCF_000317375.1 Microtus ochrogaster
TTGCCAGGGCTGTTGCACCAAAATGAGTGAGCAGAAGCAGCAGGGAGGTGCAAAGCATCAAGGGAAGGGAACGGAGGAAAATAGAGGAGTGCTGTAAAGAACTGTAGCTGGACTGGAGTCAAAGGGATGAAGGTCTCTTAGTCAGTTTCTCGCAGCATCTAAAAGGTCTTTTTGTAGTTGTATTGGTAGTAAATGGAGCTATTGTAGGGCGAAAACCATTGGACAAGTTTGCTGAACATTTTATTTGGGTATAAGGGAAATTCAGTAAGTAAAACATTTAAAAGACAGGGTGAGACCATGGGTACAAGGATAATAAGGAGGAAAGAAGTGATCTTAGAGAGGAACCAGAGTGGGAGGGAACCAGGAGGAATTTTCCTGGTCCCTGAATCTTTGAGCCCCATTTCAAATCAGTAGGATTTTTTGGCCTGAAAGCAGCATTGGATCCCCTCCTCTGTAGAGGTCAGACCTGGTCCTTTTTAATTGTGGAGCTGGTCCTGAAGGATGTTTAAGCTGATCTGAGCTGGTGAGAAAAAGAGGTTAATTGATGCAAAGGAGGTTTTGGTCTGACTGCTTTAGTTCTGAGTCCCAAAAACAATGTCTAGTGTGACAAGAAGAGGAACGAGTTGGTGGCCCATGGCTAATCAGTCTCCTTTCTGAGGTCACCCAAACTGTTTTTAAGGGTTTGGGGGTGCCGATCTCTGTTTCTGCTTTGAACTGACCTGTGGTTGACGAGAACAACAGAGCACCTCAGAAGAGAGCCCATCCAAGGCCATGAGAAAACTCAGCAGTTGGCCAAGACCCAGAACACCAGCCAGGAGGACTGTACACCTTTGTGGGGAACTTTGAGAGACAAAGTTACATGAGGAAAACTTACATTAAGGTAAATGAGTTAAATGCAAATTGTGTAACTGGCTGGACCATGTGCCAGAGTTCTCTAGAAAGATGAGGTAACTCTGTTTGCTTACATCAGACTTCTATACAAGGAACAAGCAGCTGAAAGCATAAAAGAAGTCAGTTAAAGTTGGCCTCCAAGGAATGATTCTGAACAGAAAGTATCTTAAGTGGCATTCCTTGCTTTTATATATGATGAATTTTGTATATTTGTTTTAAATATTAACAGTACCAATTATCATTTAATGAACAAAACCAGAGTATCTCAGGAAAACAAAATTTCTGGTTAGAAACAATTTGATAGGGTGAAATTTTAAAAAGTATGATTTTGCTGGGTGGTGGTGCATGCCTTTAATCCCAGAACTCAGGAGGGAGAAGTAGGCAGATCTCTTAGTTCTAGGCCAGCCTGGTCTACAGAGTGAAATCCAGGACAGCCAGGGATTCACAGAGAAATTCTGTCTCAGAAAATCAAAATAAATAAATATATTTTTTTAAAAAATAAAAATTTGGATTATTACTTTATAAGAATGATCATATCTAGTATTTAAAAACATGACAGTACCCATTTTTATTAGCATCAAATTATTATACCTATATTCCAAGATTATGCAGTAAAAATATTTTATATTGTCAGGCTACTTAAAGAGACAATTTAATTCTAAATTATACTTCCTCCAAATAAATTATTTTTAATTTTCAATTTAAAAATACTCCAAGAGACAATGATTGCCTAGCTTTCTTTTCAAAAGGTAGTTCTCTAGAACACTCTAGAACATCCTAAGTTACTGCCATATCAAGAGTAAACAATCTATTTTATAGTTTTCTACAATTAACCTTATTAACAGAGCCTTTTAAAAATTCTCTATGACATTTTCTCTCCATACACTCGACTAACAGATGGGAACAGTCAGTCATGTCAGATCTGTAATAAATAACTTACACATAACACACACTGGATTGACAAAGAAGGCTAAAGCCAACCCTTGACTCTTCCTGCCGATGGACAAGTCTCTAGGTCACTCCTACTGACAGCAGTAAGCATGATTCTTACCATCATTTTGTTTAAAAATAGATCGGTTATTTAGAGGCATAATTTGTAAAGCAAGATAAAACAGCTTTAACAAATACTGACTTTTGGAATTTCTTAGAAAATTTCCACAAGCATCCCCACCAACGCATATATACTTCTAAGTTTCAAGGGGAGTGTGCAGGTTCTGATTCTGGAGCTCTCTATCTGCGTAGAGACTAGATTATAGTCTCAAAGAACCGTAGGTGAGCCCAGGTTGGAGAAAGCCACCTTCATCTAACTCATCTTCCCTGAAGAGTCTAAAGGCTTGGGATACCTATCACTGAAGAGAATAATTTGTTGACTTTCCAGATAAAAAACCAACTGTCAATGACACTGCTTAGATATTCAGAGTAACTGTCCAAAGAGGTGACTTTGATGACAGAGTTCTGACACCCTCCTCTAATGGGGGAACATGGGTGGTTAGTGTATGGAACCTGGGATTAGCTTTTGCTAAGAGAAAGAACTGAATGCCAGGGTAAAGGGCATGGCCATTGAACTATTGTGCAGTACCGGTCAGGTGGTAGCTTAGGTACGAATTCCCCTGGTCACTGCATCTCATATGTCAGTTAGTGCAGAATAATTGCTAGTTGCCTCTGTGTTGGTTAGACATTTAGGATGTGGGTGCAGACTCCGAGGTCCTCTACTGGGCAAGCAAATCCATGTCTCAATCATGTGAGACATAAAGAATAATTCTTCTTTTCTGTAGATTTTTTCCCCTGGTTTGTCCACATTGCTGAAGCTGGTCAGGCCTACGCAGCCAGAGACAGAAGCAGCAGACTGGCAGGACTTTCTTTCCCACACATCCGTGTCCTGTAAGGAGAACAACCTGCAACTTAACTCTGGTGGGATGGGGCTCCATCCAAGGGAACTGCTTGAGCCTGGGGGTTTCCTGCCATGCAAGTGTATTTTAAATTTAATCCATTTTACTCAAGCGTTCAATCTTTTATAACCAATTTAAAAAATATACCTGATTTTGAGTATTATTTTACATTAAACGAACTTTAAGTTTATTTTAAACTTGTTTTACTTTACTTGTTTTAAGCTCAACTTCGACCACATACAGAGTATACTATACGATGTGGGATAAAAATTGGTGTCTCCCTCTAAATAAATGACATTTGTCCTTAGCGTGACTGGCCATTAACTTGTATATCTTAATTATCTTTTACAGTTTATAATTAGTAAGTAACTCTTTTTGTAAGATTAGGATTTTACAATTCTATCCTTGTTAAGTTTGAACCTCAAAATTGTAATTCTTGAACTAAAGGTCCTTTGTGTCAAAATAAACTTTAAACCATATATAATAGCCCACAGAAATGGGAGTCTCATTTTCTTGATTCTTTTATAATGCAAGTTTACAAAATAATGTCATTAAAAAATATGACTCAGTTTTATCAAATAGCTAAATCAAGCAAAATTAGCAAAGACATAAGTGGTCAGATATACATCTTTAAGTCAGTTTATGTTAGCTTGAATAAACCATTATAACTAAGAATTTATAAGCCTTGATTATCAAATATATGTTGGATAGATCTTGTTCATGGTTTTGTTCTTATCTATTATTCTTCATTATCAAGACAAAAATCATCACACAAAAATCCATCCTAATCCAAAATATCTTGGAGACCTGCCATTGCCTCCTTGATGTAGGAAAAATAAAACAAAACAACCATCTTGGAGGCCTGGTGTTAACTCCTAGCCTATTTTCAGGGAGATACAATGATAAGCAGAGGGCTAAGTAGTCTTGTTGTTTTATGGGTGCTGACTTAGTTGATTTATACCATGTGGTCACCGTAACCAACATGGCAGTGAAGTCACATAGCATGCCCTTTCTTTTTTTTTTTTTTTTTTTTTTCGAGACAGGGTTTCTGTGGTTTTGGAGCCTATCCTGGAACTAGCTCTTGTAGACCAGGCTGGTCTCGAACTCACAGAGATCCGCCTGCCTCTGCCTCCCAAGTGCTGGGATTAAAGGAGTGCGCCACCACCGCCCGGCTAGCATGCCCTTTCTTGAGCCTTAAGAAAGATGGTGGCTGAATCACATGGTTACCAAGATGCTGGCAAGTCACATGGTTATTATTACTATAATGTGAACCTAGGACATCAGCCAAGATGGCAGGAAGCCATGTGGTACTCCAAGGTAAGCCCATCAAGCACATTGGTGTAGGAGTTTCTTCTGTTTATATGTTGCTTTCATTGGTTAATGAATAAAGAAACCGCCTTGGCCTTTTGATAGGGCAGAACTTAGGTAGGCATGGAAAAGAGAACTAAATACTGGGAGGAAGAAGGCAGAGTCAGAGAGCCGCCATGGAGCTGCTAGAGTCAGACATGCTGAATCTTTCCCAGTAAGCCACTGGCACATGGTGATACACAGATTAATAAAAATGGGTTAAATTAAGAGGTAAGAATTAGCCAATAAAAAAAACTAGAGCTAGTTCCAGGACAGGCTCCAAAACCACAGAGAAACCCTGTCTAGAAAAACAAAAACAAAACAAAACAAAACAAAACAAAACTAGAGCTAATGGGCCAAGCAGTGTTTTAATTAATAAAGTTTCTGTGTGATTGTTTCAAATGTAAACTAGCCTGGCGGCCAAGACAAACAAAGCCATCCCCCACCCCCACCCCCACCCCTGCTTCTTTGTGGCCAACTCACTCTACATAAAACCTAAGAGGACTTAAAAACAAGAGTTGAATCCAAGTTACACACATGGTATGCTATCTATGCAGCCTTTATAAGTCAAATCCTAAAATATGCAAAGTTAAAAGTTCCAACAGAAGCTTTGAGGATAGCAAACAAAACCTAGGAAAGGGGGAGAGAATTCAGAGAGTTAACACCTTACCATCTGTCACCTCTGTGGGAAGTGGTTTACTCTTCTTGATGTTCTGAAGCTCAAGGTGTTTGTCCCTGGGCTGCTCTGTTTTGCTCTCCTTCTCCCTGTCACAGAATTAGGTGGCCAGCCTGACCCAGGATGGAGACTTTGGAGGAAACTCTTACACTAACAAGCTTGGGTCTGAGGCAGATAGACCAAACTCCACCTCCAGAGCCAGCCTTCTCAGCAGAGTAGAACAGTATGAAACCATTTTTCAATATTATCCTTACCCCCCAAAGACATTTGAATATCTGTAAGGATGAACCCAGTGACCTACATATCCATAGGTAATTTGTGTGTATCTGCAGATGAGGCAGACAGCCTGAAATGCTTTTACAGCTTAGCTGTTCAAGATACAAGCAGGGTTTTCCAGGTCTGGAGAGGCAGAAACGCAAGTAGGTCAAAAGCACAAGGCAAAGAGTTCTATTGTGCTCTCAGCTAGGAAAGAGGCAAGTGTAGGGGCCCAGCAGAAATGGCTATGCTGAGGGGATTCAGGCCGTGGGCATAGCTGTAAGTCAGACACTTGAGAAAGAGAAAAGGAAGCTGAGAGTTCTATGGGGGAGGGGCCTCGGTCCCCACTGCCATTCTGCTTTATGGAATTATTTAAATCAGTTTAGATATTAAAAATTGAAAGCTCTGAATTTGGGCCAGTAGTGGCCATTTCAATTATGGTGAATCCCAGACCTAAGATTCACAGAGTTTTTGGCTATGGGCCAGAGGAGAATTCCAGGAATTCTTGTCAGTCTCAGCCAGTGGAAAGCTCTTGGGAGCTTGGACTGGGCAAGTCT
>NC_022015.1:36506494-36508247 GCF_000317375.1 Microtus ochrogaster
TGGAACTAGCTCTGTAGACCAGGCTGGTCTCGAACTCACAGAGATCTGCCTGCCTCTGCCTCCCGAGTGCGGGGATTAAAGACGTGAGCCATCATCACCCTGCTGAGTCTTGTACCCAGTAGAGAGTCTCCAGGGCCTTGGACCAAGTCAATTTTTTTTTTTTGGTTATTTTTCAAGACAGGGTTTCTCTGATTAACAGTCTTATCTGTCCTGGAACTAAGTTCTTATAGACCAGGCTGGCCTTGAACTCACAAAGATCCGCCTGCCTCTGCCTCCTGAGTGCTGGGATTAAAGGCGAGCACCACTACTGCCTGACTCCGAGTGAATCTTAAGAAAGCTCCAGTGAGTCCTGAAATAACTAGGGTGCCTCTGGATTACCCTGGAAACCACTATTGCCTTGTTGTGGTTTTGCTATGCTGCATGAGTGTTCTGCTCAAATGTAGCATGGCCTCTTACCTGTGTCAGACCGTGTCAGGGCGAGACAGTGAGGTGAGAGAGAAAGGATAGAAACAAAATGAAAAGAAAAGGCTGCCTGAGAGCAAAGGGTGGCCCTGCCTGGACCTCTTGGGCAGTGGCCAGGAGTTTATGAGAACCAGGGAAGTTTGTCTGTGGATAGTAGCCTTGGCTTTCCCATTCTGGCTCTTCGGCATCATATGTTGGATTAGCAAAGAGCACTTGTAGAAACACAGAAGGCAGAAAGAAAGAGAGGCTGAGTCTGACCTTAGGCAGGACCATGCTTATTCACAGCAAGGAGGATAGATGGGATTCTACCTCATACACACACACACATACACACACATATATCACACACACACACACACACACATATATCACACACATATAGTCTGCTAGGAAATTTCAGTAGGAAGCTATAGACTGTCTTAGTCACTGTTCTATTACAGTAAAGAGACACCATGACTGAGGCAGCTTATAAAAGAGAGCTTTTAAATTGGGGGCTTGATTAGCAGTTTCAGAAGGTTAGTCCACAATCGTCAGGGTGGGAAGCATGGTGGCCGGCAGATAGGCATGTTGCTGGAGCAGTAGCTGAGAACAATCTGATCTGCAAGATGGAGGCAGAGAGAATGGGCTTATTGGGGGCTGTTGAAACCAAATCCCAACCCTAGTGACACACTTCCTTCAACAAGACCACACCTCCTAATCCTTCCCAAACTGTTCACCAACCAGCGACCAAGCATTCAAATACATAAGCTGATGGAGGGCATCTCATTCAAACCATTCCACCCCCCAGCTCCAGTAATTTTGTAGACATTATATTGTAAAAAGTATTTAGTCCAACTTCAAAAGTCTTCCATAGTCTTTCACAGTCTTAATAACTGTAACCCCTATAGAAGCAAAAAGAAATGTACATACCTCCAACACAAATGACACAGACACATTGCCGTTTAAAAAGGGACAGTAGTGAGGAAAGCAGGACCAAGGCAGTATTGAAACACAGAAGGGCAAACTCCAAATCTTGTATTCCTATGTATGATGTCAAAGGATTTAGATGGTTCTTTCCTTGCAGCTTCGCTGCTGCAACACCCTCTCTCTCTTGGGATGGTTTAATGCCTGTTAGCAGCCCTCCTTGGCAGGCATCCTTGGCTCTGGCATCTCCAACATCTTGGAGTCTCCAGTGCAATCCAGGCTTCACACACGGCTTTGCAAGGCAGGATTCTTCTGTACACATTTGACCTCAGCAGTTCTCCTTAACCTCAGAGGAAGATTCCACAGCCCCCTCTACTCCTGTATCCTT
>NC_022015.1:36511918-36513877 GCF_000317375.1 Microtus ochrogaster
AGCAAGGAGAGTCCACATCGCACCTGTGAGCACTGGCAACACCACCCTGAGGGAACCTGGACACCACTCACGCCTTGGCAGCCAGCACTCTGGAGCCCGAGGCAGTAGTAGTGAGGTTTCAGAGCCAGCTTGGGCTACACAGCATGACCTTATCTCACAAAAGCAAAAGAAAGTGGGAGGTTGGGGTTGGAGAGATGTCTCAGTTGTTAAGAGCACTGGCTGCTTTCCCAGAGGACCCAGGTTCAATTCCCAGCATTCATATGGCAGCTCACAACTGTCTGTAACTCCAGTTCCAGGGGATCTGACACACAGACATACATGGAGGCAAAACACCAGTGCACATAAAATAAATAAATAAATAAATCTTAAAACAGAAAGAAAGAAAGAAAGAAAGAAAGAAAGAAAGAAAGAAAGAAAGAGGGAGGCAGTTAGTTTTGAGTTATGAAACTCCACCTTTTCTTCCCAAAGAACTGAGCAAGCTGTCTGCCCAAACAAGCAAGAAATTTATGTTGCCACAAAGTCCAGGCATGGTATGGCTCTTTTTAGCAGTTTTGTCCTGAGTCACCAAGACCAGAAGTCACCAAGACAACAGTCTATAGCTACCCAAAAGAAGCAAGCTGTCTGTGTTGATACAGTAGGATGCTAGCGAGTGACAAGAAGGACATGGTCCCGAGCCATGCATCTAAAGTTCCTGTCTCTGGACAAAGCACAACGGTCCAGAATGGCATGAGAACACAAAAGCCTCCGTGGTTGCCAGGGTGTGAGGAGTAGTGGGCTGGGCAGGCAGAGCCCTGGAGACATTGAAGGCAATGAAACTATGCTGTATGCACAGGCCTGGTTTCTGGCACAGGGAGCCCTCCACAGCCAGGCAGGACCCAGGTATCTCACCAGAGGGTGATAGCAGGATTGCCTGGACCAAAAGCCATGGGCCCTTGACTGAGAGAGATCTAACTGCTTACCCAAAACAAGGAAGTAGTCAAAGAAAGTAATTTAGAGAGAAAATAACCATCTAGTATTAGAGCTCTGAATTTTTCTCTTAGAGAAAAATTTAAATCTTTGTCTTTTCTTTTTTAACCCCATGACTGGGGCATAGGCTAATCCCACGTTTCCCAGAAGCCACAGCATGATATGAACGAGAATGTTCAAGATTTATAAGGAGCCAGATGTGGTGTCTCTTGCCTGTAATCCCTAACACTTGAGAACCTGAAGCAGTAGCATTGCTGTGAGATTGAGAACAGCATAAGCTGCACAGTGAGTTCCTGGCCATCCTGAACTACAAAACAAAATAACCCAGGGCTGGTGAGACCATTCAGTAGCTCAAGAGCACTGACTGCTCTTGAAGACCCAGGTTATTTCCAACACTCACATGGCAGCTGGTTACCTCTGTAACTCCAGTTCTGGAGGAATCCAACACCCTCTTCTGTCCTCTGAGGGCACTGCACAGACAGTCAGACAGACAGACACAGACAGACAGACACACAAACACACACACACACACACCTCCAAAAATGACATGCATGGCTCAAGTCCAAGATTATTTTGAACGGTTGCCCATTACCCTTACCCATGTTGGAGGGTCAGCCAGTTCCCAGAGTGAGAGGATGGCTCCCTGCCAGCCTAGAACATTCCAGAAGCAGCTGTTCAAATGTAAGGTGAAAGTAAGAAGCTGAGGTAGAAACCTAGGCAGCCTGGGGGCTGGGTGGGGTTGTCTTTTTCCTTTTAAGTCTCTTTAATGCCTGAAGAGGGAACCAAGCACTAAAGCCTGCGTTGAGGGACTAGACCCCTGGCTGGGGTGGTGACTGCAGGGCAGACCTGAGCTACAAAGAGGGTCATGTTTTGGAGGCATACTCACCCACTTGCATCCTTTGGGGAACAGGCACTGTGCTTGGCATATAGCACAAAAAAATAACACATGTACACCTGACTTCAAAACATGAAAACAGACCGAGTGGTAGTGGC
>NC_022015.1:36517682-36529541 GCF_000317375.1 Microtus ochrogaster
TCTCTTCCTGCTTTTCCTCTCCCTGTGTACACACGGGGCTTTGCCTCTCTCCTCCTCTCTCTCTCTCCCTCCTTCTCTCCTTCTCTTTCTCCTCTCTCTCTCTCTCTCTCTCTCCCCCCCTTTCTTAATAAACATTTATGGCTATTTCCTGTGTTTATATGTCTGTTACAGCCGCCACCGCCAGCGTGGCTCATGCCCTCCTGCTGGTGGGAAGCTGTAGCCACTTTTTCTCATGGCGGGCTCTGCCAGCCTGCTCAGGGATATTTTTTTTAAGAATAACACTGACAATAGCAGAGAACAGCTTATTTATTTTAAATGAGAGTTGGATTAAATATAAAGTATTTTTGTAAGAGACTTAAAAGTACATACCAGCTTAAAACATGAGACTTATTGTTTTTGTAGTCTGAAATGAGATGCAATGAACAGACAATTATAACATTTAGCAGTAAACATAGGTGCATTTAAGTTACATGTATGAACCCACACACACAGAGTGAACAGGAATTGGGTGAAGTGGATGCTCTTGGTGGGCCCTACCAAAGGCATGCCACTGCACAAAGCACACATGGAACAGAGTCAACAAGAGGAATTTAGAGACAAAAACATAAGTAAACTGGGGGACCAGGCAGGGAATACCTCAGTAAAGATGGCAGGACTTGGTAACCAGACCTGGCTCTCAGTTAAGATTGTGGTAAGGTCACCCATGTAACAGAATTAACACTAGGGAACCAGACAGGGAATACCTCAGTAAAAGATCGCGGAACTTGGTAACCTGACCTGGTTCTCAGCCAAGATGGTGGCAAAGTCACCTGACCTCAGTCAAAATGTTAGCAGTCACATGTGGTATGAAAAAAGCCACTCAGTTAAGATGGTGGTAAAATCACCTGACTTCAGTTAAGATGGTGGTAAGTTAGGTCACATGACCTCAGTCAAAATGACAGCAGTCACATGTTGTATGGAAAAGCCAAAATTTTTGAGCTGTAGAGATTTTAGGCTTAATAAGAGAGACCTAGAGGTGGGGTCTGCCCTGTGGCTGAGCTGCCATGCCATAAGCCACAGTGAGGAACAAAAGGCTGGAATTGAAAACAGCTGCCTTGTGATCTGACCAATCTTATTGGCAGCAGTAGCGGTGGCAGGGACAGTTTGAGGAAACTCCTTCCATTTGCCTGTGCACTAACAGTAGTTAGGAAGCTCCCATAAAAGTGGAGCTGGTGGGACACCAGTGGAGTAAGGGTACAAGCTAAAAAAGTAAGGCATTAAAAAAGCCTGTGGTTTTAGGGCCTCTAAAAGACATCCATCCCAGGGGGGATGGACATGGATGGCTTGCTACTCACAGCTGAAACCATGAAAACCCACAAAAATGGCAACACCACAAGGCCTATAATGGGACATCTCCCCCTATAGATGGGGTGCTAATTGGTGCGAACACCACAGGACCCATGGGAGAGTGTCCTCTGCCCCTGGGTGGGGTGCTTCAGCCTGACTGGATTTGGTCGGGGTGACTTGGAAGCCAGAGAGGCCAGAGGCCACTCTGAGTGGCCTTTCACAGTGGGGAGGGGAACAGAAAAGAAATAAAAAGGAAAAAAAGAAGAAGAATCTAAGGAACCCTCGGCCCCCAGTCATGGGTGGACGCGCCTGGATGGGCCCCAGGCCATTCCAAACACAATTTTAGCTAAGGGAAGCAATCCAAAAATGAATGTCAGCGAAGGGCATAACCTTAGGCTTGAAGACCGTGGTTGGGGGCAGTCCCCCCCCCTATTTCTAGGAACAACAGAAGATTGCCTGAGAAATGGTCAAGGTGGCCAGAATGGGGAAACTCACCAACTGAAGCTGGTGGTGTGAGTAGAAATCACGCTGTAGAAATCACGCTCAGGCATATGGAACATGTGGTTGTTGTGGAAAAAAATACCTGGTTCAGGATCCCGACGCTGGCAGAGGGACTCAGGGCAGGAGAGCCTATCCGAGATCCTTCAAGCTGACAATTAAATAAACTATCATGGACTCTCAGGCTCAGAAAGTTCTGGAATGCAATGTGCATGAGGTCCTTATTAGGTCCCTGAAGACTTTGAATGTTGAATCACAATTTTCAGCCGAGGTTGGTGATGGTGAATTCTGTCCCATTAGTGATGGTGAAATCTCTCCTGGGATATTTGGCTGTATGTAGTAACATGCCCCATTGTCACAATATGGAGGTGTTACTAACATCCAGAGCCACTGGCTGGACATACTGCACACAGTGCACTGGGCACCCACATTCAAGACAGAAGACTTTTCAGGCTCTTCCCATCAGGAATGCTGAGCTGAGTAACTGCTTTGCAGTTTGCTTCTGCCTGGTGACTCAGCACTGGAGGACCCAAGCCTAGAGGAATAGAAAGCAAAGAGAAGGCCTAAGACTGGGCAGTGGTCCTCAGGAAAAGTGGCGCCAGCAGGGTTACCTAGCAACATCCAGTTGAGGGGCTCAGACAGCTGTTTCTGGTATCACCTAGGGAAGGTCCAGGACTATCAAGAAAACACCTAGTGTGGCTGGGTAAGACTGGATATGGAGCAGAGGTCAAGTCCTCTCCTCAGGGCTTCTGGGAGTACCCAACACAGTTCAGTCCCAAGGGATATTCCCTTGTCTCAGACCGTGAGCCTGTGATGGGGACCTTACTTGAAAGGAAGGATAAATAAATGAATTAATCAATTCAAATAAAATGAAAAAGAAGTTGAGTTGTTGATGTCAGTGTTGCCTCTGTCTGCCATGAGTTACTGTAAGCCTCTGGTAAGAGTCCAGGAGTAGATTAACCCACCAGGACTCCAAGGAGGAGCCATCCCTGACTTTTGTCTCTCAGCCCCTAGGACTATCAGAAGATAAAATTCTGTTGTTTACAGTCACCGTCAAGCCCCAGAAAACAGCACAACTCCACAGCCTTATTTTAGATGTCTCGCGGGAAACTGGCTAGAGCATCATAAATCTGAAAAATAATGAGAACACTCACTCTGGGGTCTCAGGCCTCAAATCATAGTGTTCTCTGGCACCTGGCTAATAATGGGTGTGCAGGGGCTGGAAGATTCCTGATGCACAGAGGAGGTTGATCGATCCTCAGAATCAGCCAGCCAGGGGATTCATAAGAAACCAGCTCTTTTCATAGTTGACAAGAATTGTTCACAGTCTGAAGGAAGCTTAAAACCATTATTTTTATTGCATGGGCTTTGTGCATGTGCTTGTGTGAAGTTCAGGGGACAGCCTGTGAGGGTCCGTTCTCTCCTTCCACTGCTGAGCTGACTTGCTGCTAGCGGAAGCACCTGCCCCTGAGGATTTGGACAAGGACAACACGGCCAACATGGTGGACATGTGCTGTCCATGTGCAGAAGTGCACATTGACACCTGACTTCCTCCTGTGGTTTGGCTTTGTAGGAAAGTATCTAACACCAGTAGGCAGGATGAATAGAGACCCAATGACTTCACACACATATGGGGAAACTGAGGCCTGGAACTCTTCCTGCTGCAGAATACTGGCTGGTTAGTGTTTTAACAACTTGGCACAAGCTAGAGTCATCTGGAAAGAGGGAACCTCAACCGAGAAAATGCCTTCATCAAATAGGCCTGTGGGCATGTCTGTGTTTTGTTTTTGAATTCAGGCTGTCTCTACATAGCCCTGGCTATTCTAGAACTTGTGTAGGCTGAACTGGACCTCTGGAAGAACAGCCAGTGCTCTTAACCACTGAGACACCTCTCCAGCCAATTCTTCATAATTTATCTCTGAGTTTCTGCTTTATAGATGAAATCCAATGGAGAATGGAACTCTGCCTGGAAAAACATGAGCCCAACAGGCCCTTCCTTCCTTTTTGCTTTGTCTCATATTTTAGTTATAGAGGGGAGATATGTAACCAACACGTGACTCAACAGTGGAACTGCCCCTGAGTAAGAGCCCAGCCGTCTGGATAAGCCTTGGATAATTAAGCACCTGAACAATGCTGTTACAGAAAGCAGTCAACAATGCTCAGAAATTACTCATTTTCCAGTTAACAGTCCAGCACAAAGTAGGAATAGGGCTGGCTTCCAGCAAATGGTCCTTGAGCCAGTTGTGGTGGCTGGAGGTGGGGGGAGGCGGTCCATCTCTGGCCAGTACTACACTCACACACAGAGCAGGGAGGCAAGGTAGGGTCTGCCCCAGCTCCCCCAGGCCTTTTTCAAGCTTCCTTCACACTGACAGCAGCCTTCAGTGAGCATCTCTGCTGTAGGAAGGCCCCTCTCACCTCCCCTCTGAGCTCGTCCTCCAGACCTGCAGGAAGGGCTGGGGGCCGACTGCTTCCCAGTTCTACACAGAGGCATGTGCCAGGCAGCTGTTGGCAATGAGGTGGCAGGTGGCTTCCAGGATTTTCTGCAGCCAGAGCAATGAGCAAGAGCTTGGACTCTTGAAACAGAATTTTCTGCATAAAGATTCTTCCCCTTGGATCATGAGGCCCTACAGAACTGGAGGAGATTGAAATGCATTGGGCGTGGATACAGGTTGGTCTCTAGAGCAGAGGAAACTGGGTTTGAATCCTAGGTCTTCTGCTTGCTAGCTCATCCTATCCTGTAGAGAGACACTGAGTTCAGGAACTACCAGACCCTGTCTATGCATGGGAGCCCGAGGCTCAGGACCCAGGTTATGCTGTCTATAAACAGGGAGCCTGAAGCTAGGGGACCAGGTCACACCTTCTAAATATGAGAAGCCTGGGACTTGAGGACTGGGTGATGGTGACCTCACCCACAGGCAGGAAAGCTGGACTGGGACTTGGGGACAGGTTAGGCTGCACAGCCTTGGGTGTCTCCACATCTCTCTGGGACATCACAGGGTCACTTTACTTGTTCTTCAAGAATGCAGCAGGAGATGGGAAAGGCCAAGGTGTGGGAAGCAAAGACTTGTATTTTGAGATCTGTATTTTGTTTATAGCCATCTTAAGTTCACAAATAAGATACTCACCTTTGCAAGGCAAGTTCTGGGCCTAGGACATTAGCCTAGTGAGACCTGCAGGCCCCAGGCTTTAGAAGCAATTGGCATTTCCTTTGTTAGTGAACAATCACAGACCCTCAGTATTTCCTTATCAGCTAGGGATGTCTCCTGACCTGAATTCCAGCAGACCTGACACCCTCCCCTCCCTCTTGCCCGTTTGCTATATAACAGCTTCTGAAAATTAATAAAGCATGGCTTGATCAGAAAACCTGTCTTGCTGTTGTTTCTTGTGTCTCTTGTCCCCTCCATTCCTCTTCCTCCTCTAGGTTTATCAGGGACCACCGTTCATATCCCACTTGGCCAGGATACCAAAGATGTCTGCGAGTCTCCAATCCTGCATCTCAGAGGTGAGGTTGGCTCATCTTGAAAGTCAACGTGATACCATTTAGACTTACCATGGAAACAAACCCCTGGGCACATCTGTAAGGAATGATCTAGATTAGATAGAGACCCACTCCGAATGTGGTGGGCTGTGCCTGTCAGTCAGGACCTAGAGAAAAAAGAAGACCCTGAACTCAGCACCAGTGTTTAACTCTCTGCTTCCTGTCTGTGAACGCTGCCTCATGTGTCTGCGGCCATGCCTTCCCAGGAAGCACCGTGCCCTCACTCTGTGAGCTGGAACAAATCCTTCCTTCTTACGTTGCTTCTGTCAGGTGTTTGTCACAGAGATGGGACAGCTAACCAAGGCACCCTTTAAAGAGCCTGTGGGAGCACCAGGCTGGCGGCAGGCCACCGCGGATGGGACCCTCTTGGCATCTTTGTGTCACTCCTTGAACTTCTCAGAAAGGTGAGCCAAGGCCTCTTTTGGCCACTGATCCATAATGTTGCTGGCAAGTTCATGTTCCATAATTAATTGTTGCCTCATCCCTTCTTGCCAAGGAATTGTGCTGCGTGTATAGAAGCTATTAATCTATCTCTCAGGTTGTGGCGGAGGAGCCAAGGCTGGCTTCCAGTTCGCACTGGATAGCTTCAGGGCTCACTCTACATTTGCATTGTCTCGCCTGCAGAGGGCTCTTTACTCCTCCGCCCCTTGCCCCTCCCTCCCCTTGGTGTCACCTTCATTTCCTCCTCTGTTGTTGGTAGAACCCTCTGCTGTTACCTAGGGCCACCTGGTTTTGTGAAGCCCCCTCTGTTCTGAACCCCGGCAATCCATATACTTTCAGTAACTTATTTCTCTGGCTTCTTGACGTTTCTGCCCAATGGACCCTAGTGATGCTTGTTAATCACCCAGCATTCGTTGACTGCTCACTGGTTACCCCTAGCTGTGGCCAACTAAGGGCCAAATGAAAACCTCAATCCCTCCCCCCTTCACCAATAACCACCCCAACCTGAAAGTAGACAGAAAGTCCTATTCTTGCAGGGACCCCTCCCACTGCACCCCCCCCCACACACACGTAGAGGCCTGCAATGCCTTAAGTTGCTCACTTCCTTCTTTATCGTTCCTTCTCATTGACTTCAATTATAAGGACTCCCTTGCTGAGCTGACTTGCCTGAAAAGCCTTCCTCTTCGAGGCAGGCTTCACTTGGACCCGGGTTTGAACTATGCCCTCATTTATGACCCCTGCAAAGGCCTGGTGTGTCCCCTTGCAGATCTGGTTCCATTTTGACTTCCCCACACCAGCTGCTCAACTGCAGCAAGTGCCTGGATGCAGCTGATCAGGGTGGGCATGTCCCGTCTCCCTTTCTGATGCCTGCCAGAGCTCTCTGCTCTGTGGGTTGGTGACATCAGAGCCTGTGTCCTGGTGCCACTCCACCTGCCCTGCTGGCCTCTGGGCATTTATCTGAGCTACATGTGGCTAAGACATTAAGTTGCCTAAAATTGTAACTCACTTGGTTACAATTTGGTAACCAATTGTAACATTGGTGTGCTGATGTCCTAAAGAGAGCCACTTCAGATTTCTTCCCTTGGCTATTAGAGTGTTGAAACAATGGATCCCAAGAAATTAGGGGACTTTTGTCAAGAAAGACGTGGGCTCTGACCTTGAGGAGTCTGTGGTTGACTGGCTAAGTAAACATATTGGTGCTCACATTGCAGAAAACGGAAACATTTATTTAAATATTTTATCAATAAAAACTTGGGAGTCAGATATTAGGGTAAAAACCTGATTTATAAGAGAAGTGGAGGAGAAGCAGTCAGTGACCCTTCCCTCTCTTTCCTCAATCCAAAAAAAGGGCATAACCCCCTTTTAAGGCCCTCTCTACTACTTTCTGTGTCTCTGTATCTGTCCTGGGTCCTCCAAAACATCTATGGCTAAGTTTGGTCAGCTAGTAGCTAGTTCCACCCTCTGATCCAAGGTAAACTTTATTAGCACTCTGTTGAGTATCAGAGTGCATCAAAATATCCCACAATATTTCCCCTTTTTGTCTAAATAAAAGGGAAGGTTTTAACTTGAACACAGTAAAATTTGTATAATAAGAACAATTACAAACTAAGAATTACATTCAAAATGTCCAGTCCATTTGTATTTGACATATTTATAGAAAATAATTTATTATCTATTCCATTTTGGTGAATTTAGTTTTTTGTTTGTTTTTTTTTTTTTTTTGGTTTTTTTCGAGACAGGGTTTCTCTGTGGTTTTGGAGCCTGTCCTGGAACTCCCTTTGTAGACCAGGCTGGTCTCGAACTCACAGAGATCCGCCTGCCTCTGCCTCCCGAGTGCTGGGATTAAAGGCGTGCGCCACCACCGCCCGGCATGAATTTAAAGTTTTATACCTAAACCATTTTCTATCATAACTTATACTACCATTGTAAAAATATATCTTTAGACCTAAAAACATCTTAGATAAACAACTTAAGCTTTTATGTTTCTCAACCTTTATAAACCTTACATCTCTTTTATAAGTTTTGTTTTTGAATTTGTTAACAAAGAAAATAGTATTTAGTCTTCAACCCCCATCAGAGACTCAAGAAGGGTAAAATATTAGCCAAGTAAACAGGAACTGCATAGTAAACAATCTAAAACTATAGAAATGACAGAAACAGCTGGCTGCTTAAATAGTCATCAAACGTTGGGGCATCTGCCTTTGGCCTACAGGCCTAGAACATCTGAGAGACTTTTTTGTGAAGCAGGAATTTTTGAAGAACTGTTCTACCTTGTCTTGGCAAAGATTTTAGGGCAGTTTTTGGCCATGGCTAACTTTGCCATATTGAAAGCAAACTCCACATGAAGGTTCTTCAATGTCCATTATCCTTTTCTAAGTAAATTGGTGATTCCAGGAGCAGACGTGTCTTACTGTCATGAAAAGCATTAGATTATTAAAACATTTTAAATGCCATAATCTTTAGGTCTCTGAAGCGTTTGAAGACCATCTATTTAAAATATATCTCTGTTTGAACTTGAAACATACATATATGACTGCAAGTTTGATTGTTATAGATGACTAAATACTAATCTATATTTCTTAATTACCCTAGTTTGTAATAATAGCTTTCAAGGATTAGAAATTTATATTACACTCCTAAATGAGCTGAATAGGTATAATATCTTAGGCAAGAGTAGAAACATATATTCAGTATAACAAAAATAACCTTAAATTTTTACCAATATATAGAAATCCATACCAACAAAATTTTTAAAACTAATAGTTGCTTTTTTAGTTTCAAAGTAGTTTCAAAAATCTACCCTTTTATCCTATCATTACTATTTTAAAAGTAGATTCAATAACCTACCCTTTCCTATGCTCCCTTTTTTCTTTTCTGAAAGAGATCTTGGATTCAACCTGCTTTGTTTAGTTTTTTTTTTCTGACCATGTCCAGTAACAACTTGTAACTAACCACCCTAAACAATTACAGTCATTCACCAAATGACCAGAAACCATTGGAAATGTGTGTGTGTTGTGTTCTCTAAACTGCTTTCTGTAGTCTGGGGGATGTTTAGGGGGTCCTGAAAAATTGGGGCAATGGTCAAGTCCTGGGAGAATTAGTTGTATTATTTTTGTATATTTTTGTGCTGCCAAAGAGAGAACAGTTGTATTATTTTTGGCTTAGTCTCTGTGTGATAGAAAAGTGTGGAGCTTATCTAAAGCCTTGTCTGGAGGAGTCTGTGAGGCTGCACCATCTTAGCCAACAGCTTTGAATTTGTTCTGGATGTAGAATTTTGAGGAAAGTGCAACAGAATTATTCTGAGAGACTGGATCACCTGAGCCACTTGTCTTCTTTGGTGCCTGATTCTTTTTTTTTCTCTGAAAACACACAAACTTTTAAAGGCAACATATACATCTGCATTAACACAAGTATGGAATGTATAGTATACACAAGTCAGCTAAAGGTGATTTTTTTTTGTTGTTTGTTTTATGTTTGAGCAGGTAAAAGGCATCTGTCAACTTTATAAGTCTGTTTGGATTCCATAGCCAAACTGTAATATAAATCTCTATCCATGCCATATAAAAGGATAGCATATAATAATAAGTCATATAGACTCTATAGCCAATAAAATTAATCATATCCAGTCTCAGAGCTGTTTCAATGTCAAGGGATCATTATACATATCATCTGTTCTGTAGTCTTCTTGGCTTTTGCCCTCATGTCTGTAGGCAAGACCCTCAGGAGGTCTCCCCTAGTCAAATATGATCTTGATTAACTTTGAAGGAATCTGTAGCTAACAAAAGCACAACCTCTCCCCAATGCAATACATTTTCTGACTTCCATTCTGAAGTTAAGACATTCTTAAAATGTATAGGTTGATCTAATTTAACAGTTTCCAGGACTTCAGAGGGCTGCGAGAAAGCACATCCCCCACCCACTCAGTGGGTACACCTCAGCTGGATGTGCTCCTCCTCCTCACTGCACCACAATCCCCTTTCTAGCAATGAAAGACACCCTTCTCCTCCCATGCCAGCTCACCTAGAGCCAGAGTTAACCTGACTCCACGAAACCTCTCTCTTCCCTGAGACCTGTAAGAAGGGACATCGATCTCCCTTGTGGTCTGAACCCTCACCAGAAACCCCACCATGCTGTTTATCTGTGATGTTGGGGCCTGAATTCTCCTCAGAGCCCTTGCCATGCAGCTGTCTGTCTGTCTATAATGTTAATGACTCTTTTAATTGTTCCAAAAGGCAATCTACCTTGGTGTTCCTCTTGAACTTCTCGATGATTCCACAAGATGATCCTGAAGAAGATGCAGCCATAGTAGCCTCTGGAAGACAAGATGGCCACTGAATGTAGAAACAGAGAAGGGGGCTACTCTCACCTGCTGGGGCAACCCAGGTTACCAAAGGTAGACAGAGTTGCTGTTATACATTGCCTGGTGGGAAGCGTCTTAGAACCCGTAGCTTTTCTGGGGATGCCTTTCTGTCCCTCCAGAATTATGCCGCAAGTCAATGGAGAATTGCCGCCCAATGGAGGACCAGTAAGAAGCCTGGCCCTGTAGCCTGGGGTCTAGCCTTTCCCACAGACCACAAAAGCCTCTGCTTTTGTTTTGTTTTGTTTTGCTTTTTGAGACAGGGTTTTTCTGTGTAACAGTCCTGGCTGTCCTGGAATTTACTCTGTAGACCAGGCTGGCCTCGAATTCACAGAGATCCACTTGCCTCTATTGCCTGAGTGCTGGCTTTTTTCCCTTAAAGATTTATTTATTTTTATTATTTTATATTTATTTACTTTATGCATTGGTGTTTTACCTGCATATATGTCTATGTGAGAGTGTCAGATCCCTTGGAGCTGGAGTTATAGACAGCTGTGAGCTGCCATGTATTGAAACTGGGTCCTCTGGGAGAGCAGTCAGAGCTCTTAACCATGCACCATCTTTCTAGCCCTTGGTGCTTTGGCTTTTAGTCAGGCTAAGGATGTCCAAAGTGGGCAATACCAGAGGCATAGAACCAGTCCTACAGGAACAAGAACAATAGAGACCAGCACATTCTCTCTCTCTCTCTCTCTCTCTCTCTCTCTCTCTCTCTCTCATATCATAATGTGCTTGTGTGTGTGTATCTATGTGTAAGTCTGCTTCTCTGTGAGTGTATATATTTGTGTATCTATGTATATGTTTATATGTATCTGTATGTGTTTGTGTGTAGGCATGTGTGTATATGTGTGTGTATTGGTTGTTTTTACTTTTCTCATTGCACTAAGCAAAAACGTGACAAACAACTTAAGGAAGGTTTATTCTGGCCCATACTTCAGGCAGGACAGGGACACTGTGGGGAGGAAGATGTGGCTGCAGAATCAGGTGGAGGTTGGTTACATTGCATCTGCAGGAAGTGGAGGAAGTGGAGAGCAGAGAGGAAGTACAGTCCAGCTATAAAACCTTCCTACTGATCACTTCCTCCACCCAGGCTCTAGTTCCTAAAGGTTTCACAAGTTTCCCAAACAGCACCCCCTACTGGGGACATGTGTTTAAACACATAATCCTGTGGGGGAACTTTTCATCTAAGCCGCAACAACAAACCATTTCCTTTGTCCCTATAGGAGGCATGGAGATTCCTGTGCTCACAGATGAGTGCTAGAGGAACCAGGAATGTTAAACACACAGGGTTTCTCTTCAAAGGAGATATATAACCTGGTTTCCACCCAGAAGTTTGGAAGCAGAAATGGTTGATAGCCTGGTGACCTTTGTGTTATCTGTGTGTCTGAGACTAGAGAGCCCAGACCTTTGTCTTGAGCTTGTTTTTCTCAGAAAATATATAGAATCTATCTTCATGGAAGATGCCACATGAGCTTCACAAGGAGTTTCGATACAGACATGTCTTAAGCTTTGTTGTGTGCATGGGATTGAGCTCATCATCACCAGGAAACTTCTTCCCAAATTGTGCTATGCTTAAAATATGGCTAAAGTAAATGACTTGAGGTCAGATTCTCAAACTTTGAGCCAACAGCAGTTACTGAATCAGCTGCAGCTGAATTGAACAGCCTTCTTGCTTCCCATGGATCATTACTCTGCAGGCTGT
>NC_022015.1:36529696-36578344 GCF_000317375.1 Microtus ochrogaster
GACAGGGTTTCTCTGTGGCTTTTGGAGCCTGTCCTGGAACTAGCTCTGTAGACCAGGCTGGTCTCAGACTCACAGAGATCCGCCTGCCTCTGCCTCCCGAGTTCTGGGATTAAAGGCGTGCGCCACCATCACCCAGCTTTCTCCATATTCTTTAGACAAGTGTTGCTGGGGAGCACTGCAAGCTGGTGACCGGATGAGGTTGAGCCGTAAGCACAACAGTGGGCCCTCAAAGGTCCTTATCCCTAAACCTGTGACAAGGTGACTTTTGTAGCAGGAAAAGCAACAATGGTGTCATATGGCTGCTTCCTCTGGGTCAGGCATGGTCATCACCATCTTGAACCAGAGAAGCTATTACGGCCCGGGTAAGACCCTTGAGAGAGAGGACCACTAATATCCCCTCGTGAAAGGAGAGCGAAAGCACGTGAGGCCCTGGCTCTCCCCAAGGCCATCTGAGTGGCAAGTCCAGAGCCAAGGCATCAGGAGTTTGGAAACAGAAATTTCTTGAGAGCCCGCTGAAGAAACACTACCCTGACTGGAGCCCTTAGCCTCCTCTCTCTGACTTCAGACATCTGAGATTGCAACAATAAAACATTTGTATGTTGTCTAAGCCACTAAAGTTAGGGCCAAGTATTACACTAGCCAAGATATGCTGCTTAGATTTTGTCAACGCAAGCTAGGGTCACCTGGGAAGAGGGACCCTCAACTGAGGAATTGCCTTCATTGGATTAGCCTGTGGGCCATTTTCTTGCTTGATGATTGATGGGGGAAGGCCCAGCCAACTGGGCAGGTAATCCTCAGGTATATAAGAAAACAAATTGAGCAAGTCATGGGACGCAAGCCGATAAGGAGCTTCATAGCCTCTGCTCCAGTTCCTGCCTCCAGGTTCTGCCTTGAGTTCCTACCCTGGCTTCCCTGAGTGATGAACTACAAGATGTAAGATGAAACTAACTCCTCCTCAAGATGCTTTTGGCCAGTGTTTTATCATAACAGAATGCAAGCTGAGGGTACATAGAGAGGTGATAACTTTGCTGGTATGTAGACATATTTGTTGTGACATAGGGTGGTAGCAGAAGTACCTCCCAAGGATGGACACAAAGGCCGGGGGCCTTATGCAACTTGGGCAGAGGAGACGGTGAGAGAATTATCCTGGGTATGAAGGAGAGTGGGGACAGGCATGAAGTCATGCTGTTGTGGGAATGGAGTCTCAATCTATGTGGAAGGCTGCATGTGGCAGCTGTGTGTCCAAAGGACAACAGCCTGTGCTCCATGTGGTTTCTTGACTGTAACGCTCCCCTACTGCAGGGGGCAGTGTAGCATGGATACAGCAGCTGTGTGTCCAAAGGACAACATCCCATGCTCAGGGTGTTCTCTGGTCTCTAAAGCTCCTCCACTGCAGGGGGCAGTGCAGCACAGGGCTGTGTTCTTTGAACAACACCAGCTGCTCTCTGCAGGGCTGAGCCTTCAGGGGCTGCTAGAGGGTGCTGCAGGAAGCAGCCAGGCAGTCTGCCATCTGTCCTTTCCCAAACCTGGGGAGACCTTCACAGAAACAGGGACGCCAAGTCACTCAGAGACACCAGCAGCCTCTTCGGGGTCTGGGATTAGGTTCTAAGAGGCTTCTCTTGTCACTGTTCTCATTGTCACCTCCCTACCCTTCTCTTGTTTAGGACAGCTATGCCCTGCCTGTGCCTGCTGCTTCCAGGATGCCTTAGAGCCCTCACAGTGCCTCTTGAGGTGCTGTGTCTAGAGTCCAGATAGTGACTGCCCTCAGGTCATGACCACTCCCCATTCTCCATCAAAATCACTCTGCTGAAATACCTGCCTGGTTCTGAACCCATGACGGCAAGTTCTGGTCACCTGGCCTTTGACCACCACAGGTTTCCCAAATCCTGTTCCCAAATCCAAGTCCCTGTGACTTCAGATACACATCTTCCCTGCTCTCCACACCCTCAGCTCTCTTTTTTATAATTTTAATTTGTTTAGATTCATTTATTTTATGTATATGAGTGTTTTGCCCATATGTATGTTTGTGTACTATGTGCATGTCTGGTGCCCATGGGAGCCAGAAGAGAGTGTCAGAGCCTCTGGAACTGGAATTATAAATGGCTGGGAGCCACCATGTGAGTGCTAGGAACTGAACCGGAGTCCTTGGCAAGAACAGCCAGGGCTTTCTTAACCATGGAGCCCATTCTCTAACTCCCTTCAGCTCTCTTAGAAATAACTGAGCTCTGTTTTAGAAGTCTTTTAGTGTGAGTGTGTTTGTGTGTGGAGGTGCACAGGCAGAGATTGAACCCAGGCCCCCAGACCCCATGACCTTCTGCATGCTAGGCAAGCACTCTTCTATTGAACCACACCTCCTGCCTTTAGCATACACTCTTCAAGATCCTAAGAAAGTGCACGTAAGATTTATCTGCAGCGTAGGCAGCCTCTGCACCTGGATCCTTCCGAAATGTTCATTTGCTGTGTCTGCTAGTATCTGGTTCCCACAGTGGGAACCCGAGCTTTTCACTTTCCTGAGGTTCCAGTAATGGCCTCACGTTGATGAGCTGTCTGACCCTGCATCATCTCTAGGACTTGTATGAAGCAGTTTGGTAGCTGAGGCTACCTGCAGCTGACATGGGCAGCCAGAGATACTGTTTTTGTGCCTTTCTCTGGTCCCTAGAAACCTGAACTTGTGCAGCCTTTTCCTGATGGGAGGAAGAAAGAAAGACCCACATCCATCTCCCGCCTGAGTGGAGGGCCAGCAAGGTTGTTAAATAGCGGGTTTTTTCGATTTTTATCTGTGTGGTGAGGCCATGTCTCCCTTGGGCTCTGAAGCTTTCCTGCTGCGAAGAACAGCATGCATCATGCCCGGTTAATCTCCTTCCCCGGTCTTCACTCTGTTGTCTGTTTTCAGAGATGGGGGAAGGCTCACTGGAGAGTTCAGAGCTCAGTATGTAGTTCAGGCTGGCATCAAACTTGCCGTGATTCCCCTGCCTCTGCCTCTCAAGTGTTGATATTTAAAAGCCTGAGCCACCACACCCAGGCAGTATGAAGATGTGGAGAGGTTTCTGTGTACAAAGACTTCAGGTTGTGGGAACAAATGACCACAGAGGGGGCGGGAGAGTAAAGGTGAGGGTATTTTGAAAATTCCTTCCCTTAGGGGATGTAAACAACATTCTCCTCCTCCCTCCTTAGGTTCCAACCACAAACAGAGTTTGCTTCCATAAGTTGAGAGCATTGGTCTAATACCTCCAGCACTGGTATTATAGGGGCCAGCCATGATAAGCTAAATATCAACAGATCACCCAAAGGAAGTTCTTTACTTCCAACCATCATCACCTGCCAGAGTAGGACTCAGCCATCAATAATTTAATAGAGGCCTGAGTCTCAGTAGTTTACCCTGAAGCAATACCTGGTTTCAGGAAGGATCGTAAACTAAGATTACCTGAGCACTACCCAAAAACAGACCATCCAAAGGAAATGCCTAACATTCCAACCACTGTAGATAGGACCAGGCACACACTCACCAGGACACCCCTAGACAAATCTCAACCAATCAGGACACCCCTAGACAAATGTCAACCAATCAGGGGTCCTGAACCTCAGAAACCCCTTACCCCCCCCTTTACTACTATAAAAGCCTGACTCTAACTGAGCTTGGGGCTCTCCATTTATTCCAATACATTGGACATGTGGAGAGACCGAATTTGCAAACTTGATTACAATAAAGACTCTTTGCTTTTACATATGGGATTTGGTCTCCTTGTTGGCTTTTGGGAAACTTCGCGAATTTGGGCATAACAGTAGAACCCAGGAACACCTGCTCCAATCATGAAGATCAATGTTTGACTACATTCCAGTTATCCTGGGCCCAGTCCAGGTCACACACAATGAGGTCACCAACTGTACAGCTGGAAAGAAATTCCTCCAAGCGGGTCTCAGGGTAGATGTGCCACCCTGACCCTCGGGCTGTGTTTCCCAGGCTCTGCACATTCCTGGGCAGACCTCTCAGGTCCAGGGGGTCTTTCTCATGGATGCCCTCCATCTCAGAACAATCCAGTCTCTGTTTTATTGTTTGTTGGATAAACAAGCTGGATCAGTATGGCCAGTCTCCTTCTTCCTTCTTCTTCCCCACAACCAACCCAACCAGCCTGGCCTGTTCTGAACCCAGAAGGCTGGCTTGTCACTGGGCCTCAGGGCCTTTCCTCTACTTATGAGCTTGGGGGCAGGGAAGGTTGCAGGAAGCTCTTTTCCTTAGTAGCCATTCTTCCTTGTGGCCCTGTTTCTGTTTGGTATGTTGTGGTGGCTCACACCTGTAAGCTCAGCATTCTGGAGGCTGAGGCAGCAGAATTACCATGAGTTCAAGAAGATAGCACCCAGCCTCTGACCATCTAGATGGTGTGTGTGTTTGTGTGTGTATGTTTGTGTGTGTGTGTGTGTGTAGGGGAGGGGTGACTCAGACCAGCAGAGATCTATAGCTGCATGGCTGGAAAACCCGACAAGATCTGGCACAGTGATCTCAGTAGAGGGAATACCATGGGCAGAGGTGCAATCTTCTAGCATGAACCCAATTCCCTTCTACCAGGGGCAAGGCCAGGGAAGCCTTTGCATGTTTGAGCTCCACAGGGCCATTTCAAGTCCTGGCATTCCTTATACAGACTATGATACACCCTCAGCAAATATAGGGTGTGGTTGGTCAGAAGTGAGACTTCTCTTATTGTCCTGATGTACCCCATGTTTCCAAAGGACACCAAAGTTCTGTGGAATCCACTCCTGTCCCCTCTGACCTCTCTGGGAATGCTTTCAAATGCTGCTTCTGTCCCTTGGGGGAAACATAATGAAAGGAGGGCAGAGCTTCAGGGCTTCTTGTTCATGACCCTACCCTACTGTTCCTGAAAGACCCAAGGTGGCCTGCAGATTCAGGCCGCTACAGCAAGGCGGCCTACAGGTAGTCCTGCCTGTGCTGCAAGTTCCAGGAAACTCTGGAGCCACGTCTCAGGCAGAGGTACAGAATGAGTTCGGCTGCCAATGCCAAGTTGTCCTTCCCACCCAGCTGTCAAGGGAACAAAGGGCTGATTGAGGGCCCCTGATTCCTGCTACCAGGCTAGAGACTTATTTACCTTCTTCAAGGTGAGATGGACTTGCGGTAGGGGTGCCCAGTGGGGATAACGCCACAACCAGGTCTTGGCCCAATGGCAAGAATGTGCCCATTGGTTAGTAATCCTCTAAAAGGTCATGTCAGGTGCAGTGCCTGCACCCAGGGTACCAGGCTGCCTGATTTTTTTTTCTTGACTGTTTTTGTGGCTGTGGAAATGATTTCCACTCTGATTGATGTGTCTAGCATCAGGACCAAATGGGCAGAGGTGGTTTTCCCTAGATGCTCAGAGCCTCTAAGGACTGGAGTCCAGCTAAGACTTCCTTCTCTGAGTGTTGTCAGTGTGTTCTTCCCCGACACTAAAGCCTGGTCCAGTAGACTGAGCTTGAGCTAGTCAAGTGCTCTTCAGAAGGAGGCCTGTCAATCAGCACCTTCCTTTCATCTCTCTTAACAACTGGCTTGCATCTCCTGATCTTGTTCAGTGCTGAAGCATTCCAGAAATGGGTTATTCACTGTACTCCATGCTTTCAAAGCAAAACAGACCAGAGAGGTCAAGTGAATTGCTCCACATTGCATAGCCAGTGATAGTTAGGGCTGGGATTTCATTACTTTCAAACTTTACTGGTGTTATATTGACATATCATAAATGCCCTGTGTTTAATATGAACAATTTGGTAAGTTTTTACCATCTATGTACAGCAAGGCCTTCTAACCTCAGTATTGTTGACCCTGGGGGCAGGGTAACTCTGCCATGGAAACCACCTTGCAAATTATAGAATGTTTATCAGTTCCTGGCCCCTCTAAGATGTAACCACAAAGGTGTCTCCAGACAATGGCAGGTGGTTTCTGAGGGGCAAAGCCATGCCCTGTTGGGAATCACTAATTGTCTCAGGTCATTCTGTTGCTGTAATGAAACACTGGATGCCACACGCTTTATAAAGAAAAGATGGGGGCTAAAGAGAGAGCTCAGTGGTTAAGAGCACTGGCTGCTTTTGAGGAGTATCTGGGTTTAGGTCCTAGCACTCTGGTGGCAGCTCCTGACCACATGTAATGCCACCTCTAGGGGATCTGATGCTTTCTTCTAGCTTCCCTGGACATGGCATGCATGTGGTACTCATAGACAAAATACTCATACAAATAAAATAAAAATACATTTCTTTTCAAGACAGGGTTTCTCAGTGTAACCCTGGCTGTTCTGGAATTCCCTCTATAGATCAGGTTGGTCTCAAACTGAGAGCTCTGCTTCCTTTGCCTTCCCAGTACTGGTATTAAAGATGCGCACTACCATTGCCCAGCTAATAATTTAATTTCATTTTTTAAGAAAAAGAGGTTTATTTTGCTCATAAGTTTTTTTTCTTTTGTTTGTATTCTTTTTAAGACAGGCTTGTACTTTGTAACCCAAACTGGCCTAGAACTCCGAGCAATCTTCCTTCCTTAAATGCGAGGATTATAGGTTTGAGTGGCTCACAGTTTTAAAGGCTCTAGATCCAGGATCAGATGCCCAATCCATTTGGTTTTCTATAAGGCCCCCCTTGTCTGCATCAAATATAACTGATAAATGGGTTTATGAAGATGATTCAGTTAGCAAAACAATCATGCTGCATGAATGTGATTCAGCATCCACGTGAAAAGCCAAGCATGCTGGCATGCATGAATGGTCCTAGTTCTGGGAGGCATAGGTAGATAAGTCTCCAGGGATTACTGGCCTAACTGGTGAGCTTCAAACCAATGAGAAACTCTCAGAGGAGAAGGCTGGCCTTCCTTACAACACTTAAGGCTTTCATCTGGTATGCACATGTACATGCACAGATATGTATGCACACACATGCACAGACTAAAAATCTAACAGAAACAGAAATGGAGAGGGGGAGAGGGACAGGTGAGTGTGGAGGCATTGGTCTGTAAGTACTTGCTGCCTTGACTTGCTGTCCTGACTCCCTCTGCCGGACCGGCATTCCCCTTCTGAGGGAAACCATGGTCACCTTCCAGGGGTCCTGTTGAACAGGACTCTTCCCTGAGCCAAACTGCCGCCATCTTCATCAGATCAGCAGCGCTATTTTGCAACAGATCATCACAGCTGGGTTCGTGGGCTATTGACATTCCAAGGGGTGGAGAGAGTCATGGATGTTCCAGTCCCTTCTTCTAAACAGACGGAAAGAAGGCTTCTCTAATCACACATGGCCTCAGGGAGGGCTAGAGCATGTAGGTGGGGAGCTCCATTTACACAGCCACGGGGAATCATCTTCCACCCTGCTTTAAGGCCAGCCCTGCTCCTGTGCATATCCCCTCACCTGTGCACTGAAAGCAAACTTAATAAACTCAGTTCCTCAGAGTGAACTTTGGTGGATTCCTGGGACCTAAGGAGGAGGGTAAATGCCGCTTGCTTTTCACCTAGGGAAGGGATTTTTTTTTATTATTATTTATTTATTTTCCGAGACAGGGTTTTGCTGTGGTTTTAGAGCCTGTCCTGGAACTAGCTCTTGTAGACCATGCTGGCCTCAAACTCACAGAGATTCACCTGCCTCTGCCCCTGAGTGCTGGGATTAAAGACATATGCCACCACTGCCCGGCTAGGGAAAGGATTTTAGGAACAGGGTTTTATTTTCTCAAAGCTCCAACACTGGGGACTAAGCTTGCTACACATGGACCCCTGGGGCCAACAACACCCAGACTAGAGCACTAGCAGGTGTCTGCGACACAGCCATCATACTGCAGCCCACCCCCTGTCCTCCCAACCCTCGCTGGCTCTTCCTTCCCCGTAGCACAGTCTCCAGACCACTGCCGCTTTGTTCTGTCTCCACAGACTCTGCCTGTGGCTTTTCAACCCTTTCTGTCCACAGAGCCACAGGTGTCAATAGGAAGTGTGGAACAGCAGCCTGTAGGATGGTAAAGGTACCAGGGCTGCTGGATGTTAGGTCTGTTTCTCACATGGCTGAGCTACTATGATGATCTGGTAGACAACCTCTGTTTCTGCCTTCAATACTTGATGGCCTCCTGGGTTGTTCCCAGTTTGGGGCAATATCAAGAAAGGCTTGTTCCTTGCTTAAGTCTTTTGTTCTCTTGATTGGTCTTAGTGTGTAAGGGCTTCCCTATGCCATAGGGCTGTGGTTACTTGTTCCAGAGACTCCCAGCTCTTCTGGAGACTGAGGCAGGAGGATCACAGACTCAAGGCTTCTCTAGACTACAGAGTGAGTTTAAGATAACTTGGTAACATAGTGAGACTCTGTCACTTGGTTGTCATTTGTTCCTAGACTTTTGTAAGCCACAAGCTCTGTCTTCAGTGTCAGAACCTTGTGTGTGTGTGTGTGTGTGTACGCGTGTGTGCACATGTGCTCATGCAAATGCATGCATGCTTAATTGTGTATGTGCATATATACATATGTGTATATGTGAATGTGGAGTCCAGAGATCAAGCCCAGATATTGCTCCTAGGTAGCTATTCACCTTAATTTTTTTTGAAACAGTGTCTCTCACTGGCCTGTGGCTCATTGATTGGCCTATGAGTCACTAGACTGGTCCATGAGCCTCAGGGATCTTCCTGTCTCTGCTTTTTGCATTTATATGTGGATGCTGAGGACTGAGTTCATGTCCTTGTACTTGCTCAGCAAACACTTTTGATGTGGGATTTCCCTCTGTATACTGTAAATATATTTTATTACCATTGGTTAATAAAGAAGCTGCTTTGGCCTATGACATGGCAGAGCATAGCTAGGCGGGAAAACTAAACTGAATGCAGGGAGAAAGAAGGTGGAGTCAGGCAGATGCCATGTAGCCACCCAAGAAGTAAGATGTGAGGTAACAAACCACGAGCCTCGTGGTAAAATATAAAATAAGAAAAATGGATTAATTTAAGATGTAAGAGCTAGCTAGGAATATGCCTGAGCTATTGGGCAAACGCTATTGTAATGAATACAGTTTGTGTGTGATTACTCAGGTCTGGGTGGCTGAGAAATGAAAGCACAGTCTCTCCTTCACACCCTTGCTGACTGAACCATCTTTATAGTGACTTTATTCCAACTCACCCCTGTTTGTGCCCTAAGGATCCACAGTGAACTCTCTGGAAACTCACTATGACAACTCATGTGTTCTTTGTTCATGTGGCCTCCTGCTATGCCTGCCAACTGCACTCCAGAGGAAAACTCCTAATCCACAGGATGGTTCTGTGAGTGCAGAGGAGGGGAAGGGGTCTCTGTTGCATGTTTTCTGTAAGACCTTTGATAAAGTGGTCTCTTTATCTTCCTATATTCAATATATTTCTTTCCCAAAGACAAATCTAAACCTTTCAAGTAGATAAATCAGAAGGCAGAGACTTTGTTTTTTTCTTATTTGTAGAAATGTAAGGATTAGATTTTAATCAGTCACTTTAATGAGAAACCAAGCAGTTTCAGGTAATAGGGTGGAAATTAATCCTTGCAGGACATCCATTTAAACTCCCAATTCTTTTTACTCAAAGGTTAATTAAACTTTAGTTTTTTTTGCCTGTTGGTGTCTTGGGGGTCACTGGAAAAATACCAGAAAGACTTTCAGCGTGACAGCAAGACCTGTAGGCTCTGATTGGTGACCGGAATCGTAGAACGAGAGAGACGCTTTATTAGTGATCTGCTTTATAATATTTGATTTGCTTTTGTAAATATTTACTTAAATTTTTAAATTACTATTTTTTAAAGTTTGTGTGTACGTGTGTCTGCATGTACATCTCTGTGCACCACCTGTATGTGGTGTCTGCAGAGGCCAGAAAAGGGGACTGGAGGGGGGCTGGAGAGATGGCTCAGAGGTTAAGAGCATTGTGTGCTCTTCCAAAGGACCTGAGTTCGATTCCCAGCAACCACATGGTGGTTCACAACCATCTGTAATGTCCTCTTCTAGCCTGCAGGCATATGTGCAAACAGAATATTGTATCCATAATAAATAAATATTTTTTAAAAAAAGGCAGGGGGACTGGAGCCCTGGAACTGGAGTTCCAGGTAGCATGAGCTGTCATGTATGTGCTGAGAACTGACCTGGGTCTTCTGCAAGAGAAGCAAAAGCTCTCAAAGGCTGACCCATCTGAGGAACACCACTGAACTATTTTTAACCTCCCATGTAATAATAATATCTTTAAAAAAGAACAGTAAACACGATTTGTGAAGAATCTTCTCTAATTCTCAACAACAAGGCTGCTGTTGTTCCTGTTGATATGAATACTCTTTCCTACATCTTAATACTAATAGGCAAGTATTTTTAACCTGTTATGTATTTTCACAGGTGAATTTCTGTGTATTTATAGACCTGTGCACACCTGTGAAACTGAACTGTAAATACACATTGGCAAACATGTCTCCCAGCTAGCTGCTCTTCGGTTTATAACACGGATGACATATCTGTAGGCCCTGCCCACAGTCCCAGTGGCTGCTAGCGTGGAATGTGGTTGGCAGAGCCTCTGTGACCCTGAGAAGGCCTTTCTGCGGCCTATGTGTATCAGTCAGCAGTTCCCTAGTAACAAACACTGCCCCCAATCTCAGCAGAAATTTTCTTCCTCAAGACTGCAGGCAGGGGTGGCTGTGGCGGCACCTGCGTTTAGCTTCTCATGGCTAGTGCCATCCAGGTTCCACAACCTGGAGAGAGTCCTGTGTTTAAGCCAGCGTCTCGCTGTGGTGGGGAAGCACAGGTGGCAGTGTTGGGTGGATGTTGGACTGAACACAGTGCAACCAGCATATTGTAGGAAAGGAGATTGAGAGGAACTTGGGATCTGCTGGACAAGGAGCTGACGGGTGCTTTACAAGCCCAGCATGTTTTTTTTTTAAGTTTTAAAACTGTTGTTTTTATGTGTATGTGTGTGTGTGTACCATGTGAACACAATGACCACAGAGGCCAGACAAGGGCATCTGATCCCTGGAGTTGGAGTTAGAGGTGGCTGTGATCTGCCCAATGTGGGTCTTGAGTACCAAACCCATGCTTTCTGCAAGGACAGCAGCGCTCTTACTGCTGAGCCATCTCTCCAGCCCCAAGCATTTCTTTAAATTTGCTCCTAATTGTTTTTCAGACCTGGCTTGTTGTGTTAGAATATGATTCATATTATGAATATTATCACAATGATACTTTAATTTATTTATACTTATTTATTTTGCATGTGTATATGTGTGGACACAGGCATATCACAGTATATATGTAGAGGTTGGAGGGCAACTTGCAGGGGTCCATTCTCTCTTTCTATCATGTAGGTCCTGGAGAACTCAGAATGTGAGGCTTAGCAGCAAGCCTCTTTACCCACTTTGCCCTCTCGACAGTCCATGACAATGACATTTTTTTCTGAGGCATAAATATCACTATAGATAGCCCAGGCTGGCCTGAAACTTTCAGTAACCCTCCTGCCTCTGCCTCCCAAAGCAGGATGTTTGTTAAGCCTGGGAGTACCAGCATTGTGGCCTCCATAGCTGGTGCTTCAGGAACATGGGGGTGTTGTTTAATAATCTCATCTTTAATAGAGTTTTGATTTTTTGTTTTTATTTTTTTCAATACAGCATTTCTCTGTGTAGCCATGGCTGTCCTGTAACCTACTCTGTAGACCAGGCTGGCCTTGAACCCAGATCTGCCTGCCTCTACCTCCCAAGTGCTAGGATTAATGACATGTGCCACCACTATCCTAGTCCTATCTTTCAAAAAAATCACATTTATTTTGTGTCGAGGGAGGGGTGTGTGCCTATGGAAGCCAGAGCTGGTTCACTTCTTCCACCATATAGGTTCCAGGGACCAAATTCAGGTTTTGTCTGATTTGGACGCAAGCACCTTTACCCAAGCAGCCCTATTGCCAGCCCAGTCCCCATCTTGTTGATGCAGGAGGGCAGGAGACTGCCGGAACTTGGTGGGGGCAGACCTCCTGTATGGACTACTCATCTGAAGGTGGGGTCATTATGAGGGGCTGGTCCTCCTGAAGGTACTTCCTGTTCTGAATGGAACCTGGTCTCACTGTGACAATTCCCGGGACCCTCCATCTGTTCCTGGTCCTCATCCCATTCTGAACCCTGAAGGAATTCAACCCCCTTTCCTCCCACACTGAGGTTAGGCAAATCACATGGCTTTCCCGGCCAGTGAGGCATGGATGAAAATACAATGTCAGGTCCAGGTGGGGGACTTTGAGAATGGGTGACTGAGTGCCTGAGCCCCATGAGGGACCGCTGTCCTGGATAGTCAGCCACACCCACATGGTGAGCAACCAATAGAAGATGTGAGAAGTGAACCACCGTTGGAGATGGGTAATGTTTGCTATTGTAGCGAAACTCAGCATGGCTGATAACCATGGACTTCCAGCTAACTTCTTATGCAGTTGCTTCTCCAGTGAGGCTGTGAGATGCTGCCCTCCATATGCAATTCACCTCGTCCCTCTGGGCAGCGCAGGTGGCCTCCTGTACCACCTCAGGATGGTTTGTCTTAGGATTGGCACATTAGAACCCCATAACAATACTGCTGTCTCTAGACTGGGCCAACAGCTACCTCGCTGCTGTCTAACTCAGCAAGTGGCTCCTCCGTGCAGGTAAGTTCTCCTTGCATTTCTAGCCAAGTGTAGAACGTATGCAACAGCCTTGCTGTCCAGCCCTTGTGGGATAGCTGGTTCCCTAGTTGCCCTGGAAAATATCACCAGTGACCATATCACAGTGGGCTTGGCTGGGGCTTCACAATGAATGGGAAGTTATTAATCTCGACTCCAAGAAAGACCACGTTAAAAATAACGCCATGCTTTGCTGATACCCATAGGAGGCCTGCCCCTTTCTGAACAGAAGCAGAGGAGGAATGGATTGGTGGGAGGGTGGAGGGGAGGTGTGGAAAGGGACTGGGAGAAGAGGAGGGAGGGGAAAGTGTGGTTGGGATGCAAAATAAATAAATAAATAAATAATAGTGGAAAAAAATAAAGCACTCATACTGCTGCAATGAGCTTTTGTGCAAGTGACACTATTTCTCAGTGTGGAAATATTCCGGGCCCCACCACAGCACGCTCCAGCGCTCTCAGAGGAGGAGACATGTTTGCCGTCCTGTGGTTTGGCATGAAGAAGGAGCTGACTTTGCTTGGCTGTTTGCAGTTCTTAGCTGCTCCTTTGCCTAATTTACTATATTTGAGAACACACGTGGCAGCTGAGGCACGTGTCCACACAGCCTCTGAAGCTCTCCGAGTGCTCATTACAGAATCACATATCCAGGTAGTCCGGTCCTCTGTATAGAGCCATCAAAATTGTCTTTTTTAATATTTTATTTTAAATTATGCATATGTGTGATTCTACATGTGAGTATGTGTGTGGGTTCGTGCATGCATGTGCAGGTGTCCTTGGAGGCTAGAAGAAGATATCATGTCTCCCAACGCTGGAGTTACAGGCAGTTGTGAGCCATCTGACCTGGGTGCTAGGAAGTGAGACCAGGTCATCTTTAAGAGCAGCAAGTGCTCTTATCTGCTGAGCCATCACTCATGTCCTCCTCCCCTGCCCCACAAGGGTCTTTTTAATGTCAACTCCTTCTTTCTTCAGGTTCAATGATATTTTCCTCTACGCCTCCAATAGCACCCAAATGTAGTCATCTTTTGGCTTAGTGACAGTCTTGGGATAAGCACCACCCAGTGCTGGCATTAAAGGCACTTAGGACACACACAGAAGCCATGGGCAGACCCACTAATCAAAAAGATACCAGTGAAAACTCCGGGTAATGTGCCATCCATAAATGAGGTATTGACAGCCTCATTAACCTAGGGCCGTAGGCCATCACTGCAAAGACCCGCTTCATACATGAGCTTGGCACAGTTAATGGAGGAGGCTATTGGGCCCTCGGGATCACCCTGGTGACACTGAACTCTGTCTCAGGGCCCTGCAGGGCCTCGTATTGGTTACTTTTCTCATTGATGAGAATGAATTCAGCTTCAGGAAGGAAGGGCTGATTTAGTTTCTGATTTTGAGGAATGAAGTCCATCAGGGCAGGAGAGGCCTGGTGGTAGACGAGCTTGTCAGTGTGCTGAGCAGGAGGCAAGCACAGGACAGCAGTACACAGCTGGCTTTCCTTCCACAGCCCAGGAGCCCAGGCCATGGGATGGTGTCATCCACACTCAGGGTCTCTGTCCTGGCTTAACTTAGCAACACTGTCATAGATGCCGAGAGGAGTCTTCACTAATGCCCTGAATAGTTCTTAATTATTCATTCATTTGTCCATTTTAATTTACTTTACAAGTTTAAATTTTTGATTACATTTATTTTTTGTTTGTGTAGGAGCATATGCCACGGTGCTCATGTGGGTACGAGGGAAAAACTGTGAGGGTAAGGTCTCTCTCATCCTCCTGCCTCTGCTTCCATGGTGCCAGGATTACAGTTACTGTAACCACGAGCAATTCGTCCTAGGTGGTGTGTGTGTGTGTGTTTAAAATTAAAACATTGTTATTATCTGTGGGTTTATTTATTTATTTATTTACTTTTTTTGACTCTTTGGCACTCTTTACCCTTTGGGGGCCCACCACCCAGCTTACAAATATATCACACGGAGTCTTACTATTTATTACTTATGAATGCTGGCTTTAGCTTGGTTTGTTTCTTGCCAGCTTTTCTTTTTTCTTAGATTTATTTATTGTTTATATATACAGCATGTTTTCCTGCACACCAGAAGAGGCATCAGATCTCATTACAGATGGTTGTGAGCCACCATGTGGTTGCTGGGAATTGAACTCAGGACCTCTGGAAGAGCAGTCAGTGCTCTTAACCTCTGAGCCATCTCTCCAGCCCTCAGGAACTCTTGAAAAGCAGTCAGTGCTCTTAACCTCTGAGCCATCTCTCCAGCCCTCAGGAACTCTTGAAAAGCAGTCAGTGCTCTTAAACCTCTGAGCCATTTCTCTAGTCCCTTGCCAGCTTTTCTTATCTTAAATTATCCCCTCTACTTTTTGCCTCTGGACTTTTACCTTTATCCTATATACTTTACTTCTTACTCCATGGATAGGTTGTGTAGCTGGGTGACTGACCCATCTTTTCTCGTTTCTCCATCCCCGTTGTCTATTTCTCCTTCTATTATTCTCTCTGCCCTCCAGTCCCGCCTATACTTTCTCCTGCCTTGCTATTGGCTGTTCAGTTCTTTATTAGACCAATCAGGTATTTTAGACAAAGTAACACAACTTCACAGAGTTAAACGAATGCAACATAAAAGAATGCAAGAATTCTTTGCATCATTAAACAAATGTTCCACAGCATAAACAAATGTAACACATCTTCAAACAGTATTCTACAACAATTATCATTATCATTGTTTGTTGTTATTGTTTTATGTGTATAGATGTTTTGTCTGCATATGTGTGGTTCACCACATGCATGCAATGGAGCCCAGAAGAGGACATCCAATCCCCTGGAATGGGAGTTACAGATGACTGTGGACCACCATGTAGGTGATGGGATTTGAACCCGGGTTCTCTGCAAGAGCAGCAAGTGCTCTTAACCACTGAGCCTTCTCTGTTCCCACTGGGTGTTTTCTTTATGCAATCAACTTGACAATGGACATTTACCATGCTAGTTTCCAAGGGGTGATCCCCAGATGATCATGGAGAGGGTTGATACCTCCATAGGGGCGCACTCCCCACTTTCAGCCTTTGTCTGGTAAATCTTCAAACCACATTTTCTGCAGACAATCACCAGTACTGTCTTCAAGCAGAATTTGGGTTGGAAGGAGCTGGCACATGAGGAGTGGTCAGAGTCAGTGGTTGGGAAGAATGATATGCACAGTGCATCGGTTCCCAACTCTGACAAAGACTCCTGTCCCCAGAGTGCAGAGAATCACTTTTCTGGGGTCTCAGCTGTGGCATGAGAGTAGGTACCTGCATTATTCATGGGGACCAGTGCCCAGCTGGAGAGTTGTCACTACTTCGTGGGGTCTGGAAACTTCCTTTACAACCAGTCTGGCGTGTTTTTACCAGGTGCCAGGAGGAATCGCTGGGTTTCAGAAATGCGCGTGATCCATGCACGTGCTGGGATTCATATTCATAGATGTTTCCTGCCCCGATTTGTCACCCCCTGAGAGCCCCTATCTTAGTCAATGGATGTAGGTTAGGGTCGTCCAATAGGTGCAGGGTTAATCTTCTCACAGGTCACAGGGATGCTTCTGTGATGGGTTAGCAGCCCTGCTGTCTGTCTCCTTCAGTTCTCTCAGCCAGTGCTGGTAAGAGCTGCCAGGATGTATCCTGAGCCTCTTGCTCTGTGGTGAGCTCTGACTCAGCCTCCCCATGAAATCCAATGAAACCCAGTGTGGTACCCACAAAAGCCCAGGCTGCAGAGTATCTGGGTGTGGCCAAGGTCTGAGAGCTGGCTCAAGAGCCTGTCTAAATGGTAGAGATGAAACTTGGCTCCACGTGGCATGTTACAAACCTGGCACCACACCAAGCCTTGCCCTACCCACCGTATCAGTAGGCAACTCTTTTACAGTGTTTTCTGTTCTGGGTGCTACAGATGTTTTTTGACACAGGGTCTCCCTCTGTCTCAAGCTCACAGAATTCCAGAAATTTCCTGTCTCAATCTCTCAAACCGTTGGTTTTTAGGTGCTAGCCGCCCCAACTGACTTTGGGATATTTGGTGTGGTTTCTTTTCTTGGTATGGTATACCAGGGAATGTTTCCATGAGTGGGGGAGGGAGGGACTTTGATTAAGGTTTCAAAAGTTATAGGGGCTCCATTAGCCAATCTTGCTTATAATGCAAACTGGAGAAATCCAGGATCAAAGTATGAGTACTCCCACGACCCCCTTCACCATCCTCCTCCAGGTCAGAACTGGGTCCAGGACAGAACCTGAATGGCCTGTCACATAGATGTGTCTCTGCCCATTGGGCAATGCCAGCATTTGCCTTTAAAAGCTGTTGTGGGGTTGGCAAGCAGGCAGTAAAGGCACTTGCAGCTAAACTTGACAAACCCAGTTCAACATTCATGGTTCACTGGAAGCTGAACTCTGACCTCTTCATGTGTGCTATGGGACACATGCCTGCACATGTACACACA
The DNA here is from genome assembly GCF_000317375.1 of Microtus ochrogaster. Classification (NCBI taxonomy): domain Eukaryota; kingdom Metazoa; phylum Chordata; class Mammalia; order Rodentia; family Cricetidae; genus Microtus; species Microtus ochrogaster. The sequence continues at coordinate 36,546,744 of NC_022015.1, forward strand.
CACACACACACACACACACACACACACAAGGACTGGGGAGATGGCTCAGCAGTTAAAAGGACATACAGCTTTTGCAGAGGGCGGAGTTAAGTTCCCTTGGCCCATGTCCAGTGGTTCACAACCATCTGTAAATCCAGATCCAAGGGACCTGACGCCTCTGGCCTTTGTGGGCTCTCACACACATGTGGCACACACACACACACACACATATACATAACTAAAATTTAAAAATAAAACAAACCTTTACAAGATATTATGAGAAGATGTTAGAAATCTCTCTGTCTATAAAAAGAAAAATAATGAAGTGATTGCAGGAGCCATGGCTGGAGAGTCGAAATGGAGGCCACCGCTTAGCAGCCCCGCAAGATCCTGACAGCTACCCATCCTTCTAGGACACTTGGCCGGTGTTAGAACAACAGAGCAGGTTAAGAAGGGGCACCTGGTGATGAGGAGACCCTCTCATACACCTGCCACCTGATCTCCCAGCACTTGCTGCCATGGAAACAGCCTACAGCTCAGCCCATCTTGGCTTGTTTCAGGAACATGGCAGATAAAAGGCAGGGGCCTCAGAGGTGCTAAGAGCAGCTCCGTGAGGTCTTTAAGTGGGTTTTGAGATGGGACGGCCGAGTGGGGAGATGTTGGGGAGCTGAGGAAAACTGCAGCTGCATCTTGGTGAGGCCCCTTTGAGGTAGCGGGTATCCCTGGTGGGTCAGAGGCACAGCACTGGGTGCTTCCTCAGCTGCCACTCACTCACACTAAAGAAGCATCAGCACATTCAAAGGACCCCAAGTTCATTATATTATCATTTAAATCGTGACTTCTACAACTCGGCACCCTTACACACTGTGGGCTTTTGCAGAGGACTATTGGGGGAAATATTTTAAAAGATGCAGTCCACCATGAGCTGGGGAGAATAAAAGGCCACTTCACTCCATGACCACCCCACACCTCATAAATATTCATAAAACCTTCTTTAACATCTACAACGTAGATCCCACTAAATGGCTCCCCACCGTGGGACAGCCCACTCCTGTCTCTTTGGAGTGCTTTGTTTAGCTTTGATAAATAAATTTCCACTCAAACTGTCCGTGTCTTTTCCCACTGAATTCTTTCCCTCAAGCAGAGAAGAATGGAGAGGCCCCTCTAACTGTTCCACGGGAACCCAGGCTACCTAACTTACGATGAATCAGCTGACACTAAACGACAGAAGGGACAGGTGGGGAGGGGACATGTGCACAGCAGTTTGTCAAGTGGCTCAGGCCTGGAGAGGACTGTGTTGTCAGGGTTTGCTTGCCTGGGTGACAACCAGCATGAGCCTGCTGTCACGAGAGCCTCTGAGAAGTCTGGGGACAGAACTCAGGGAAGGAGGCCCAGCAGGAGCCAGCCCAGAAGAGAACACACTGATCCAAGCATGGAGCCACATGCTTAACATCCCAGCCATTGGGAGATGGAGGCAGGAGGACCAGGCATTTTATTTCATCCTTGGCTATGTCATGAGTCTGAGGCCAGCCTGGTCTACATGAGACATTATCTCAAAACCAGAACCAGAAAGGGAGAAACTTCTGAAGGAAGTAGGCCAGAGGTAGGTACCCTGACTTCTGAGATTCTATATCCCTCCAATTCAGCCTGGCCAGTGGGGGTGGGGCAGGCAGAGAGAGGTAGCATCCTATTTTATTAAAGCACCACAGAGCACCTACTGAAACCCTGGGTTAGCCCTTCTGCTCACTAAAGAAAGAGAAGCTAAGTGGCTTCTAACAGGTTCATTCCATTATCTGGCGTGCTCTGGGCTCCAAATTCTTCCCAGGAATGCCCAGCATGCTACAGGGATATTCCACCCACGTCCAGGCTGTCCCTGGTGGCCTTCCATCTTGTCACAAAAGCTGAACCATTTCCCTCTGACTTTTATAGCACCAGTTCCACCTAGAATGGATTTCTTTAGCTCTGATCCAGCTAAGGGCAAAGGAAGCAAGTGCTTGCAGAAGTGGGCAACCTGCCAGCTTCTCCATCTCGTGTCCAGGCAGACCCCATTCACGGCTTTACCAATCGATACATTAAAAAAAAAAAAAAAAGCCTCACATCTCCTTCAGAGAAGTAAATGCTTCTAATAAAACCACACACACAGAACAACGGGACCAGATATGGAGGAGAGTCTGGTGGCCCACCTGTGTGTGATTCCATGTACAGAATCCCCTGACACCTCGGGAGGGATGGTGATGGCAGGAGCTCTGAGACACCCCAACGCACAGGTTTTTGCATAAGTCCTCCTCAGACGTGTTGGAAAACGTAATCTAAATAAACATTGTGCAAAAAGCTGTTGCAGCACCTTGCTTAGGGACAGTGACAAAAGTTTGTGCACATTCAGCAATGGTCATTTTCCTCAAATGTTTAATAATATTAATTTAAAAAATTATTTCTACTTATGTGTTTGAGTATTTTGCCTATATATGTCTGTATGACCTGCTTGTAGTACCTGCAGAGGCCAGAAGATGGCGTCATATCTCCTGGAACTGGCGTTAGAGAGAGTTGTGTGCAGACATGGAGGTGTGGGGAATTGAACTCCAGGACCTCTGGAAGAGCAGCCAGTGTCCTTAACCACTGAGCCATCTCTCCAGCCCCAATATGTTTTTGTTGTTGATGTTTGTTTCTGAAGCTTGAACCTAGCTTCTCATGTCTGCAAGTTAAACTCTTACCCACTGAGGAAACCACCCAGGCCTTTTCTGGAATACTTTGATCCACAATGTTGTGGTATTGAGCGCTATATTCTTGTCGGGAGGTGTGCCACCTGCACCTCGGCTCTGAGTTTGACCCTGTGTTCCACCAGCCAGGATGTGTGTGGCTTGTCCCAGCCCACACAGGGTTCTTGAGTTTCATTCACTTGGAAGCCTGAACCCACCGTGCTCTGCCATTTAATCCACTCTGCTCTGCAAACACGAAGGGCAGCTGGTTACAGAGAGGATCACAAGTCAGAGGCTCAGAGGGGTTTACAGCCGAGGAGTGGGAGCAAACACACAGGAGGCCAGAGCCTGCTGGTTCTGCATGATGGGGCAAGACAGTCAGGAAGAGAGCTAGAAGCCTGCCTGCTGGGGGATTGGTGAGCCAGTGTGCAGAGAGGAGGAGGCAGGGACCTTCTAGGCTCTTGTGCTTAGAGTTTCATCAGAGGAGGATGAGCTGCCCTAGAGGGAGGCATGGGAGAGCATGCCTGAGGAGGCACAGCAACAGCAGCAGGAAGAGGAGGAAGAGGAGGAGGAGGAGGAACTACGAGACAAGCTGGGTCAAGGAAATCTAGTCCACAGGACCTGGGGATGTGGGAGTCAGAGCCAGGAGCAGGCCCGTCTGTGCTTTCCCTGTCACTAGTCTGGAGCACTAAGTGGGCACAGGGTCAGCTGTGTCCCCTTGTGGGAACCCCCGGAGGAACAGCAGAGTGGACAAGGAGTTGTTCCGCACATTCTGAGTTTGGAACCCCAGTGAGCTGATATCAGGTGACTTAAGCTAGAGCCACTTGGGAGGAGGAGGCTCAGTTAAGGAACTGCCTCCATTGGGTTGGCCAGTAAACTAGTCTGTGGGGCGTTTTCTTGAGCAATGATTGATGTGGGATGGCCCAGAACACTGTGGGCAGTACCACTCCTGGATAGGTGGTCTTGGGTTCTATAATAAAGCAGCCTGAACAAGCCATGAGGAGCAAGCCAGTAGCTGCATCCCTCCATGGTCTCTGCATCAGTTCTTGCCTTCAGGTTCCTGCCTTGAGTTCCTGCCTTGGCTTCTCTCTGTAAGCTGTAAAGATGAAATAAACCCTTTCCTTCCCAATCTGGTTTTGGCCGTCATGTTTATCACGGCAGCAGAAAGCTAACGAGGGCGCATGGTGTCATTTCAGGTTTCAGGGTTAAGGCATTAAGGCATCTGTAATTCACTTTGCTGTGAGAGTGGCTTAGAGATTTAGCTATATTTTTAAAAAGTTAACAGGTCTGAGTTACTATACGGTTTACTGGATAAGTCTTCTCTTATCGTTCAGGGGAAGTTAGGATGGACTAAGCTCTCTTACATTCCCCTCACTCCAGTCCTCCTCACTTTCTTTCCTGGCTCATTCTCTCCCTTCCTCCGTCCTCACTTCTTTCCTCCCCCTCTCCTTTGTTCTCTCCTCCCTGTCTCCTGCTTCCTCCCTTCATTTGCAAAGACCACGGTGAATAGAGAGAGAACCAAGTGTCAGGATTTATGGAGGAGCTGTGCAGATTCTAGGTGTAGGAGAGTCACAGTGTGGTCACTGGAGGGAGAGAGGTCCAAACAGTTGGGTACATCAGCTCTGCCACAAAGCCCTGCCCATATGTATGTGTCTCAGCCCTTTCTGTCCTTCCATACTTAATCTCAGGAATTATGTTTCCAGATATTGCACATGAGTAGACAAACTGTCCTAGACTTTCCAACATGATACCTCCCTGAATAGAGAAGTTGGCCTCTTTACTCACAACGATTGTGTTTCTTGATTAATTTTTCTTGTTTCATTGCATGAGCTGATATTTTATATTAATTCATTAATTTGTGTGTGTGTTTCCCTGTGCATGTGTACTACAGAGCAGAGCTTGCAGATGTCCAAGGACGATTTGTGGAAGTAAGTTCCCTCTTCTTACCATGTGGGTTAAAAGGATGGAACTCAGGCCCGCAGGCTTGGTGACAAGCACCTTTCCACGCTGAGACCTCTCTTTGGCCCTTGGCTGGTCTTTTTGAGGTCTTGTAGTGGTAGCAGCCTTGCACTTCTTGTTCCTGCATCAAATTCTACCAATAAAGCATTTAAATCTAAACATAAAGTGTGCTTGGGTGCAATTTAAACTGAATATTAAAGTGCCCTCAAATGGTACAGCTTGTGCTATAACAACTCGGTTTGACTAGACATATTTCTTAATTTGTTCGCTGATATGTAAACACACATCAGAATAAGCCAGGGTCACACTGGGTGGATTCCGTCTATGAAGCCCCATGACAGTCTGTCCATCCATCATTCATGGAAAGGGTTTACTTATTTGCTTGCCACGAAGGAAACAGTTGACAAGATACCCAATAAAACCTTCTTGTCTGGGTCTCTGATATCAGCAGGAAAACTTCAAAGATAGGTCTTCACCACTAGCTCATGCTGGCCTTGAACTCGTGATTGATTCTTCTGCTCCTACCTTCTGAGTACTGGGGTGTGTATCAGCCTATCTGGTTGACTCCTATAGTCTACAGGCTATGCCACGAACAGGAGGAGGCAGAAAGATGAGAGAGAGTATATAGGGGTGGAGAGATGACCCTGCGACTGGGCTAGAACCCAGCAGGCCCTCTGTCTAGCTGGCCTCCCCTCCTGCCTACTGTTCACGTATCCTCCAGGAAGACTCCTCAGACAGGACTTGCTCCAGAACAAGCTCAGCATCCTTCTACTGCTTAGTTTAGTTAATATGCTCTGGGCTCCTGTGTGCAGATAAAGTGCCAGGAAGTGTTCCAGAACAAACATGGGGAAATGAACCCATGAAAAGTGAGTGGAAGACACTAAGTGTCTGTGTGGATGGGGGGGGGTGCAGCTGCAGGGGAGGTGGGGGATTCTCAGCTAGAAGCTGAGAGAGGAATGTGTGGACATGAAGGAAGTGGAGCTTTTTCTACAGTGGAACGAGGTTTAGAACACTGCAGAAGTACAAGAGGTCTGGCAGGGACCCGGAGGGGAGAGGTGTGCTGCCTGAAGCTGCGTTTTCTGGGGCATGCCTGCCTTAGGTTCTTCACGCCACCTGCCTTGCCTGCACTAGCCCGTGTATCCCCTCCATCCTCAGTCTTCAGCATCTCTCCTGCTAGACAAGCGACTGGGGTCAGGTCATTCTCCCAAAGCAGCCTGGAGACATCCTGCCCTCACAGCCTGAAACCCCAACCCAGGGCTTCTTCAGGAGTTGTTGAGTGCCTGAGCATTGGGCTAATGTTAGTCACAATATGTTCATAATGGCTTTCCCAGGGCCAAAAAAGTGGTTCTGTCTGGAATCTCCACAGCATGACATCTTGGCTCCTAGTTCTCTGTTTGTATCCATTTCAGGGAAACCCTAACATGAGGGATGTGAGTACTGGGATGGACAGATGCCTGCTCCAGGGAGTGCAAGAAAAAACGACCCATTATCAGATGGGAGGCAGGGTCTCTTTCTGCAAGGTCACCCAGCCCTTCCTTCTGCATCATCACACGTGCAGCCAGTGTGCAGATCTAAACCAGGGGCTCTGAAACTCAGCATCACAAAGGTCGATGTCACCTTTCCCACACCGAAGGAAAATGAAACAAAAAGCAAGGCTCTGGGTGATGTGCACAGCTGTAGACCCACCAGAAATAAGAATTCCTGAAGAGAGCGGGGCAGTGGTTGCACACACCTTTAATCCCAGCACTTGGGAGGCAGAGGCAAAACCAAAAACCAACCAACCAAACATACAAAACCCATAAAAAAAACCTGAAGAGGCTCTGACTCTGGTGAGTGGCAGTTTAGGGATCTTTGAAAGCACACAGTAGGCTTAGAGACGGACAGGGTGAGGGTTGTGTGTGTCTGAGATCCTGCCTCAGGCTCCCTCTGGTGTTTCCCCATCCTAGATCTTTCCATGTGAGGAATTAGACTCAAGGATACGGCTTGAGCTCAGGACAAGGCTGCACTGGATACAGGGACACAAAGAAACTGGGGCATAGGCAGGATCCTGTCCTTAAAATGCCAAACTAAAGGCTCGAAGCAGCAAGCAGAGCAGGGTATGTATGTGGGGTAGGCAGTGGGGTGTGGGCTTGGGTGAGTCAGGGCACATACTGGGGCGATGGGCTGGCAGAAACTGGAATCCCGAGAGAAGCCTTTATTGAACATAACAATGGTGTTGGCACTTGAGCCTTCCGTGGGGACTGTAGAAAGTGCAAGGCTGACTTCTGCCCCTTTGCTTCCCTTACTGTCTGCAGCACAGGCTGCAGGAGTAAGGTTTGGGGACAGGCAGGCACTTGGGGGTGGAGTCTGGTAGAAGCAGGGTGTCTTGGCAAGCATCCTCTAGTCGGGTAATTGGGGCCAAGAGTCCATTTTTCATTTCTGTGACATGCACTCTCTGGGGTCAGGATTGAGGGAGTTAGGGAGAGGAGGAGCCATGGCCAGTTGCTTGCAAGGAACCCAGAGACTATCAGAGTAGTCTAAGGATTCCTCCCAAGAAATTAGGCTGTGATCCTGCCAGGCTTCTTTTCTTTCTGTCTGAGGGATTACTAGTGGACTCTTGCTTTCTTCATTCAACGAATACGTTATCAGCTCTTATGTCTAAGGAAGCAGAGGAGGGCTGGAATTTGCAGCTGGCAGCTCTTACTCCACCTGTGTCCTGAAATCGGTCCCAACACAACACAACTTTTTTTTTTTTTTAAACTCAAGTACTTAAAGACTTCTTTGAAATATGGGCCAGTTATCCAAGGAGGGGGAAAAACATATCCAGATCAAATATTTAATTTTGCTCTTGGTATGTTGAACTCACCTGTCCACGGTAATCTCTCAGGCATATCCTACAAGACTAACTTCATTGTGTCTCCATTCTTTCTGAGGAGGATGCCGATTGGGACCTGCCTAATGTTACAGTTCTGAATCACAGCCGAGGCCCGCAGGCTGCATCTCTGTCCTCACCCCGAACCTCTTGGAATTGTGGATTTCGAGACAATAAACTCCTTTTCCAAAACACTGAAAAACACAGACCCTTCTCCCCCAATAGCCTGCTAAGGCGTACGGTTTGTTCAGGGTGGAGCGCTGTCAGTAAATTATTACGGTTTTTGGAGATTATTAGCCATGGTTCCCCTAGCAGATTGGGCACGTTGCCATGGCGCGGAGCTGGTGGCCTGAGACTCCCTCTGGACTGAAGCAAAAGCCTGTCACTGCGGATAATAAAATCCCAGGGCGGGCGGCTCCAGAGAGTTTCACCTGTAGGATTCTGGCAGTTGTCTCTCCTTCCCTACCAGCTCCGCCCGGTCTCCTCCCCAGGGCGGAAGGTGGCCGAGCCCTGGTGGCCTGGGAGGCAGACGCAGGCGTGTTGCCCAGGTACAAAGTTTTCAAGTGCGCTGCTAACGTTTTCCGAGCTGTGGGCCTCGGTTTCTCAATCCTATTAACATGCTCCGGATGGAGCGGGTTGAGGTCGGGATAATCTTGCGGAAAGGGGTTGGGCTCTAGCAGCCAGAGAGACTTTCTGGTCTGGGAGGGGGTGGCGCGCGAGCCACGCAGCCTGGGGCGGGGCGCCCGGCGTCTCCCTGGGTTGCTACAACAGACCCCACACTCCGCGCCAAGGCGGCCGCCGCGAGACCGGGACAGGTGCGGCAGGGGCGGGTCGCCCTCGAGAGGTCCCCTCCCCCAGGCTGCCAGCGCCCGCGGTCGCATTTCGCCCCCGGAGCCCCAGGTTGCCCGTGGCGCAGGACGGGGCGGGGCTGCGATCTGCACCCCCAAAACCTCCTGCCCTGCTGGGCGCGGTGCCGCTTGGTCCTCCCGGGTCGAGTGGGGTTCGCTATCTCAATTCCTCCCCCGGGCTTGGGCCCGCCCCCGGAGCGGGAGCCAGGTGAGACTCACGGGCGGGGAAGAATAGTGGGTGGCCCTCGGGCACCTAACCGGCTCCTGAGGCATGTGTGTGCCTCTGCATTCCAGAATCAACGGCGACTGGGTCAGAGCGGCCCCGTACCCATAGAGGCTGAGGATGAGAGCTGGAAAAGAGGGATGCGCGCATGCAGGTGGGGCTTGCGTCTTTTAGGGGACACCCCTCCCCGAAAGACCCCTTCCCCTGGAAAGGGGCCAGTCACAAGAGCTTTTGAAGCGACCTGAGGGCAGAGCTCAGTAGTTCTTTGTCTTCTGAGCCTGTGAACTCTGCTTCTTCCAGCGCTTCTGATTCCTTCATCGGGTTAGCGCAGGTAGATGAGCCTCTGTTCCGTACCGGGATCTCCTGTCTTGTAGATCGCCTATTTCCCGGGGTCCTGGGCCATCAAAGCCCAGAAGAGGATCCGCCGCAGGGCCGCCAGGGGGCGCGCTGGGCGGGGACCTGCGCCCTGATCTCTCTGTCCCTTGAGACTTCCTGCGCGCGCTCTCTCTCAGACTCTGCCCAGTGCCGGCTTCGCGCACTATTGCCGCGGTAGCTGCTGGCTCCAGGAGGTCGGGGATCGCACGGAGCCCCCGCCGGGTGCCCGACCCCTACCCGCCACACTCCTAAGTAGGGGTGTGGGGACCCGGCGGGCGCAGGGGAGCGGCCCCCACCTCTATCCGCCGCTGCCCGTGAATTATGCAGGACGCTGGCACCGGTGTCAGAGTTGCTCAAGTTTCCCTGGCAACTTTCGTCCAGGCATCCCTCCTCCGGCGCAGCGGGCAGCTCCACCCGCGCGCCCGGGGCCCCAGGCTCCTTCCCCGGGCAGCCTGGCCGCGCAGTCCTGGGTACCCGGTTACTGTAGGTCTCTGGAAGACGCAGACCCAGACCACGCCCTCGCCCCCTGAACTGGGGCCTCTGAGGAAGCCAAGGTGCGACCCAGTGATATCACCTGGTAAACGTCGTCTTGGGTGAAGAGGGTACATGCAGGACCTGTGCGTGCAGGATTTCGTTGCCAGGATGCTGGGGTCGCGCCGGACCTGGCTTCCTGAGTCCAAGGGTGTGGGGCATCCGTTGGACCTCATCGCTGGGGTGTGTAGGGTGAGTCGCCCTTAACCTCTCTGACTGGTAGTAGAGGGCTAGGGTATCCCGTGAAACTTGTCTTCCTGGGGAGTACCAGGGTCGTCTTGAAAACTACAGTTGGGGCGCAGAGGGGCTGGCTTCCTTGGAACTCCTCACCGATTTGCAGAAAGTACAAGGGGTTGCAGCATGAAACATTCTAGTTGTTCAGCTCCAAGTGAGTGGGGTGCTGCAAGCTTCTGGGTTGGGGGGGGCGGTGGTGTGCCCAGTGGGCTAGAGACTAATTTTTGATGACTGTGCTTTTAAAGGGGACTTGTGTTGTTCTATCTGAGAAGATACTTTGGGCCCATGGGTTTGGGGGTCTCAGGGGCCTCCCCGATGGGTTATGGGTGGCATGCTTCAGAGGACATCTGAAAATAGTGGTTTCTGCGTGGAAATTCGAGGTAGTAAATTAGGTAGATGTGTGACCTCTTTTTCGATCTGAAGTTTGAACGTTAATGAGGTCAACCAGCTAATTAAGCTGAGCTCTGGCATGCAAAGACAATTTGGGAAGTTTGGGTTGGAGAATGGCTTGTGACCTCTAACTGGGATTGGATCCTGCACCTTGCTGACCTGACTAGGGGAGGTTCAGCAGGTGGGTCGACCTCAGCTGCAGGCTCAGCCTTGACACAGGTCCCACTTCAGGTCTGGCACCCTGCAGGCAGATAGTGTGTGGCATGTCCACAGGGGCCCTTGGAGGTGCCTTGATTGGAAACATTCCAACCACACGTAGGTGACACCAGGCTGAATCTGGTGGAGACTGGAACCTTCCGTTGCTGCAGTTGAAGTGAGCTGAGAAAGGTCTCGGACATTGATGGATTGGGGGAGAAGAGTGGAAGCCTGGAAAGGAGGGTGGGACCAGGGTCACCGTTGCTTAAAGTTGGTAAGAAGAATAAAGCTGGCTTCATATTGCCTGGAAGTCACAGCTCCCGGGGCGAAGTGTTTTCAAGGAAACGGAACCCATTGCTTGTACTAGGGATTTTTCCAAGAAGGAGGAACTAAGTGGCCAACTGGGCGTTTTTTTGGGGCCTCTGTGTCAGGATGTGCAGCTGAAGGTGGCTCCCAGGGATCCTGATCACAGTTCTTGGCAGATGGGGAATCTCTGCCTAGTATTGCAAGTGCCATTTAAGAAAGCCTTGTTTGTAGTTCAAGTCACTCATTCATTTATTTAACCCACTTCAAGGTTGCATGCATAGCTAAGATCTTGGGACGGCTACTTGGTCCAGGCCTGGGGACTGAGGTGCTGTCTAGAACACTGGGCCCTTGGGGTGGGGCACTGAGATGTGAGAGGCTTCAGCTAGACCCTGTGAAGGAGTTGGGGATAGCGTGGGGTTTTATTTTCCCTCGTGAGGAAGAAAGTGTGACGGAAGAGCATGCTGGGAGTTGTCCGATCTGTAAGAAATCAGCCCTAGAGATGGAGCCTTATAGGAAGCAGAGTCTATGACATAATGAGCTTTGTTTCTTAATACTTAAGAGTCCTAAATGGCAGGGTCCTAGGGCCTCTACAGGCTCCAGGGAGTAATGGGAGCTTGTCCAAATGGCTATGCGTGGGACGGAACTGCTGTGAGAGCCGAGGACCCCTGCAGAAGTCATGCATGGACTCCAAATGCTACAGGACTTGTAGCCTCAATGGTTCCTTATGGTGACAGGGAGGTCTGGCCATAGCAGCCTGTTCAAATATGCATTTTGACGTCATCAGGAGCCTCACCCATGGCTGTGACCCCCACGGGAGGTAATGTTGAGGAGGCTCATGCATGGTAATTTCGTGACCCTCTTGGTCAGGATAGAAGTGGGGACTTACATACAGGCCTGTCTTTCATCACCTGGGCGCTGGTATGTGGATATGGGAAGAATGTAAACAGATTGAGAGATGGGCTAGGAGCCTGGTATCCCCTCCCTCCTAAACTTGTGACCTTTGGGCTGGGCACAGAAGCTAACCAGCCCACCCGAAAGAGAAGTCTGCCATCTTCTGTGGGGCCGAGATGAGCTGGGCATATTTGGCCCTGTTTTTTCTGTATTTTATTAAAATATGCTGAACAGATCTTATCTAGGGGTCTGATGCTGCGTAGTATCAGCCCTGAAGTTGGATGAAGGTTGCTACTCTTGGGGCTTCTAGGCTGGTGGGGATACATGTGATTGGCTACATGTATAGGATGGTTCCATGCGACTGCTGGGTGCTATAGAGCACAGAGAGGCCCCTGATTGTCACCAAGGGGACAGAACAAACCACCTAGAAGAATGGGATGGGCAGGGCCTTTGCACAGCTGATGACCACCATACGCATGACCTCGACCCTGGGTGTATCGTGCACTCAGCAGCTGCAGAGCGGGCAGAATGAGCTAGCGTTCTGCACTCTGTCCATTCCTAGGCATCTTCATTATGCCTTTGCTGTTCTCATGTCCCAGAACTCCTAGGGGGGACAGGGGGTGGGCTGACTTCTGTTCCCCATTCCAGGCCAGTAGCCTGAGGCTCTGGAGTGGTGCCACTTGCCCCGGTTCCCACATGTAGTGAATGAGGAGCCTCAATTGTACCTTGGGTAGCCCCAGGGATCTCAGCCCACATTCTCACACCCTACCAGAGCTAAACACACATCACCCAGCGGGAAGTGCCACCAGAATGTGGCAGAAAATTAGTTGTCTTGTTCCTGCGGTGTGAAATGGAGTTAGTGGGCGAAAGCCGATGTTTCTGAGCAGACTACTTGATAGGATGTGCATTTTGTCATTGTTGAAAGCTGCTTCTTGGAGCCATTCGACATGGCTCACGGGGTCCACAGGGGCTCTGGTAGGAACATTGAGGTTGTCTGAGTAACAGGTTGACCCTGATGGGAGCCTTCCTCCTGATCAAGGGGATGTCCTAGTCTTAGCCAGAAAGGGGTGCGGCGTGTCCCTTCTGGTTCCCAGAGCCTACTCAGGGTCAGCAATAGGGTCTCTCTGATGCCTGGTCTTGAGGACAGGCCAGCTGCAGCATGCAACATTTCCTGAGAGATTAAGCTCTTAAAAGCCTTCAGGAGAAGTGAGGTCCATGGGTTGGAGCAGTAAGCAGAGAGCTCTCTGATTGGCTGCCAGATGTCTCCTCTAAGCAGAGGACTAACACAGAAGGATGCTGTCTAAAATTCTCAGCGCTTGGGTGTGCTTGCCTTGGCCCAGTCCCTGGGCTCAGTGGGGCTTTGGGGTTGACAGGCACAGACTCCCAGACTGGGTCTGTAGTTCCACATGATGAACTACAGGGGTGCTTGGTCTGTGGATTCCAGATGGGCTGCAGGGGTGCAGGAGGGCTCCTGTCCCCTTTCTGCTGCTGAGCACCATGGGATTTTGCCTATAGAAGTTCCACGAATCCACTTGGAGAAGCTTCAAGTTTTGAGTAGGGAAGATGGATGGAGCAAGTCCCGAGATGCTTAGCTTAGAAGCCTCCACCTGGGAGACCCTCCCTCTCCAGATGCATCCATTAGGGATATAATTTTTGCACACTTACAGTGGCCCTGCTGGGCTGGAGCCAGGTCCCTCTAAAAAGCATTTTTCCCCTTCTCTTCTTTCCTCTCTAAAAGCATCACTTTTAAACCTAGATATTGTGTCTACTCATTTCTGTACTGTTTTCTTTTCAGGCATTCCTACACCTGGCAAAGCTAGAGCAAATCGCATGGTAAACCTGTTAAAGCCTGCTCACATTTTGCTGTTAACCCCTGGTTAGACTTCTCACGTGCTTGTGAGTCTATCGAAATCCTCCTAGGTTTGCATGTTTTCATTGGATGCCGGTTTGTCTTTAGTGTTGTAGTTATTGATAATTGGGAATGATTGTTGGCTAACTCTTTTATAGCACTGGAGTAAATTACCATAGACCACCATGGCTCGATCCCCACTCTACTAAGACAAATGGATGAGATGGACGAGGTGTGTTTTTGTTTTTGTTTTGTTTTGTTTTGTTTTTTTGAGACAGGATTTCTCTGTGTATCTTTGGAGCCTGTCTTGGCACTCCATCTGTAGACCAGGCTGGCCTCGAACTCAGAGAGATCTGCCTGCCTTTGCCTCTTAAGTGCTGGGATTAAAGACATGCACCACCACGGCCCAGCTTCAAATGGATGAGTTTTATGGAGCTACTGGTGTTCCTTAAAAAGCTGGAAGGTGCTGGGGCTTTGCACTTAGGTCCTTGATGGCGCTGAGCAAGTGTTTCACTGATCCTAGCTCCTCCATCACTTGAGGATTCTAGGTAGGTGCCCTCTCACTGAGCCATGCCCCATCCCCTCACCTGGGATTCTAGGCTGGTGCTCTCCCACTGAGCTACACCCTCTTTTCATTGGGAGATTCTAGACTGGCACTCTCCCACTGAATCATGTCATTATCCCATTACTGGGGGATTCTAGGCAGGTGCTCTCCCATTGAACCATGCCTAAGCCCCTAACTGGGAATTATAGCAATCACTCTCCCATGGAGTCATGTCTCCAGCCCTGTTCCCTTTATTCTTTATGTGGCTGTTTCCTCCCAAGAATTTTCATCTAATGTAATATGTTTTATGCTCCCGGGTCTTTTATTAATTAACCTAGCAACTCCTCAGCAAGAAAAAAAGTATATAAATGGATGTTTTAAAGATTTCCTGTAACCTTAGTCACAGTCTGTGAAAGTCACTTGTAGATTGAGACAACAGGACCGTGTCTGCTGATCACGGCAGACCAGGTGCTGTTAAGATATGATGGGTATTTAGACATGGAGAGGAAGAGGAAACCACTGTGAGTGGCAGTGTGCTCTCCTGAGAAGGTTGTGGGCAGTGTGGTGTTTTGATGAGGAGTGTCACTGAATCAGCCCTTTGGTGTCCAGAGGTCCCTACCTGGGTATGATGCTTCCCCAATGGGCCAGGAATGTCTTTCATAGTGGAGCCCTTTGGGAAAGGGCTATGGGAAAGAGCTACCCCAATGGACTTTCTCTACATGAGCTATTTCTGGAAGGACTTTGTGTCCCCATAGACTAGAAGTCATTGTCTAAATTTCCAAGATTTTTAAAAAGTGCACAGGATGTGTATGTATGTGTGCACATGTGTGTGTGCGCACACATGTGTGAATATGTGTAGGGAGATCAGAAGTCATTATCAGGTGTCATCTTTGGTCTGTCATTGACCTGGAGCTCACCAAGAGAGCTAGACTGTCTGGTCACTGAGTCCCAGTGATCCTCCTGTCTGTGCCTCCCCAGTGCTAGGATTACACGCATGCTCCATGCATCTTAACATGACTTTTTGGGATCAAACGAAGGGTCTCATGCTTGCAAGTGCTTTACAGGCTGAGTGAGACGTCTCCCCAGCCCCCAAGTTGGCAAAATGCATTTTACCTGCATCAAGGTTTATCTGGGTAAGGTGATACCTGGATAAAGGCAGCCACAGAGTATCTAACTAATGAGCTTTGCACTTGCGTGACCTCTTGGCCTGGAGTTCACTATTACCTTGGGATTCGAAAGCATCCTGCTCCCAACTTTGCAGGTTGAGGAATAGCCTGAATTTTGGACACAGAACTTATGCTTGTACTGTCTAGCCTGAAAGTTGGCTTGTGAGTTTGGAGCCTTAGCTTTGCGGGGAGTCCAATCCCTGGTCACTTCTGTGGGGGGAGGGATGCCCTGAGAGGAGCACAGGGGGCTGCCCCCGTGGTTCCCCAGAGCACACACTACCTGGGTGCTCTCATTAGGAGCTCCCTGCCTCAATAACAGATGTCACTCCTCCCTTAGCTGTGGCAGGTTTCTCTGTGTGTCACCCCCAAACCTCAAGTCCCAGCAGTGACACCTGGCAAGCTATCAGGATCACCCCCCCCCCCCGTCTATCTACTGCACCTGGCATCAGGTCCCTGGAGATGAAGTGTCCCATTGCTGGGCATCCTGATTCCAGACTTCATCTCTCTCAAATGTCACTCAGCAATAAGAAGTCAGCAAACCCTTCTGGCCTGTTCTTCCTTCCAGCCAACCTGCCACCATCTTCATGAGATCAGCTATGCCAGCTTGTGAGCGTCCATCAGGATGGGGCTTGTGAACTGTTGACGTTCCTGCTTAGGAATGTCTTAGGGTTTCTATTGCTGTGAAGAGGCACCCTGACCACAGCAACACTTATAAAGGAAAATGTTTAATTGGGGCTGGCTCACAGTTCAGAGGTTCAGTCCATTATTGTCATGGCAGGAGACATGGCAGCATGCAGGCAGACATGGTGTTGGAGAGGTAGCTCAGAGTTCTACACCTGAATCAGAGACAGCAGGAAGAGAGAGTGACACTGGGCCTGGCATCATCTTCTGAAACCCTAGCTCATCCCCATTGACACACTTCTTCCAACAAAGCCACACCTACTCCAAAAAGGCCACACTTCTCAATAGTGCCGCTCATTATGAGCCCGTGGGGGCCATTTTCATTCAAGCCACGAGAGGGTGTGAGGGTCACTGGACCTTGCTTGAATCTGGTCACTCCTCCCAACCAGTTCTGCTCAGATTGCATGTGCCGTGGTGTCTCAGGGAGGAGCTAGAGTACGTAGGCTAGGAAAGGCTAGGGGAAAGAGGTCTTCATCTGCGCTTCTGTGGGGAAGTCACCATCCCTGCTGGGTGAAGGCTTTCCAGTGTGGCTACCTTGAGGTTCCCCATGCTCCCACCATTAATCCTTCTGCATGCCGTGTAAGCGAGCCCAGTAAGCTCACTGGTTCCTTGGGGTGAACTTGGGTGGCCTCGAACTTTAGTTTGTCATTAGGACCTTGAGAGGGTGGACATTCTTTATGTCTTCCCCTAAGGAAGGGATCTAAACAGCACTTGCCGTCAGAGGCTTTGGAGACCCAGCAGCTGGCCTGGGAGTGACGGGTTTCCCTGCAGGAGGCACAGACCTTATGCAACTCAGGTTGGCATTTCCAGGATGTTTGCTGAAGCTGGGTGCAGGAGGACATGGGGGTGAGTGGCCATGGGTACATAGTGAATTTTCTATTGAAACAAACACAGAGAGGGACATTCCTGAAGTCCTAGCAAGGCAGGGATTGCTGTTAATAATTCTCTACACACAAGGACAGAAGTCTCACGCCTGTTTCTGGAGCTCCTTGAGGGAAGAGGTGGTAACCCCGCCATTCCTGGAACTCAGGGACAGCCCATTGTCAAAGCAACAGAAAACACCTACCTCTTGTTTATTCTGAGTCTTTGGGGGTCCTGGTGGGGAATGTCTCAGCCTCCTGGCTCTATGGGTCATGCTGGGTGGCTGTGGGTTTTCTGCCTGGCCAGGGCTGTACCTTCCTCTTGTCTGCTCCGGTCCTTTTGAGATGACCTGCTTTGACAAGGTTTGGGGGATGTAGGAGAGACTGTAGGTGAAGGGGTTGAGATGTGTATGTCAAAGCACCAGGCCACTTAACCCTGATGCTGCAACACGTATAATGGCTTCCAGTCTGGCTTCAGTAATGGGGAGCTAACTTTCTGTGGCTGCAGCTTCATCCTTAACTCAGTTTGGGCAGGGGTGGCTGTGGCCCTGTATTAGTTACGTCTCTCGCTGCTGTGACAAACGCAGGACAGAAACAACTAAAGAAAGGAAGGGTTTGCTCTGGCTCCCAGTCTGAGGATGCTGTCCACCGTGGCCTGGAAGTCATGGTGGCAAGAGTGTGGGGCAGCTGGTCACATTGCATCCATAGCCAGGAAGCAGGCAGATGAACACTGGCGCTCATCTTTCTCGTTTTTTGTTCTCTGTGGGACCCGAGCCCACGGAATGGTGCTGCCCACACTCAGGGTGGGTCCTCCCATCTCCGTTAAGGAACTGAAACTCTCTCAGGCATGCTGCTAGGCGATTGTAGATCCCGTCAAGCTGAGAGACAACATTAGCCATCACGGGCCTGGTTTCACAGGGTGCTGCCCTCCCTCCACCTGCTCTTTAGGACAGCCAGGGTTATCTCAGGTCAAAAGAGTCCTCCCGGTTGTCTCCATCCATTTCTCTCTCTTTCTTGGACCTTCACAGTGGCCGTACTGGGAAAGTAGTCGTGATATTGTGTGGGGAGCTCTTGGTCGTTCAGTGCCGCATCATCCTCATCCCAGCCCTGAGAACACAGTTTCCATGACACCCTCCCTCTTCTGGGGGAAAGAGATAGAGGCAGAAAATACTGAGTCTGATTAAGGTCATATGGCTGGGATGGGACCAGGCAGTCACCCCCATCATGAGGAGCCTTCGTCACTACATTTCCTGGGAGAATGCTGGCTTGTTTTCCTGTTTCTGATTGGAGGGAAATGTTGTGATTCTCAAACGCGGGGCCAAGACACTTAGGGTCTCAGGGCTCCTGTGACCTCTTACACCAGGATTCAGGAACCCAGAGAGTGTTGTGTGTCCGTCTACTGGCAGTGCTGTCACAGGTGGGAAGAGGCCTGGGAGTGTGACCCAGGGATAGAGCACTTGCTTAGCACGGGCAAGGCCTGAGTTAAATTCCCACCACTGGATAAAGAGAGGGGGTTGTGGATGTGGGTTGGCGGTACAGTGCGGGCACAGCCCTGGATTCCATCCTTGGCCTCGTCAAAAAGTTAAAAAGGAAATTGTAAAAGAAAAGTTTAAATATGCATCCATAATTTTTAACATTAGTATTAAAGTTATTAGCTTTTAACATAAAAATTTCCCACAATACAGTAATTCTGAACAAGTAAAATCTACTTCTTTAAGTTTTTTTTTACATTTTATTTTAATTAATTAGGCGTGTGTGCGCATGTGTGTGTATGTGTGCATGCATGAATGAACACACATGGCGGTCAGAGGACAACCTGCTGGAGTTGGGGTTTGCATTTCACCATGTAGGTCCTGGGATCAAACTCAGGCTATTCTGCTTGGTGACAAGTTCCCTTTACACTCTGAGCCATCTTGTGGTCCCAACACAACTGTCATGGTTTTGCTGTCAACTTGACATATCTGTGAAGAAGCAACTTTGATCCAGGAATTGCTTCCATCAGATTGGCCTGTGTGCAAATCTGTAGGACATTTTTGATTAAAGATTGATGTGGGAGGGCTACACCCTCTGTGGGAGATGCCACCCCTGGGCACGTGATTCAGGGCTACTTAAAGCAAACCAGATGGCATTTAATCCCAGCACTTGGGAAGTGTGAGGCAATGTGGGTTTCTAAGTTTGAGTCCAGCCTGGTCTACAGAGAGAGTTCTTGGGTAGCCAGGGCTACAAAGAGAAACCCTATCTTGGAAAAACAAAACAAAAAGAGCAAGCAAGCTGAGCAAGTCAAGCAAGTCAGGAGGAACAAGCCTGTCAGCAGCATTCCCCACCAGCCTTGATTCAGTTCCTGCTTCCAGGCTCCTGCCTTGTTGAGTTCCTGCATTCACTTCCCTTCACAATGAACTGTGAGCTGTAAGCTAAATAAACCTCTTCGTCTCCAAGTTGCTTTCAATCAGTTTTTGTGTCACAGCTACAGGGGGCAAACTAGAACACCAAGTATTTTCCAAAATAAAAGCAATGCTTAGAAGAACATCAATCCAGACTGTTTCTGCAAAGCTTCTGTACTGCCTGACTGTGCAGACAGAGCTGGTCTCTTGTCTCTGCTGCTGAAACCTGCTGTCTCGGTCTCACTCATGCAGCCTCTGGCACAGTCCACTGTACATGGAGCATGAGACGATTATTAAATTAATTACATCTTAATATTATTGAGAACATGATTTGAAAGGGCCATGGGGAGCCTTTAGTGTTTCCTGGATCACACACTGAGAATCACGGGAGTGAGCTGCTCAGCCTCAAGAACAGGACCTAAATTCAAGAGTCAGGTTTGCCATGTGGGAGTTGTAACAGTAAATGCCTCTTTTCTTGCCATTTGAGATGTATTTGAAATTTGGTTTGAGGCTCTAGATGGTTACCAAGGGTCCTCATCTGGAGGAAAGGTTTCAGAATCTAGGATTGTAGAGGCAGGCAGGGCCACCTTCCAGGCTGTGGAATGGAGGAGGCTGGATAGTGCCTTTGAGGTCTAGAAGGTGCAAG
The DNA here is from genome assembly GCF_000317375.1 of Microtus ochrogaster. Classification (NCBI taxonomy): domain Eukaryota; kingdom Metazoa; phylum Chordata; class Mammalia; order Rodentia; family Cricetidae; genus Microtus; species Microtus ochrogaster. The sequence goes on from NC_022015.1 coordinate 36,566,349, forward strand.
CAGAACAGTTGACCAGTTTTCAAAGAGAGACAAGCTGGATGTCAAAAAATTTCCTCCACTGGCATGGAGGTGCTGACTAGGCAGAATTTACCCCTCTTTCCAGGTTCCAATGACAAACCAAAGTTCAGTTCCACCGAAGTTTACCCTGGGGACCAACGAACTTATTGCCCTTACTTACAGGAGCCCAGAGGACCTTAACACAGCCACATGGCAAGGTCTATAGGCAGCATGGATGGTGGCTTCTGAATGGCTACAGATGGCGACATAGATGGAGCCTCTTTCCTAGTCTTTCCAGTGCCTATCCTCTGGCCCTTTCCAGAAACCTTGAGGCCATGTGTAATTTAGGGCAGAGTTGCATACAACTGTCGGGAAGTGTGGCTGGATACTCGGGTGAGGATCCCACAAGCCTCCCTATCTCCTCCCTGATAGGGAATGCCAACAGTCACGTCCAGCCGTCATGACTTTTCTTGCCAAGACAGCTGAGCTCATGAGGATGACAGCTATTTGGTTTGGAGGACATTGATGTCCAGCAGTGGACAAGTGGGAACAGGATCTTAGCGAGATCTCTGCAGGTGTTGACTGACAGAAAGAGGATTGGTTGAAGAAGTTTTCCTGGAGCTGTGTGACATGGGCTGGAGCAGTGACAAGATGGGCAGGGATCAGGGACTCTGCCTTGTGAGACTCTCCAGGCAGGGGTACCGTTAGCGTGCACTGCCTGGAGTGGGGAAAGAACTAGAACGGGAAGGGAGTGGAGGGTGGGCCTGCCGTGCACCGTTGCTCAAACCTGGGTGTGGGTTAGGGGAGGAGGTGCCTGAATCCATCCACAGGTGGGGTTGGGTGGGGTGCGTGACTGTCTTCTCTTTTGAAAAGATTTTCGTTTTTACGTATATATGTGTGGGTATGTGAACCTGTGTCTATGTGGAGGTCAGAGGAGAGTGTCAGATCTCCTGGAGCTATAGTTATAGGTGGTTGTGAGCACCTGATGTGGATGCTGGGTACCAAACTTGGATCCTCTGCAAAAGCAAGCAGGCATTTGTAAGAGCTGAGCCATCTCTCCATCCCCATGATTTTCTCCTTTAGATTTATTTGCTGTATTTTATGTGATGAGCACTTGTCTGCATGTATGTATGTATGTATGTATGTATGTATGTATGTATGTATGTGTACCGTGTGTGCCTGGGGAGGGCATAAGAGGTCATCAGATCCCCTGGAACTAGAGTCATGGATGGTTGTGAGTCACCATGTGGGTGCTGGGAACTGAGTCTTGGTCTCTGGAAGGGTGGCAAGTGCTCTTAACTGCTGAGTTATCTCTCTGGTCATGGGACTTTTTTCTCAAAAGCGTAACCATATTGTAAATTCTGTGGCCACGTGCTTGTATATGACTGAGGCTTAAGTAAAATAGCTAACGACAGTTTATTTAAGCTGGTAAGATAAGTTGCATTCAACTCTTTAACTTCTCTCTGACGTGGTTTTCGACCATCTTGGCAGTTCATATCTCCTGCTGTGCACCCTTGAGTCATCTTTGGCCTCCTGAGGCTTGTCCTGCGGTTAGACAGGGCTTCCCTCCTCCACGGCAGCACGGCAGAGCCATTTCCCACCCGTGAGTTTCATTCTTGGTGTGGTGCTCTTGGCTTTTAGTTTCCCTTCAGCTCGGAGAGCTCCCTTAAGGAGTTCCCTAAAGAAAGGACAAGCCTTTCTTGTAGGTCAGAGGTAAAAAACTCCTAGAAACTTTTTCTTGTTGGGGAAAATCTTCGTCTCCTTTTCACCTGTGAAGGACAGTTTTGCTGGGTATAGCTGGTGAAAATCTGGTGAGTCCTATGAGCCTTCCTTGTCTATGAGGAGTTACTTTTATCTTTCCACCTTCAAAATTCCCTCCTTGTTTGATTCTGACCAAAGACCTTAAAAGAAACCATGGCCCAAACCAATCCAAAGAAACTAAAAAGAATGTGGAAGAAAATGCACCCAAAGAAACACCATGGAGGGCTGGAGAGATGGCTCAGAGGTTAAGAGCACTGCCTGCTCTTCCAAAGGTCTTGAGTTCAATTCCCAGCATCCACATGGTGGCTCACAACCATCTGTAATGGGATCTGGTGCCCTCTGCTGGCCTGCAGGCATACACACAGACAGAATATTGTACACATAATAAATAATAAATATTTTTTTTTTTTTAAAAAAGAAACCCATGGAGGCCCATGGCAGTCAAACTGAGTTTGTGTATTTTAGCATGACCGAAGGGAAATCGTTTCACAGGGACAAAGAAGCTAGGCAATTCCGTCAATAGGGCTGGAGACAGCAAAGTTGTTTTTGGATATCTGCCGGGGAATTGTCATTTGCAAGGACCTGCAGGACAAAGGCAGCATTGTGGAAGATAGTCCCTGGGAGGCTAGTGGAAGAGAGAACATCCCATGATGCTTGGGGCACGGGTGGAAGAGCTTCCTTATAGAGACTGACTGTGAGATGGACAGAAGGGAACCATAAAGGGAGTCCCTAGAGGCCTTGGCTCTGTAGCCTTCCACACCCTGCCTCTCCTGTTCTGAAGCCTGTTACCAAGAAAGGACAAAGAGCATCACTATTCTTTCCTGTAAGACGGGAGACCAGAAGTGCTTGCATGCTAAGATTAGTCTAGGGAAGACACAGGTAGGATTAGCTGTCTCAGAGGCTTCACCCAAGTGCTTGATGATGAGGCCCTGGTGAGAGTGTGGTTATAAACAACTAAGTCTGTGGCTCGTGGGTTTGTTTGAGACCTCCCTCACCTGGCTTTGGTCACCTAACTTTGTTCTTCTGCCGGGTCTGGGCGGAGCACATCCTGGACAGCTGTTATAAATGGGCGGGGGAAAATGGAAGGCTATCTTTGAGGAAAGGAGGAGAGGAATATGGGGGACAGACATGGAATATGGAAAAATATTGCAAGCTGATTGCTGTCACCCCATGTGAGGGAGGAACACAAAGTGAGGACCAGGGATGTCACAGGGCAGGTGCCTCCCTAGAGGAAGGGTAGTCCAGCTTAGTTGAATGTCCTCAGAAATCCAGGGTGGTCCTTGGGGATAACTGAGTACTGATAAGTTTAGAGTTGACATCATGGCTGAAGCCGGGACATTCCCTGTCTACACACTTCTTTGGATATTGGCCATGCGCACTGAGACAATGGGCACGGGTGGTAACAGGCATACTGCTGGAATGGGCATTTGTTGAATGAATAAGTTATTCACAATACACCAGAAATCCCATCGTTCACAGCTGCAGAAGACCGGTTCTGTGCCTGGCTCTGTATGCTGTGTCATTTGGCTGCCACCAGCCACTGGAACTTTCTGTGCTCTAACCGGAATCTTGGCAATGCAGTAACAGGGAACAGGGCACAGTGGGTGTGTGAGCCTCAAGGTCATGCCTTCCTAAGTCTGTGTGTAGTTTCTGTGGTAGATGAGGTTTGTCCCAGGTTGGATCCTGTGACGCTTGTTGCCAGGCCAGGCTCTTCTCACCCCTGTACTCCGTAATGGGAAGAATGCTCCAGCCAATTGCAGCAGCTGCAGGGAAGGCCCTGCACTGCCTGGGAGGCGTGTCCTGCACTTCCTCCTCCATCTAGGCTGCAGCCACTGAGCCATCTCTCCCTCTCCACGAGTTTAATTTTAAAATATGATGATAAATGTTGCTGTTTTCTTAATTTCACTATCAGAGATCTGATAAGGAGTGGGAGGGGCGGCTCAGTGGTTAAGAGCACTGGCTGCTCTTGCAGGGGACCCAGGATTGGTTCCTAGCACCTGTCTCGATTTATAGCCATTTGTAACTTCATTTTCAAGGCAGCTATCTCCCTCTTCTGGCCTCTGACGTCACTGCACACATGTGCTACAAAGACATACATACAGGCACACACCCAGACACATAAAGTAAAAATAAATAGATCTTAAAAAGAATGACAACTCTGGGGTTTGACGATAGAGGCCTTGCTTAATAAGCTCTAGGCCCCAGGTTCCACACTCACTGCCTTGGATATGCAAGTGATGTTTGGATATTTGGTGGTATCTTGAGCTGCCAAGCCTGTTTATTGGTTGTAATAGTTTTTGATGGATTCTTTAGGGTTGCTATGTACAGTATGATGTCTTCTTCTATAGATATTTTCTCTGCTCTTCCCCTCCTGCCTTCCTCCCACCTTTTCCCTCCCTTCTTTCCTTTCTTTCTCCTTCCCCCTCCCCCATTCCAGTGCCAGGCCTATAAGTCAGACAAGTTCTATGCCACTAAGCTTCATGCCAACCCTAGATAATTCTATTTTTCTTTCTAATCTTATTTACTTTTTATTTTTAGTCTGCAATATATACTACAGAAGCAGTTTTTACATTTTTTTATTTATTCTTTGAGAATGCCACATGTTTACAATGTGCTTTGATGATACTTTGGTATTCACCCCAACACTCCTCTCCAACTTCCTCCAGACACCTCACTCCTCTCCTTCCCCCACTCCACCTTCATGTCTTCTTCTTCTCGTTTTCCTTTTATCACCCATGGATAACCAGAGTTAGTGGTATCTGAATGCCCATGGTCATGAACCATCCTCTGAAGCATGATCAATCCACCCAGGGCCACATTCCTGAAAAAAAAAAAAACAACCAAAACCCTGATTTTCCTTTCCTCAGAAGCCAGACATTCTCAATAAATTTCTCATTTATGCTGGCAGGATGGAGGGTGGAGACTCCCAAGGCTCTTCATCACCCATGCTGGGATGCTGACGGGCTTGATTTTCTGCAGGCAACCACAGTTTCCAAGTTCAAGGATGCAATGGCCTTGAAATATCCTGAAAATATCATAGTTCCACTTTTTTCCTGATTTCTGGTTCTTATAGTCATATTGTCTCCTCTTCTGCAATGTTTCCTGAGCCTTAGTGACAGGGGATGTGATGTAGATGCCCCATTTGGGGTTGAGCACTCCAGACATTTATTGTCTGCACTTTGACAGATTAGGAGTCTCTGTATTGACTGCTATCCTCCGCAAGAAGCTTCTCTGATGGATCTAATCTATGAGTATAAAGGTAAATATTTAGAAGCAGTTTGATACTGTATATATTTAGCCACGTTCCCCCAACTCGGGTCCTATGATCTCCCCATCATGAATTCTAGGCCAGAATATCTGATGTATGTTTCCTCCTGTGGAGTGGATCCTAGATCCAAGCAGAAAGTGGTTGGGTCCTCCATAACATTCATGCCACTATTGCATTCACAGTGTATTTTGTTGTGACCGTCACCATCGTGGTCCACGAGGTTCACAGCTGGGCATGCTGTTGAGTACATTCTCTCTCAGAGCCTGCATAGCAGTTTTGGATGCTATGAAAGCTCTCCAGTGGGGAGGAAGCTTCTGTTTTGGTACCAGCTCACTTCCAAAGTATGTGGTGTCTTCAGCAATTGAAGCACAATTAATAAAAACTCAGAGACAAATATTGGGGTTCAACCTGAAGACCAGAAAAGAAAACCAGTCAGCCACTGATTTTTTACTTCAACCTCAGTCCAAAATGGTGACACTGCCTCCAGGAAACCCAGGAAACCTCAGAAAGAGACTGTGACTGAGAGCTGTCTCCACGAGCCCTATAGTCCTCTCTAGTTCTGGGATTAAGGGAGTGCACCACTACTGCCTGGTTTCTATTGCAAGCTAGTGTGGCTACTGGGATTAAAGGTGTGTGTCATTGCTGCCTGGTCTGTAAGGTTGATGAGTGTGACTTTTTTGCTTTTCTGATCTTCAGTCAAGCTTTATTTATTAAAATATCAATGAAATGCCACCACAAGCAATAGGGTCTTATCACTGGGTGCTGGTGGTAACCAAGAGCAATGGGCAGCAGCTTGTGTTGTTAGCAGAGGGAGTCTTGGAACACCTCTGACCAACAACTGGAAGAGAAGATAGTATCCCTTACCCAGTGCTGGGGGTTTTGACAACCTGTGGCTTCTGGGAGGAGGAAGGTAACTTCATTTAAAATATGTACTTTAGTACATGACAAACTCGGTTTAGTTCCCAGCACCCATGTGCCATCTCACAACACTCTTTAATTCAGTTCCAGGATATCCAACACCCTCTTCTGGCCTCTGGGTACCAGCCATGCATGTGGAGCATATACGTGTATGCAAGCAAAATATTCATATACATAAATAAGTCTAAAGAGGTTTAAAAATTAAATACACACATACATACACACATGTATTTATTCACATGTATGTGTATATGTATGTATACATTTATTTGAAAGCCTATAAAATACTTGAGGAACAGACCTGGTCAGTCACCCTCATCAACTTAGATCATGAAACCCAATATGGACAAATTCAACAGAACTGCCCATGCATGCTTCAGCATTGCTAGGACATAAATTTGATTCAAATCAATTCAAACTTTTTATTTATTTATTTATTTATTTATTTATTTTTTACAAAATGCTAAGTTACGTTTTGCATTAAAGTCCAGGTCCAGGAAAATGGGACCTTAAATAGCCACCTTTAAAAAATTCAAATTTTATTTGTTCTTTGCCAGTCTCACACATACATAATACATTTGGTCACACATCCTCGCCACCACTTATCTCCATCCCACCCCGCTCAGTCCTGCTCCTCAGAGCGAGTCTCCCTTCTACCTTTTTGTCTGGTTTTGTTTTGTGACCATTGAATTTAAACAGGCATAGAGCTGTCAGCAGGACCATGGGCAACCCAGCCAAGGCCAAAACACTGAAAATAGGGACTCCTCCCCCAGCAGCCAGAACTGCCAGTAGCTGGGGCCCATGATCCTCTCCCTTCTCCAGTATTTTATTCCATTTCGTTGTCATATTGTCTTGCTCACCTCCAGGACAGGGTTGGGTAGCATTGTCAAGAGCGGACATTGGTTGGTCCTGAGTCTGGGGAGTGATGTCATCTCTCACTCTGAGGGTTTGGTTTTGTAGTAACCCTTTACTGGGCTGAGGAAGTTCATAAGGCATTGGAGCCGGCAAGTGCTTTTCCCACTGCCATTGAGATGCTAATCGCCTCTTTGCCTTTTATTCCATCAGTGTGGTGTGCGGCACTGAGTCCTGGACACTTTCCTCTTGGGATTAATCCTGCTTGGCAGGGTTCACTGTCCCCTGTTCCTGCTCCTGGACAGCTGGGATTTCCTCAGCTTCTGCAGGTGCATTCTCAAGAGGCCTTGGGGTGTGGTGTAGGTTTGGGATGGGGATGGTACTGGCCTCTGACAAGTTGGGAAGTGTTCACTTCCATTCTCAGAGGAGACCGAGGAATCGGCCCGAGTTTCTTCAGCACTTAGCATTTGTCGAGAGGCCACCTTGGCCTGAGGTTTTCTTTGTGGGAGTTTTCAAATGATTAATTCAGTTTCTGCTCATTAGAGATCTGCCCAGATTGTTTCTTTACAAAAATATTAAATTGTCTGTGTCTGTGTGTGCAGAAGAGTTCAGGGTCATGGAGGCCTGAGGTGTTGGGCGCCCTGGAGCTGTCTGTCGTACCAGATGGTTGTGGTTATGAACTGCTCAGTAGAGGTACTGGGAATGGAATCTGTGACTTTGTTTCCCATCCAGAGGCGTGCCCATTCGAAGTTGCTCAGATCCCTACTCCCTGTTTCCTGGTGTGGTCAGTTCCCAGTACTGTCCTTCCCCTTCAATCCTGGACACCCCAGCTTTTCTTCTTCTCTATCATTGGCCATTCCTACCCCATACTTTCCTTCAGTAGAGAAAGGTTCTCTAGCTGGCCAGCTCTTCAGATAAGTAACTTGGCCCTCCTTGACCCTCCGTGACTTTTTCAGTCTAGTCTGGATGGATTTTGCTTTGATTGTCTTGTTTCCATTCCTTCTGGGTCCTTCATCTTAGTCTGCCTTTCTTTTTCTACACCTGTTGGACAGAAGGCTATGCTACCTCTGAGGTGAGATTTTTCTAGCAGCTCCTTTTGGTGTTGGGCATTGAGTGCTTGCTGGGCAGGCGCTCTGCTGTGGAGCTGTGTCCCGGGCCCGCTTCTTCCTTTCCATGTAGATACCCACAGACAAAGGTTCCCTCCTGAGCAGTGCGGTGAAGAATCCCCCATGGTTTGTTTGAATGGGGTGACGGGGTGTCAGAGGCAGCAAAGCTCTGCTTGAGGGGCACATCTGTAATCACAGCACTTGGAAGTAGAGGAAGGAACATCAAGAGTTCTACATCATCCTCTGCCACATAGTGAATTTGAGACCAGTCTGTGATACATGAGAGCCCACCTCAAAACATCAGGCGAGGGGATCTGGGGAGATGGCTCAGTGTTTAAGAGCACTGGCTGCTCTTACAGAGAACCTAGGTTTAGTTCCCAGCTCCTCCATGACAGCTCACAACCATCTGCAACTCTAGTTCTAGGGGCTCTGATGCCCTCTTATACATGCAGGCAAAACACCCACACACATAAAATAAAAATAAATAAATAATAAACATTTTAAAAGGGAGCCAAAAAAAAAAGCAAACAAACACCCTACTCAAACTCCAAATCAAATTTAAATTAAAAACAGTTTTCCATCTAATTTCCCCACCAGCAATGTCTGTATGATCCAGTTCCATCCAGTTCTGCTTTCTTGACAACAGACAGCATTAATATTTTTTCTTTTAGCTGTCCTGGTAGGCGTAGAGTCATAGCTTACTGTGATGAGTGTTTTGACTGTGAGGCCCCTTTATCGTTGTGATATGGGTGGAAATGGCCGTCATAAAGGTGCCTCGTTCAGCTGTCATTCACTTCGATCCACCGTCCCCCCCCCACCCTCCTCTTCTTCTGCCTCCCACTATTCTTTGTTCTCTCAGAGACTCTTTCTAGGATTCCCTTGGGAGAGAGAATGAGCCAGTGTCTTTCTGAGTTTGACTCATTTCACTTCATTTAATATCCAACCACATCTACTTTATTCTGCAAAAGATACTCTGTCCTTCATTATGGCTGAGTAATACTCCGTTATCTATCTGCCACATTTCCTTTACCTGCCGATGGACCTGGGTCACTAATTTACTGTGTGGCATCACTTGGCCATGCAGGTGTCTCTGGTGTTGGTTCTGGCTCCTTCCCTAATCTTCCTGGGGTGGCATCTGCACCATCCTTGGCTGGGGATGAGCAGCTTCCGGGGGACTTACGGCTTTATGTTTCTTCCTTTGTAAAACACTGCCCCACATGTTCCGCCACATCTGCCCTGGATTGTCATGGTTTGGGGTTTCATTGCCGAGTGTTGAGTGCTCTGCACCCTCAAGCGTGTGGCTTGCAAATGTTCACTCTGTGGTTTGTGTCAGGAGGGGAGCCTTTGATCTCCCTGTGGTCCTGCCTTGGCTGCTGCATTCCTGGAGTACGCTGTCTGCAGGGTCCAAGCAGGTGCCGCCTCACCTGCATCCGGAAGGTTTCATCCTAGTTCTTCTGAAAGCGTCAAGTCTCACGTTCCTTATAGAAGCCATTATACAGTTTCATGAAACTCTGTTCAAGGCAAGCTTGTTTGGCACTCTGATTTTTTTCTCCGCATGTGTAACCCTTCTACTATTGTTTGCTGTAAATGACCCTGCCTCACTGAACGGTCTGTGCCCTTGCTGGGAACCAGCTGTGTGTGTGCCTGCACGCATGTGTGCACTCGCACATGTGTGTATGTACACATGTGGCTTGATTCCCTGGGCTCTCCACTTCGGTCCGTAGCTGTGTTCCTTTCTCTCCACCAGAACCAGCCAGACTTGATTACTGTGGCTACACAATAAAGCTTGAAACTGGGTAGATGGATTCTTCTAACTTTCTTCTTCTTCTTTTTTTTTGTTTTGCAGTTGTATGTGTGTGTACATGTGTGTACTTATGCAAGCTGACAGTCCAGCCCAGGGCTCCCACTGAGTTAGACAAGTTGGAAAGATGGCTCACCAGTTAAGAGCACTGACTGCTCTTGCAGAGGACTCAGGTTCTATTCCCAGCACCCACTTGGTGTATCACAGCTGTCTTTATATTCAGTTCCAAGGGATCTAGTGCTCTCTTCTGACTTCTGAGGGCACTGCATACACATGGTACACATACATACATGTAGGCAGAACACTTGTGCACATAAAGTAAAAATAAGTAAATCTTTAAAAAAGAAATATGTAATTTATTTAATCACTGTGTAGAATCTGAACACATCTCCTAAAATGTTTTATTTATACCTAAGAATTTCATTTTTTACACTTATTGATTTATTTTGTATTTATGTGGGGTGACATAAGTGTGCACGTGGAGGGCAGAGATCAATCCGCAGGAATTAGTTTTCTTCCACCAGGCAGCACCTGGCAGGACTCAAGGGTTGAACTCAGGTCCAGAGGCTTGCCAGCAAGCACCTTTACCTGCTGAGCCATCTTGATGTCCCCTTAAGTTTTTCTTTTCTTTTTTTTATTTGGGGGGGAGGGAATTCTGTAACATTGTGTTATGTGGAGTTGGTTTTGATATTTATATGTTCATCTTGTTTTTTTGTTTTTGCATTGAGTTATTAACTGTGCCCATGTCTATGGTGTGCATGTGGAAGTCAGAGGTCAGCCTGGGTGAGTCAGTTCTCTCCAGCCACCATTCAGGACCCAGGGGTTGGACTCAGGTCCTGAGATTTGGCAGCAAGCTTCTTTCCCTGCTGAGCCATCTTGCTGGCCCTGAGTGCTCATCTTAAATCTCATGACCTCCATGACTCGTGTGTGATTTCTGGAGGATTTTTGAGTTTCTAGATTCCCCGTGGTTTTCTGTAACTGAGAAGCAGGGACCATTTGCTTCTAGATTGGTTTTACCTTTGCTACCTTGTTGCACTCGTGAGAGCATCTGGTGCTCAGCAACAGCAGGAACAGCTGGTGCCTTCACCTCACCCCAAGGGTACAGGCATTTCCTGGAAAGCACTTAGTTCCTTGGCTTCTTAATGACTGGTGGCTGAAGGGTTTCCTTGTAGATAATGTCTATTAAGTTGAGGAAGTTCCCATCTTATTTTTAGGAGAGATTTTTTTTTCCCCACAGATAGATGTTGAATTTTGTTAATTTTTTTTTTCAGGATGACACTTCTTAAAAATTAACTTTTTAAAACAAAATATTGAACCAGTAAATTCAACCTGATCATGGTGTATATTTATTTTTATATATGACTGAATTATAGTTGCTAATATTTATTTATATAAACATATAAATATTGTATTGTATGTGTGTGAGAGACAGACAGACAGACAGACAGAGACAGACATAATCTCAGACATCCCAGGCTGATTTTGAACTCATCAAGTAGCTAAAGGTGACCTTTGACCTTCTGATCCCGCTGCCTCTACTTCTCAAGTGCTATGCTTACAGTTGCACACCACCTACCGTGCTTTATTTATGCACTGCTGGGAATGAAACTGAGGGCTGCATATGCTAGGTAAGAGCTCTACCAACTGAGCTGTAGCTCCAGCTCCATTTGTAAACATTTTCAAGGATTTCCCATTGGAAATTCATGTTCATCTCTTGTTTTTTGCTTTAGTTTTCTGTTGTTGTTGTTGCATCTAGTTTTGGTAAGCAAGGTTTTTCATAAAACTTTATTATTTTTCTGTTATTGACACCACTGTTCTTACTGAAGGGCTCCTTACAATGAATTGGGATGTATTCTCTCCTCTTCTCTTTTCTGGGGGACATTATGTATAGTTTGAATTACTAATTCTTCTTTTACAAATATATTAAAACATTTTTTGCATTTCACACATGTATTTAATGTATTTTGGTCTTATTCACCCTCCCTTTTCCATTCTCACTTCAATTCTCCCTTAAATATTTCATGCACTTCCCCAGTGAAATCGGGTGTATCTGGAGGTTCCTTTTTTTCTTACAAAACTGTGAGTTTTAAAACTAGGAATTAAATTTCCTAATCAGCATAGAAGTTATTCATATTCTCCATTCACAATGTGCAGATTGTAATTTCATTTCTTGATGAAATGGCCTATTTCATTCTTTCTATGAAACATACAGGTGTGAAGTTGATTATAGTGTTCTGTCATAGCCTTTGCCTGTGTGGTCTGTGCTAATGCCTCCTGCATCGTCCCTGGGTGG
>NC_022015.1:36578524-36582969 GCF_000317375.1 Microtus ochrogaster
TTGCATCTTCCCTGGGTGGTTTGTCTGTGGTCTGTGGTGATGTTTCCTGTATGGTCCCTGGGGTGTGTTGCTTGTGTGGTCTGTGATAATGCCTCCTGCATTGTCCCTGGGTGGTTTGTCTGTGGTCTGTGGTGATGCTTCCTGTATCATCCCTGGGGTGTGTTATCTGTGTGGTCTGTGCTGATGCCTCAGCATTTTTCTGTGTATAGGGTATAACTTTAGAACTAATGTGTACACAGTTCAAATCAGGGTGATTAACACTTCCACCTTTTCATGTTTTTGTTTCCATTATATTTGGAACTTTCAACACCTTCTCTAGTTATTTTGAAACATGTAATTAACTATAGGATGTAATTGTTCTATTTGCTCTATACCTCTAGGATTGCTTCTTTCTTGTGCTGTGTTATCCATCTTCTCATTAGTCCCCCCTTCCTCTCCATGTCTTTGACTCTTGAGATCCCCATTCTACTCTGAGATCCTATGTAATCAACTTTTTAACTTCCATAAATGGGATTATGTGGAATTTATCTTACTGTACCTGGCTTATCTTCCTGATATGATGGCTTCCAGTCCACCAGAGTTGCCTATATGTTTGCAAAATTTACTGTCTACTTTCATGTTTTGTGATGTAGGAATGTAGAATTTGAGATTCCTGTGCATTTGTAATATATGCCTTGGGAACTGTGGATTCCTATGAGCAAATGGAAAGAATGTGTCGTGCTGTTCTGGGTGGGACAAAGTGTGGAATTGGCCCTTTCCTATTAGCCTGTCAGTGTTTTCATGCTCTTTGCTGCTCTTGTTTTTGCATATATATCAGAATTGCTGCTTCTTTGTCAATTACCACTTTAATCATTGTATAATGTTCATTTCTGTGTTTTTTCATCAAGTATGCTCTATCTACTATTGTCATAGTCATCTTGATTGTCTTGGATTTATGTTGCAAAATGTGTCTTCCATCATTCTATTTTCTGCCTGCCTATGACATTATATTGGAAGTGAATTTTTGTAAACATTATATAATTATGTCTTTTAACAAGCTGCCCTGTCTTTTACTTAGAATAATTTTGACCATTTACATTTAAATGGAACTACTGCATGTAAGGGTTTGTGTTAGTTCTTTTAGGTTTTCTGTTTTCTTTTCCTTTTTTTTCCCTATGGATTATGTGATACAGCGTCTCATTTTGGCTTATCTGCGTGAAGAAGTGTCTTCCAGTTTATCTTTTCCCTAACCAAGTGTTTGCTCTAGACACTGTACACACAGCTTCATCACCACTTGCTGTGAGGCTAGTATGAGTAATACACTTCATGTCCTTTTGTGACCCTCTGCCCTCCTACTTATAATTGCGAAATATTTCCTCTATATACATTTAGAGTCATATCAGATATGCTACAGTTTTTTATGTAACTGTCAATTTCAGATTTAGGAAATTTGGGAAGGGGAAGATTGCATATTTTTTGTGTATTTTGCTCATTGTATGCATTTTCCCTTCCTGCTTCTTTAATCATTTCTTTGTTTGAAGAGGTTACTTTAGCCATCTTTAAAAGATATTGCATTTATTACTGTTGTATACATATGCATGTATGTGTATAATGTGTGTGTGAGTGTGGTACATGTGTCATAGAGCACACGTGGGGGTCAGAGGACAAATTCGTGGAGTTGGTTGCACCCTGATGTGCTGTTCCTTCCTGCTGCTATGATGAAACACTTTGCCCAAAGACAACTTGGAGAGGAAAGTGCGTATGGCTGGTACTTTCAGGTCTCTCTCAGTCTTTAGTTGAGGGGAGTCAGGCAGGAACTTGAAGCAGAGACCATGGAAGAACACAACTTTCTGGCTCATTCACAGGCTCATGCTGAGTGGGCTGGGCCCTGCTCCATCAGTTAACAATCAAGACAGTCTCCCACAGGCATGTGCCCAGGTTAGACTCCTTCAGCTGAGACTGCCGTCTCGGGTGACTCTAGGCTATGTCAAGCTGACAGTCAAAGCTGTTAGGCCAGGTGGGTTCTGGAGATTAACTCGGGTCCTCGGGCCTGTACCCAGCTGAACCATCTTGGGGCCCCACTTGGGCCACCTTGACAACACAGCTGCTGGTGGCAGATCCGTACGAGTGCTCGTTTTGCTCTTCTCCCACACAGAGCATTTGGCAGCCCCCTCTGTTTTCCCTTGCTAAGTCCTGTGCTGTCTTCTGACTTCGTGGTTTCATTTATTTGTCTGTTTACTTTTTATTTATTTATTTTGGTTTTTCAAGGCAGGGTTTTTCTCTGTAGCCCTACCTGTCCTGGAACTAGCTCTGTAGGCCAGGCTGGCCTTGAACTCACAGAGATCCACCTACCTCTGCCTCCCAAGTGTTGGGATTCAAGATGAGCGCCACCACCACCAAGCTTGACTCCGTGGTTCTTGATGAGAAGTTTGGTCCTCTTTTCATGGTCCATGCCTTATATTTAAGGCATTGTTTTCCTCAATTTGTTTTCTAGACTTTTCTATTGGCACTAGTTTTCACACATTTAATAATTTTGTAACTTGTTATAAAATTTCATGGGTTTATTATCTCCCTTTTCTTTCTCTTCTTCTGCCTTCCTCTTTCCTTTCCGCTTTTAAGACAGGATTCAATGTAGCTAGCTGAGAACACACTATATATATATAGTAAAGGCCGGCCTCTCTGGTGCTGGGGTTTTAGATATGCATCACCACCCTCCGCTAGCTCTTGTTTTCTAATGCTGCCTCCATAGAGAAGGTGGGCATGAGCCCTGCTTACTTCCTCCAGGTAGAGCTAGAGTCCACGGCCCCTACAGACCCCCACCTGGAAAAGCTTCTGTCTTTATGGAAGATGTGGGAGTTCTGATAGCATTGGTGGGGTCGCCTTGTTGTCCCTGGACAGTGGTGGTAGCTCTGCTGCTCCTTATCTTCTGATGCTAGACCATAGTGCAGGGAAGAGCCGCACTGTAGCAGCCTGGTGACTGGAGGTCCAGGTTGCCTGAGATAGCCTGTCCGACTCTGGAGGGGAGGAGAGGATCCTTAATGCCAGTGGTGATGTCCCGCTCCCCACCTCCCTGCTTGGCAGAGTTAGAGGCCCTGGTACACCCACACAGAGTAGAAGCCCAAGCTCTTACTTGAACTTGCTGCTGGGGCAGATAGGGTTCTTGATTCTAGGTGTCTGGCCAGAGTTGCTAAAATGTCCTTTGACTGAAGACAGAGGACTTTGATTATGGGATTTCTCCTGTCCCACTGGGGTTTCTGGCAGGTTTGACATGATCGCGTGACTTTTCCTGGACAACATTAGCAATGTGTGTTCTCTCTGGATAGAGTACCAGTGACCAAAACACAGACCAAAGAAATCACTGCACCAGTGTCTAACTCAGTGGACCAGTGAGGCCACTAACAGGAGCGTCTGTGAGGAAGGAGTTCTTACAGGAAGATGCACGAGAGTTACTCACAGGAGCCGTGGGTGGGAGTGACATCTGCAGGAGCATAGATGACTTAAAGGCAGCTGCCATCACTGTCACCGGAAAGCGCCCCCCCCCCCACAACATAGCTGACTCAGGAAAGCTGCACCCGGGGGGCTTCCTGCACAGCTTGCAGGCAGCTCCACTGATGAGTCCTCTCCCCAGTGCTGCCACTTTTCATACAGCCTTGGCTGGGCTCTCGCTGGGCTTCTAACTTCCTCAGCTTTAATTTCCTTAGTCCTGGGCACCGTGGGTCCCTCTTCCCTCCCTGAGGTAGTACCTACCCAACAATCGGGAATGAGATGATGAGGTGAAAGAACCTAGGACACTCACATGGTCCACCTCTCTTTTTGCTTTGCATCTGGCATCTGGGACCAGCTGTCCTGGGGAAGAGAACCAGCTCAGTTTTCCATTTGTCTAAAGGAAAAAAAAATAACTTGTTTTTTAAGCTCAGAAAAACTAAGATCTGTGGAAAGCTGGAAGCTGTGTCCCTCGCTGTCCCAACTGACAGTGCCTTGGCTTCTGTCTTCACAGGTTTAGAAACTTCTCCGCCACCCAGAGTGCAGACTGTGGCTGCTGTAAGGAGCCTTCCTGTGGGACCTGACGTGCTGACGGCTCTGGTGAGTGAGAGCTTGGTCTCCTTGTCCCGCCACAGGGACAGTGCTGATGTTGCCCAAAATAAAACTATAAACCGACCCCAAACATTGTTAGATTGTTTCTGAGATTTGTGTGTGTGTGTATGTGTGTGTGTGTACAGGTGCACATCTGTATGTGCACATGTGTTCAGTGTTGAAGGTTTTCTTCTATAGTTTTCCAGTGTATGTTTTGAGATGGGGCTTGTTGCTAAGCCTGGAATACAGGTTGTCTTTCTCCACCCTCATGCTCACTGGCGTTACAGATGTGTGCTGCCCTACTCACTGGCGTTACAGATGTGTGCTGCCGTGCTCACTGGCGTTACAGATGTGTGCTGCCATGCTCACTGGTGTTACAGATGTGTGCTGCC
>NC_022015.1:36583129-36589950 GCF_000317375.1 Microtus ochrogaster
CATTACAGATGTGTGCTGCTGTGCTCACTGGCGTTACAGATGTGTGTGCTGCCGTGCTCACTGGTGTTACTGATGTGTTCTGCCATGCTCACTGGTGTTACAGATGTCTGCTTATGTGCACAGCTTTACATGGGTGTTGGGGATCTAAACTCAGGCCCTCAGGCTTGGGTGGCAGGAACTTTATATTTTGTCTTCTGAGTCAGCTCCCCAGCCCCTACTGTGTGGCTTTCAAGTGTCCTCTTTGTAATAACACTGTGTCACAATGTCAAAAGGTTGGGCATGCCCATGAGAAAATGAAACTTAATATTTCATTTTCTTGAAGCATTCTGGATTATCCCAAGTCATGTTCTCTACCTGTGTGTATCCCAAACACCTGCCAGTGCTTCATTAGCCCAGAGGGTCCTCCATGCTTGGGATGGTCTTTTCAGGAGTGGGAGAGAGATCCTAAAGTAGATGTGGGAGGGTGGGTCTGGCAGTGCCTCTGTTTGTGGAGAGGAGGCAGGGGGCTCAGGGCTTTGATCTTATTCAGGGCTTAGACTGCGGTTCCACGGCTGGTGCCTGCCCATTGCCTTTTTCTAGAAATAAAATGTTAGTTTGTTGATTGTGGTAAAATCCACACAACACAAACTTCCCATTGAAACAGTTTTCACTGGCTAGTTTGGTGGCTTCTCCTCTGTCATGTGGCCATTACTAGCGGCTTCCCAGAAGAAAGCTCCACTCCACTGAACACTCCGTTTCCCACGGCCAGGCTTTCTGTGTAGACTTGGGACTCGACACAGGTGGAATCAGATCTGACCAGAGTGTGATGTCTGCTCCATGCTGTAGTGTGTATCTGAGCTTCATTCTTTCTATGCAATTGGGGAGGCATAGCGTGTATTATATAGCTATGCCATGTTGGTGGGCATTTTCCTTTCTCATGGGCAGATGCCTCGCATTGGGTGCTGTGTGGTGATGGCCATCCCCGTGGATATGCAGATCTGTCCTATCATGGTTTGGAAGGATTTCATTTGACCATCATCAACAGACCAGTGGTGGTGTCTGTGCTGCGGCAGGTTGACTCACTTCTTTGTTCTGAGAAATTTGAGCCCCGAGAGCTGGACGGTTGGGTGGTACTTCAGACCCTCATGGTGGCTTCTTGTGCAGAGAGAGGGCTGGATGCAAAAGCAGGTGTGGCTGGGCTGTGTGTGGGAGACAGCAGCTGGATGTCACCAGTGAAGAGAAATGGTGGCTGGGTGTCACCACCATTCCAGTCAGAGTCCTGGGTTCTTGGCTGTCTTGCTGGGGAGAGACTGACTCACCCCGGGATTCCTTGGGGCTTAGCCTAGTGCTCAGCACTTCCTCATGTTTGCCAGGAGACCATGCTTGAGAAAACCAGCCTTTGTAGGCCTGACATGCTGGTCCGTAGGCCTGTGATTAGATGTGGGGCCTGCTGGGAGATGAAGCCTGGAGACCCTAGGATTGGTTGGAGTGTAGACAGGGAATGTGTCCCTGTCTTCTTAAGAGCTTGGCTCTGGAGAGTAGGGGCTGTTCTCCTGTCTTAATGCTGTCTGTGAAATGTGAGCTAAATCTGGCTATTCTGTCCCCTTGATGCCCAGAGCTAGACCTGGATATGGGTCTTGTCTGTTATTGGGTACCATAGAAGCCAATGACCCACTCTCAGTGAGTGCTGTTCAGCTGGATGACAGTAGCTGAGCTCAAGGACCTACCAAAGTTGACGAACCATCTTTATCCTCTCTGAGATTGCCTTGGGGAACTTGCCACCAGATGCATGTGGCAGGTTGACAGGTAACCTCAACTCATAGAATCCCAATCCCTTGATCTTGTGTGGCCCAAAGGGAGCTGCTAGCATGACTGAGTTGAGGGCTTTGTGTGGGGGAGATGGCCTGGATACTCTCGCTAGTCTCCTAGTACCGTCAGAGCCCTTGCATAGAGGCTGAAGGAAGCCTAATGAGGGAGGAAGAGCCTCACGAAGCCAAGACAGAGCCTGGAGAAGTGCAGCCATGGGATCAGGTGGGTAAAGTGCTTGCTGTGCAAGCCTGGTGACCTGAATTTGGTCCTCAGCACCTCAGAATGGTGGGAGGAGAGGACAGATCTCATCAAGCAGTTCGTGTGTATCACAGCACATGTGTCTGTATATACAGCTTACATGCACACAATGATGATCAAGATGATGATGATGATAAAGGTATGACCATGACTCAGCTGAGGCCACAGGAGCTGAGGGATGCAGAGGGATTCTTGTCTGGAGTTTGAGGAGTTGGAGGAGTGCAGTCTTGCTCACATGGATCTCGTTGGAGGTTCAGATTTGTGACACTGGCTTCCAAGAGTAAACCTCTGGTGGTCGAGGCCAAGCTTTGGTACTCTGAGGAGTGGATGTCGGAGGCTTGCACAGGGCATGGTGGGGAAGCAGGCTACTTTTCAAGCCTCTGGCTTTCATTTCACTCAGCAAGACAGGTGTGGGCATCTGGTGCCGAGGGCTCAGGTTCCCTTGACAGCACACTGGTTACTGTGGGAACGCCTGATGGCAGTTTCTTGGGTGGGCAGCAAGGACGACGGGCAGCATTGTCCTGTGATCTTTGGGCTACTGAGGCTGTGGGAAGGGTTAGCTTTTGTGAACACAGTGCATAAGGTAGGAGGTAAGTTCCCAGGGCTCCCTGTTGGGTGCTGCTAAAGGGACACTGAACACACCTTGTCCTCTGGATAGGAGGATAGAAACATGGCTCATCTCCTCCCACAAAATGTCTAGGGTGGGGCTGGGAAGATCGCTCAGTGGGTAAGAGAGCTTGTGTTGTAGGATGAGGCCCTGAATTCCAGTTCAGCACCCATAAACAAAACCCTGCATGCCTTCCTTCTCAGCAGGAGTCTGGGACAGAGAAACTCTGGTCTGGCTTTAGGACCTCACACAGCTGTCTTCCTCCAAGGGACACCTCATGCCAGTGCCTGTCCTGGACCCCCAGCGAGGCTTCTTCTCAGCAGAAATGGATTCCAGCACTGGTGGCTTGGATTCTGATTTAGAATTATGTCTCCAAAGCTCTGCACTTCTTCAGTTGGCCAGCTCGGTTCACCAGTGTTTTCTGCTTGTAGGTCTCAGTGAGTGTGTTCTGCTTGTAGGTCTTGGTGAGTGTGTTCCGCTTGTAGGTCTTGGTGAGTGTGTTCCGCTTGTAGGTCTTGGTGAGGTACTTTTGTCTCGCCCACAGATCTGAAGTTCCTTAGAGTCTAAATGAACATTCTGTCTTGAGTATTTGAGTTTCTCTCATCTACTTCACTGTACTGAAGGTAAGGGGAAATCTTAAGTTTTCTGGAACACTCTAAAATAATTTTAAATTCTCCCCCCCTTTTCCATGTGCACATATGTGTTCATGTTTTGCTTGTGTTTGGACACACATCTGTAGGTGGGGAGGCCTCTGGGGTTAAAGTAATCTTCTTTGATTATCTTTCAGTCAAGCCAGAGCTCACCAATATGGCTAGTTCCACTTGCCAGCTTGCTCTGGGGGTCCCCTGTCTCTGCTCTCTGAAGCTGGGATTACAAGGAGGGCCACCACACCTGCCTAACACTTGCACGGGTGCTGGGGATTACGAACCCCCAGTCTTCACATTTGCAAGGCATGCTGTTTAAACTAAGAGCCATTCCCCCAACTCAGATTTCAGTTTTTTTAACGTGGTCTTTTGTGCAAAAATCTGTCATCTACATCAGTCCTTCAGGTGTATTTTTGTCTGGATTAAAAAGACTTGCTGGTTAGCACTCATTGCCAAATATGAGCAGGTGTTTGGTGCATAAGAAAAAGTCACCTCTAGCCGGGCAGTGGTGACACACGCCTTTAATCCCAGCACTCGGGAGGCAGAGGCAGGCAGATCTCTGTGAGTTCGAGGCCAGCCTGGTCTACAAGAGCTAGTTCCAGGACAGGAACGAAAAGCTAAGGAGAAACCCTGTCTCGAAAATCCCGGGTGGTTCTTTTTTTTTTTTTAAATTTATTTATTTATTAAAGATTTCTGTCTCTTCCCCGCCACCGCCTCCCATTTCCCTCCCCCTCCCCCAATTAAGTCCCCCCCCTCAGCCCGAAGAGCAATCAGACTGCCCTGTGGGTAGTCCAAGGAACCCCCATCCTGGGTGGTTCTTAAGTTGGCTTCACACCTAACCTTAGGCCTGAGCCTCCATCGCAGCACTGAAGCGCATCCCCCAAGGGAAGTGGCTAGATGGCCCCCACGCAGCGTGACTGTCCATCTCCACAGCTAGGGTCA
The DNA here is from genome assembly GCF_000317375.1 of Microtus ochrogaster. Taxonomy (NCBI): domain Eukaryota; kingdom Metazoa; phylum Chordata; class Mammalia; order Rodentia; family Cricetidae; genus Microtus; species Microtus ochrogaster. The sequence continues at coordinate 36,587,369 of NC_022015.1, forward strand.
ACCCTAGGGCAGGCAGCCACTCCTCTGGAACCCAGGATTTGTCTACCTCAAGATCCTTGCTCATGTGGGGCTGCCATAGCTGTACATGTCTCCTGGCCTTCAGGGGGCTGGGCCTTTCTGTCCCTCTGCCTGGGGCCCCTACCTGAGTCTATCTGCCAGGGGCTCCTCTGGCACAGGGACTGGCTTATTCTACATGGTCGTATGGCTTGGTAAGGAGCTTGTGCCTAGTATGTAGCACCTGAGAGCCTCTTGCAGAGAACCGTTCTCAGAAGTGGCCTTGGTGGTCACCACAAGTGCAAAGCTTGCCCCTCAGTTGCCTGAGTCTCTGTCTTTTCACACTGTCCTGGGGTTTGGGTGGACACATTGGACACTGGTAAGGCTTTGGGCCTCTCTATATCCAGATTCCCAGTGTGGCAGGCGGGATCTTGCTCTTGGCCCAGCTGTACTGGCTAATGGCCTGTGAAGGAGTGAACTGTGTCCCCTCATAGAGCATAAGTTGGCTTTGTTTACAGACTGGCCCTTTAAAGAGGTGACACAGTATGCAGCCAGGAGGCTGGGTTCTGACACACAGGGACTGGATTATAGGAGGTAACTGGGATATGGACCTACACAGAGGGACCACATAAGAACGGGGGGCGGGGGGTTGTGGTGGTGGTGGAGGGATGTTATCATGGAGGTGTCATTCACCTGCTGTAGTGCTGAGTATCTGCTTTCCCTATGATGGGCATGACCATGAGAGCAGTTGTGACCCACTGGAGACTCTTAGAGATCACATCACTGGTAAAACAGTCCCTAGCGGAACAGGGCAGGTTCCTGACATGCTCACTGGAGGTGCTCACCCTGACTGTATCTGTATTCCAGACTCCTGTTTCTGGAATGTGAGGTGATGGCTATGTGGCTGTGGCGCTGCATCCTTGAGAAATGTGGCCAGAGACACCAGGCTGGGAGCAGTGAACTAGGAGATGGCCTGCTGCCACTGCTGTCTGAACATGGGACATGAGCTCTTTCCAGGCCTTAATTCCTCATTGGATTGGGATTGTGTCTGGGGTCTCCTCTGTGTGGGTTGAACAAGTACCACAGCTGTACAGCTGTGTTCAGTTCCAGCCTGGAGCCTAGAATGGCTCTGTTGTCTGCAGATGTGTGCCAGGCCTGCAGATGTGTGCCGGCCTGGAGCCCTCTAGCTAGTAACCTTGTCCCTTTGACTTGGCACTGCTAGAGACTGTGGTGAGTGAGGGATTAGGGTACAAGTGCACAAAGGAGGCTGCATTGAGGACACTGGGAGAAGACACCATCTGCAGGGCAAGGATAAAAGCCTTAGGGGAGCTCTGCAGCACTTCCAGTTAGCTCTCCAGCCTTCAGGATGAGGGGCAATGCATGTAAGTGGCCACAGGCTATAGTTAGAATTGTGAGTGGGTCATCAGGGGCTCTCAGCCTGTTGCCCTAAGACTCAAGATTGTCCCAGGTCATCTGCCCCTAGAGAGATGGTTCATCAGTTAAGAGCACTGGCTGTTCTTGCAAAGGACCCAGATCGGATTCCCAGAACCCATATGACTGCTCACAGCCGTCTGTAACTCTAGTTCCAGGAGATCTGACATCCTCTTCTGGCTTCTGTATGCACTATGCACACACGGTATACAGAAATATGAACAGGCACACACTCATATACATGAAAAAAAAACCTAAAAAAAAAAGAGTTAAGGTAGTAGCTGAGATAATGCTGACACATTCTAAAGGTTTATGTTCCTGGGCTGAAATTAATTTGATCTATGCTGACGTGTGGGCAAGTGTGGTGTGGTTTATTTATTGTGGATTGACAGATTTTTTTCAAACATGCCATCTGTAGGTGTTTTATAGAAGTTTATATCTATTTTAATAAGCAATTGAACTATTTTGTTTTTTGTGGAATTTTAGTTTGTGTGTGTGTGTGTGTGTGTGTGTGTGTGTGTGTGTGTGTGTGCCTACACGCATGTGTGAGACCTGGACTTCAGCTGTGGACCTCTTGTCCACAGCATTGTTGGCACTGTCAGGGGGGAACTTTCTGTTTTTTCTGTTTTGTTGCTTTCCATGTGTTTCCACCCTCAAAAAGAAAAGCTATTTTAATTGTCCAGAGTACACCGCCTCCTCCTCAGCTTTCTGTGGGAACCGTGTCCTGCCTTCTCATCGCCCCTACCCTGTGCCTATTGGTGCCAAATACCAGCAGGTAGAATCCCTTAAATAAAGGCACAGGCTGTGTGCCTGTGGCTTGTTCTTATAAATACCACAGTGTTGGTGAAACCAAGAGGCACCGTCACCACACATCTGGAGTAAGAAGAGCCAAAGCTCTTGGCCACTGTTTTCTGCATGTACTAGAGATGAGATCTGTCCCCAGGACAGTCAGTCTGTTATCCCCATGATGCAGTCAGGTCACAGTGGACTCTGGTGGTCAGCTCTGGAGAAAGTTTTGGGCCTGGTGGATTATCCCTTGGCAAGCTTTGGTTTGTGTGAATGTGTGCTGTCATTGAGGTGACCCCTCTGTGAGCATGGGCTGTCATCGAGGTGACCCCTCTGTGTGAGCATGTGCTGTCATTGAGGTGACCCCTCTG
>NC_022015.1:36590050-36609970 GCF_000317375.1 Microtus ochrogaster
TGGGCTGTCATTGAGGTGACCCCTCTGTGAGCATGAGCTGTCATCGAGGTGACCCCTCTGTGAGCATGGGCTGTCATCGAGGTGACCCCTCTGTGAGCATGAGCTATCATCGAGGTGACCCCTCTGTGAGCATGAGCTGTCATCAAGGTGACCACTCTGTGTGAGTATGAGCTGTCATCGAGGTGATCACTCTATGAATATGAGCTGTCATCGAGGTGACCTTTCTGTGTGAACATGGGCTGTCATTGAGGTGACTGATGTTTTGTTATTAATTAAGTTTGTCTTTGGCAATTTCATACATGTGCATAATACATTCTGGTTGTTCTTGCCCAACCCTCCCATGCCTCGCCTCCTTCCACTACTGTTCTCTGCTGCTCTCTTTCCCAGATTCCCATCTTCCGTTTTGTTTCTGTTCCTGTGGGTTTGGACAGGTCTCCTGTGTGTGTTTGGTACTGGATCTCTCCACTCTAGTCGGCAGGCTCAGCAGCTGGTGTACAAGCAAAGGCAATGGCGCCTGACCCAGGGTCACCTGGGCCTCCCTGTGCTCCTAGCCCACTACCTCCACTCTGGGTGTTTTACACACGGTGGTCTGGAAACTGTTTATGGAAAAAGCTGCAATAATACAGAACTTACTTGGTTTCCTACATTGCTGCCCTGCATTTGAAAATAGGTGTTTTTTTAATCTATTTCAGTTTATTGGTCATATCAGGTGGGAGGCTACAACCAGTACACTGACTCCATCTGGTGGAGGAGGGGACCCCTCCCCAACTCTTGTCTGACCCAACCCCCAGGCTTCTCTGCCCCATCTCTCTTCTTTCCTCTGCCCCTCCCCTTTCCTCTTCCTCTGTCCACATTCAGTCTGAGCTGTGCTGAGAAGTCAGCCGAGACTCACAGAGAAGCAGGAAGCACCAGGCCCCTGTCCTCCCTAGATGACAGCTGTCTCCTGCATGTCCAGACTCTCAGTTCATCCTAGGGTTGAAAAGTCACAGGCAGTCTGATATGGGACTGAGTCCATGATCAAAAAGAGGGAAATCTTGAGCCTAGGACTTACATTAGATAAGGCTTTGTGACCTGAACTAACAGGGTGGGATCTGGGAGTGGATAGACACTAGGACGATTGTGCCTCCCTGAAGAGCTCAGCAAGTGAGGGGTTTATGGGGCAAAGACGTAGGGTTAGGAATTTCAAAACTGTTCTGTGCTAAGAGCAGCGCGCCAGGCACCAGCGGTCGCTGCCTTTTCTCTATGCTGACTGCAAGGCTGGTTCCGCTCTTACTCCAGACTCCCGGGAACTCTTACTGAGAAGGGAAAGCTCATTGCTATTCCCAGCACCCACCTCTGCCCTCTGGGACCTCACGCCCTGCTTCAGTGGCTTTTAGGCCATGCCCTTGTATCCTGGTAGTCAGCTACCAGGTTCACGTGCCCATCTCAAATGTTCCTTCATTGGCCCTGCAAAGTCCACAGAGCTGGACCAGCTGCCCAGGAAGGACCATGGGGCCCCAGGTCTTGTTCCTGATCCCAGGAGGTACCGTGGGAAGTTCAGAGCACAGGGGCATTCACTGTTTCCTTGGGGTTCCAGGGTCCCTCCAGCGCTGGTGCCTGTGTTTGTGGCCCCAAGCCTGTTTCTCTCGCCTTTTCCGGGCTGCAGATTGATGAGAGGGGGCTTCCCGGCTAATCTAAGTGGCTGTGGTGATTGGTGCTGACTGCTTCTCGCTCTGGGGAGAGGGCAGGTAGGTGAGGTAAGCATGGACACAACAAGAAATGAGGAAACAGTGTCTCAGGCGCTGCTGCCTGAGGAGGGTCCTTGAGCTTTATCTCCTGGGGCTACCAAACCAGATTAGTGGCCTAAAGCTATGTACACCACTGTTCTTGTAGTTCAGTAGGTGAGAGATTGGGAAAAGTCAGAGTCAGGGGCAGGCTTGGGCTCTTCAAAGACCCTGGGGATGGCCCGTCCTCAAAAGCCCCCAGGGAATAGAGAATCCTCCTTGCTGCTTCTCCCAGCTTCAGAAGTGGCTTGTGGTCACACCTCTCTACCCTCATCTTGTCACTGTCTGGCTATCTTACTTGGTTTTCACATTCAGACCATAGTTGCTCATGGAGGGAAGTTGGGACAGGAATTCAAACTGGGACCTGGAGGCAGGAGCTAAAGCAGGGGTCATAGAGGGACACTGTTTAGTGGCTTGCTCCTCCTGGCTTGCTCAGCCTGCTTCCTTATACCACCCAGGACTACCTGCCCAGGGATGGCACTGCCCACAGTAGAGTGGGCCCTCCCCTCCCCCATCCATCACCAATCAAGAAAAAGCCCCCCAGATTTACCTACAGGCCAATCTGATGATGGAGATCGTTTCTCAGTTGAGAGCCTCTCTAGATTGTGTCAAGTTGGTAAGAACCAGCATGCCTCCTGTACCATGGTTAAGTCAGGGTCTTTTTGTTGTTTCCAGTATGTGCTCCAGGATAGCTGACCTACCAGCTTCCAAGGATTCTCTATCTCACTATAATCACTGGGATTACTGGTATGTGTTGCCAGGCCTAGCTTTATGTGGGTTCTGGGGGTTTGAACTTAGTTTCTCATACTTGCGTGGCAAATACTTTACCAACAGTCACCATCTTCATTTTGAAATGAGTGGTTGAGTCTGTGGGTATGAGTCCTGGGATGTGGAGGGGACTCAGGTTGGCTTGTGCCTTCCATGAGACTCTGCTGCTCTTACCTCCCTCACAGCTGTTGGCTACAGGCGCATTTCCAGGCTCTTTAGGGCAGTATCCATAGGCTGCCTAGACAGACCTTCACCTTATGTTTAAGGACATAGGGAGAGGATGACATGAGCCTCCAATGGCCACGTCCTTCATGAGGGTGTTGAGTCCCTAGAAGTTCTTCTGTTACTTGGTTCTCAGTAGGAACCTCCTCTCAGGGAAGAGCAGATCTCATGAAAATTGCTTGCAGGTACATATTCATCCATACATAGAGGTGGAGGAGGCAGGAGAGCTGTCATCCACCTGCAGAGAAGGTCAGAAGGTCAATGGCTCCTGTGATTGCTAATGCTGACTGTCAATGTGACAGGATCTAGGATCACCACGGAGACAGCTCTAGGAGAGATGGTGAGGGATTGTCTAACTGAGGTTAATTGAGGAGGGAAGACCCGTTCTGATGATGGGGTGGCCGCCATCCATGGGCTGCTGCTCAGGGTGAATAAAGAGGAGAGACCTATCTGAATGCAAACATTCATCTCTCTGTGCTTCCTGACAGTGGATGGAGTGTGAGTAGCTACCTCATGTTCTTGCTGCAATGCCTTCCCCACCGTGATGGGCTGTATCTCCTTCAACTAGGAACCCAAATAAGCCCTTTCTTCCTTATGTGGCTTTTGTTGGGGTATTCTGCCGTAGCTATGAGAGAGTAACACAGCTCCTGGCCGTGGGCTTATAAATGCTCCATGAATGTGGGTTAGGCTGGTCCCCAGCAGTGGTTGGATGGGTTTATGAAGGCCACGTCATGCTTTGGCTCATGAGAAAATGATGACAGTGGAAGTGATGTCCCCAGCTCCTGCTTCTCTCTCCCGTAGGCCTTTGGAAGGTGAGTGAGACCCGCATTCCAAGGCAGGATGGGCAGGGGCTCAGGTGGGGCTGAGAACCTAGAGCAGACAGTACAGGGGCCTTTGAGAGGAGAGCTATCTGGGCGGGAGTGTGACTGTCATCTAACCGGGCTTCACAGGGAGAAGCCAGCAGGCTCAGGCTTGGGGCTTGGCTTTGACCCCCCTCTTTAGGCTGTGGGCACCGAAGATGAAGGTTGCTGAGTACAGAGGCCACTGGGCTGGGTCACATCCTGGAACCTGATACCAAGGACCCAGCACATGGATGACCTGCAGCTCGAGGGTTTTAAATATTCCAGACATATTCTCTGAAGAAAACTAAAACATTGGCATTCAGATTGCAGAGGACCCTGGTTCCCACCACTGTCTGAATTACAGGAATCAACCAAACCCAGCCGGGCATAAATACTGTCATCAAGCGTTGATGACGGCAGGCTGGACAGCCACAGCCCCACGTAAGGCACAACAGGGCTGTCCCCAGGTTGTTCTGAGTTTGGCAGTCTGAGCTCTTTCTTAGCACTGCAGGCTTTCTCCAGTCTTGACCAGAGTTGGTGTCCCTCAGAGGGTCACCCCACTTTATGCTAGGGCTGATACTGGCTTTTGGAGGCATTAAGAACTCTGCATAGAGCTGTGTGAGTCTGAACACTTGTTTAATGTTTTAAGTGTTTTGGTATCATGCATATTTCAGTCTTAAAATGCCAGTGCCATTTCTCTTCTCTGTCCTTTGAGGCTGGTGTGTGTGTGTGTGTGTGTGTGTGTGTGTGTGTGTGTGTGTGTATGAGTGTGGGGTCTAGACGTCTTTCACAGGGGTCACCTAAGACCATTGACAGCACAGATATTTATATTATATTTCATAACAGTAGCAAGATTACAGTTATGGAAATTAAAATAATTTTATGGCTTGGGTCACCACAACATCTGGAACTGTATTCAAGGGTCATAGTACTAGGAAGGTTGAGAACCACTGCTCTAGATCAACTGACCAGCCCCCACCCCAGGGATCCCCTCATCTCTATCCCCCGCCCCAGGGCTAGGATCACAGGTACATGTCATCGTGCCCAGTTTTTATGTGGGTGCTGGGAATCTGAACTGAGATCCTTACGCTTGTTTGGCAGGCACGATACTGACTGAGGTGTCTCTCCAGCTCATAGCTCTGCAAGTCTTGTTTACCTGGGACTAGAACTTGGGGACCTTACTCAACTCTGAGCACTGTGGTTTAGAAGGTACATCAGCCTCAGGCCCCAGAGGCAGTGACTATAGTGTGAAGATGATTGTAGTCGAGGTCCCATGGGTGACCCTTCTGCTTGGGGTCTCAGCTAATGAGTCACACTGTACTGGTCTAGCACCTGGGCCCAGACTAGAGCCCAGCAAGGCCGCCTTTTCCTCTGTTGTAGCCAAGGTCCCCAGTTAATGTCATTATACTTTAACCAGACCCGATGCTTCAGAAATGCGGCTGGGGTGCTTGCTGTTCCTATGATGGTTGGTCCAAGTGCTCAAGCACAAGTCTGTGGGTACATTTCATACCCTAACCACGAATGGTGCCCTTAGTGACTCCTGGTGTTGTAGGGCTGGGTAGGCGTTTCTCTCTGTCATTTGCTGGCAGTGTGAGGGAACCAATTGCCTTTTGTATGTTAATCTCCTACCTGGCTAACATCATGACTTTTTTTTTCTTTTTTGCTAGTTCAGTTTATCTTTAGATTCTCTTGGGCTTTCAATGCAGAGTAGGTAATTATCTGGAAATAATGATTACTTCCTTTACTTTCAATCCGTGAGCAGGGTGTTCACTTTTCTGCCTATTTGCATTAGCTGGCGATGCCGTGCCCTAGAAGTTCTGTTCAAGTCAGGGGACTTATTACTCCCCAGCATTGATGAAATAAGGGATTGGTTATGATGGAGGGGTCCCTTGTTCCTTGGTGTCCATGGAAGACTGTCTGGTCTGGACTTCATATGCCTGCCGGATGCAGGGACTTGCTGGATGCAGGACTGAGAGCTTCAGACTGGGCAGCTCAGCAGGAGAACTCACGGCCTGTGGCTCTTTACGTCATTGATTCCATCTCGTCCATGAAGCCTTTGCTTTGCACCCCCTCCCAACCATGATGGCCGGCTCTGCAGAAATGTCAGGTGACGGTCCAGATGTGTGATGAAGAAGGCAAGACCCGAGTGCAAATTGTGGTGCCTGCACTCTTGGATTCTGTTGTACAGAAGCTAATGTGCAAGCCTGAACAAAAGCCGGGTGTCACAGGGTCTGTTTGCAGTAAGAGCCAGGGCGAAAGCTGGCTGGGGCCTGCGGGAACCACAGTTTGCAGACTTCATTATCTGGTGGGGGGAGAGGGTGATGCAGCTGTCTGAGGCTGCCCCGAAGCTGGCCAAGGAAGGATGGGAGCAACCACATGGGTTGCCCCATTACTGATATCAACCAGGAATGGCACTTGCTTCCAGGACAATGACAGCACTTTTTTACCAGCCTTCTTTCCAACTGACCTAGAATCTTCCTGAGAAGCCAGCTCTCCAGACCTTTTGTAGAACAAACCAGCCCAGCCTGGCGGATCTCTTAGGCAGTGGTGGTTAGTGGAACTAGTTTAATCTGGCAGCACGTGTTTTCTGACTTAAACCACAGAGTCTGATACGATGAAGATGTTGCAGGGCTGGAGACATGCCTCAGCAGCTACAGTGCCTGCTATGCAAGCTGAGGATCAGAGTTTCCCATTCCCAGGACCCATGTGAAAAGCTAAGCACAGTGACACACATCTGTAATGCCAGCGCTAAAAGGGGAGACACAGAAGGATCCCTGGAGCTTGCTGGCCATTCAGTTTAGCATTCTAATCAGTGAGCAGAGAGACCCTGCCTCAAAAAATAAGGTGGAGAGCTACGGAGGAAGATACCCATCATTGAGCCCTGGCCTCCACACCAATACCCACACATGGACACACATCCAACAACGCATGAACGCATGCATGAACATGTACACACACACACACACACACACACACACACACACACACACACAGCATTGTTGAGTGGTTATTATGCCCCCACCATCTCTTTCTCCTAAAGAGCCATTTCAGATTTCCTACCACCACTGTCATGTGAGGACAGTTCTGCCTTCAAAGATGCTGACTGCATCCAGGCAGCTTCCTTTCCTGTTGAGCAGGTTGTCCGTGGACTCCAGGGACGGGTTCGGGTAACATTGGAAGAGGCCATCTTAGCCGTTCTCTGAGAAGCTTCCTTGCAAAGCACTGAGGTGGATTTGTTTATAGGGGGACCCAGACATGCATACTCATTCCAGGTGGGTCTCCCAAACCCACGTGACCTGAGAACGGCTAGAGAACATGTGCATGAGTTAGAGGCAGTTTTCTAGCACAGGGTGGCCATGCAGCTTGAGAAGGCACTGAAACCAGCAGCTCGGTCACTGGGGGAGAGATGCAGGCCGAAGGGTAGGGCATCAGAGAAGGGGACACTCAGGACCTTTTACTTTGGTTCACGCAACAGCACACATGAGGACAGACTTGGAGGGGTCTGTGTCTTAGAAAGCATTTAGGAAAATTCCCAGTGAACCAAGGCAATCTGTCCCTGAATGCGCAAGGCACCCTCTCGCCGAGCATTTCATCAGTGTTTTGGCTGTGACATTGTGGGGGTACCAATCCAGAGCACCTTGGACAAGTGGACAGGAAGTGTAGACAACAGGAATCCACTGTCTCCCATCCTGGAGGATGAAAGTGAGAGACTGAGGGGTTACAGGTCTGGCTTCTGCTGAGCCTCTCTCCTTTTCTTGCTAATAGAGTTTTCTAGCTGCCCCTCACATGCCCCTCACATGGTAATCCCTCCGCATTCCTTCCCCCCCCTCCCGGGTACGTGAATGTGTTCACACTATGGCGCCTGTAAAGACCCTGTGACATGGGATTTAGAATCACCTTAAAAATACACATCTGGGCTTGTCTGTGAGGGGGTTCCGAGATTAGGTTTATTGAGATGGGAAGACCTGGTGTGTGGGTGGCAGCATTCCTAGCCTGGAATTCTACAATGTATAAAAAGAAAAGAACAACCAACCCTTCACCTCTCTGCTTTGGAGGGTGGATACAGTGTAGCCAGCTGCCTCATATTCCTGCTGCCTCTGTGCCTTCCTCACCATGATGGACTGTGCACCCCCTCAAACTGTGAGCCAGAGTAAACCCTTATTTCTCTGAGTTGCTTTTATCAGGTGTTTGTAACGGTAGCAAGAGAAGGAAATCAACATGACTGAAGTAGGTCTGATTTACCATATTTGATTTCCTTCACTTCCTTGTAGTGCTCAGGGAAGAAGCCAGGCAGGCACTCTGCTACTGAGCTCTGTCCAGAGCCTCTTAACCACTCTTTGAAAGCTTTCTATCTGAGTCATGTGACCAGGGCCAGGGAGCAGGATTCCCACACGAATCTGGGGAAGCACACAGTTCAGCTTACTCCACAGATGTCTGGACATCAGCTTGTGGACCTCCTACGTTTTTGGAGTTGGTCTCCAAAACTTTCAGCTGTTGCCTGGAGGTTTTTGTCTGTGTCTTCCAGGAAGATCAGCCTTCACGTAGTTTGGCTGATCTCCTACGAGTGAGCAAGTAGGAGAGTGTACTTGCTCGTGCAGCAGGGGCATTTAGACAGCAGCGCAGATGCCTCTCTAGAATCTTGCACAGTGGGGACACATCCTGTGTTGGCTATTTTTGCCTTTGCTGTGACCCAATGCCCGACAAGAAGCATTTTAGTGAAGGAAGAAGGGTTTGCGTAGGTTTGCATCTTAGCAGGGCAGGCATGTCAGCAGGAGCAGGAGGCAGCTGGTCACATGACTTTTGCAGTCTAGAACCCAAGCTCACAGGATGGCATTGCCCACAGTTAGGGTGTGTATTCCTACCTCAAAACACCTAATCTAGGAAGTTTACAAACTCACCCAGAAGTTTATCTCCATGGTGATTCTAAGTCCCATTGAGTTGTTACTCAAGATGGGTTATCACACAGCCATAATATGGGCGGGTTTCATTCATCTGCATCCGTGGTGCTCTGGTTGGGTAGCTGGAGCAGGCTGCTTCTCTGGAGAATTCGAGGGATAATGGGGTAGAGTGGTATAGCTTTTCAACAAGGCTCTCTTGAGAAGCTGATGGCTGATGCAATCTGGCCCCTGTGTGACTGACCCCTGACTTCTCTGATGGGTTCAGTCCCCAGGGGTCTAGTGCTCTTTTTGGCAAATTTGTTTTTTGTTCTCCAGGTTTCCTAAGAGGCTGCCCTTTATCCTGTAATGTGACCTTGACCTAGGTTTAAACACCTAAACCAGAGGGTAGCTTGGGAAGGGAAGGTCTCCCTGTTTTAAGGACCAACAAGTTTTATACATTTAAATCACACAATAAGCCACACAAGTAAAATCTCTTGCCCTGTGGCTTTGATATTCCCTCTGGAAGGAGACCGCTCTGTGCATTTTAAACTGGAAATTGATCTGTGAACCTCTAAGATTTATGAATTGATCCCCAAAGGCTTTGTAGCCATCGCCTGGACAGTTTTGTCTGTATCTTCCATTGCAGCTTGGCTTTAAATGCCCCGTGAATAATAATACATGAATGAGTGGGAAACTGTATGTGCCTGCCATTCAGGGACTTAGGTGACAAATAAGCCAGTTTAGGTTTTAGATGTTTCTGGACACGCGTAGCAAAATGCATCATCTTTGTGGAAATTGCTTCTTGGCGGTGGCTTTTCTTCTCTCTTTATTAATAGCTGCCCAGCAGGGCTGATGCAAGAGGCCGGCACTGAGTGTTGACCCTACTGACCTGGGAGCTTACATCTCTGTATTTACTCTGGAGAAAAACGATTGTGCTAAAAGCAATTGCTCAGGGTGGCACAAAACCACCCTTTCTCTGCCTTGCCTTGCCTGCTTTCTGTTTCTGAACAACCTTTTACAGTCTGATCCTGAAGGGACGCAGGAACCAAAGACAGCCTCTGGTCGCCAGAATGAAGACAGACAAAATGCAAGGCAGCCTGTTCTGTTTGAGAGTGGGATAAAGGATGAGTGCATGCTTATGACGAGTGCGTGCTTGTGAGGAGTGCATGCTTAGTGTACGCATGTAAGCGTGCCCCGTGGAGCCCGTAGGGTGTTCACAGAGCAACTTCTGTTCCTGAAAACCTAAAAGTGAATGCGCTCAACCGCCCTCTGCCCTGCCTCGGAGTTAATCATTAATGTTTGCCCAGGCTCCTGTCCGGTGGCCATGTGTCTGCCCTTCCCACGGAGCCGTTCTTCACATTCCTATTGGGGTCATGACCCTCCAGGTCAGGTCTCTGGCTTTGGAATCTCAGGACCCTCCTGAAGAGAACCTGAGGTGGGGCTCAGCTGGTTCTTTCTCCAGCTAGCCCACTTCCAGACCCAGCCTCGGGCCTCTGTGGACCTATCAGGTGAAGCCCTTCTTAAGTACCTGCTTGCTTAGGGGTGTCTTTGTGAATGAGATGTTGCTGGTAGTGCTTTGGACTGGGGAGCCCTGCTTTATTATTCTCCTACAACATCCTCACTACCCTCTTTTATTATGGAAAGAAGACTTGGAGTTAAGCTCATCTCATAGTTCTGGCTTTTGTCCAGTCTTGCAGCCCTTGAGTGGTGCAGTTAGATGTGACCTGAAAGATGAGCATTTAAAACGGTACATTTCTAACATGGCTACTTGTCGCATTTCTGTCCAAATCTGATCTGAACCATATCCACTGGGTTGGGACACTGGGCTCTGTTCCCACTTGCTGGTTGTAGCTGGAGTTGACGCTCTACTGGGGCAGATTCAGGGCCATGGTCTGCCCATCTCTACCTCACTGCATTCCACTAGCTCCATAGCCTACCTCCTGTCTGGCATGTGTCCACTGAATGCTCACTGTATCCCATGTGGTGGATGGATGGTGGCAAATTAGGCACACGAAAGTACTCATGGACACGTGGGTTTATCAGGTAGCTGAAATGACACAGTCATTAAGTGAGCTTTTAAGAAAGCCAGTCAGAGGCCAGACTGGGCCTGATGAAGGAGGAAGTCAGGGTTGGGGTGGAGGAATGGCGATGGCCACAGGTGTTTGCTTCAAGCTCTTGGATGCAGTTAACCAGGAGTGGAATGCACTTTAGAGGGGCTTCCTGTGCCCCTGCCCCCAGGGTTGGACTTCTGGGGATGGGAACTTCTCATTTGCTCTCCAGGCTGGGACAGAGCTGACCAGGGCTGTGCAAGCTGCAGTGGGCTCTCACATCTGTTTCCCAGGGCTGACAGAGAGCTGTGCTGTATGCTGGGGCCAAGGACGAGTGCTCCCTTCAAGGGGAGCCAATGGAACACAGACCTTGCTCCTCAGCGTAAGCTTCTGCCTCTGACTGGTTCCTGGATGCCCAGGAACCCAGCTGCAGCCATTGCTCGTCAGCCACTTCTGTCTGTGCCTGGCCCAGCATATTTCTCTCTGGCCCTGAAAGCAGGGCAGCCTCAGGAGCTGGAACCACTGGGCCAAACTAACACCTGTCAGTACAAAAGGCTCCGTGAGATGGAACAGGAAGGGCCTGGCTTCCCCAGATATGTTATTTTTTTTTCTTCTTTTACTCAAACACAGGCTGTTTTAGAGATAGCTTGCTTACTTGCTCATCTTCGGAGAGGCCCCAGGTGTCTAGCCTAGCAGGTTGTGTGGCTGTGGTGGGGACCCTTGGTGGTAGAGGCTGAGCAGGTTGGCTGCATGGTGAACTAACCACTCAGCAGTGTAGCCCATGCAGGCTGGCAGAGCTGCAACAGGACCATTCTAACTTCAGCCTACCCTGGTGTGTGAGCATCTTTATCTCTTTCCTACAGGCTGTCAGCAGAGACCACCCTGGGTGCTGCCATTCCACCAGAGATCATTGATAGTAATGTATGCCATGGGACCAACAATCCCTTGTCCTATTGGTCCCAAGTGGCTGGGCCACCCTGTGCTATGTATGCCCCAATGTCAAGCCTGGAGTGTTGGGAAGCCCCTACAGCTCCTGGACCTGTCTGAGCTGGTACCACTTCTGCCTCTGCCATGGCTGTGTTCACCACTACCCACTGTCACCCTCTACTGCTGTTACCACTACTGAGGTTGTGGCCACTGCTGCTAGCACCACTGCCAAGATTTTGGCAGGCAGCAGATTATGCCAAGGGATGTCTTTGTAGTCAGTCCCCTCTGCCATCTCTTGACAGCACAGCACGAAGGAATCCAATGAGCATGAACATATCCCGTGCTGAGTGCAAGAGTAAGAATAAATTGCATATCTGCCAAGAGGTTATGCGTACAAGGCCAGCCATTAGACAACCGCTGAGTGAGTGCTTGCACTGTCCACCTCTTTGTGTATCTGAGCGTCGTCCTGCTGCTCATCAGAGAGCCAGTCTGGGAGACCTGTGCTGTATACTGCTCCCCTGTGCTCCAGCACAGGCTTCTGTAAAGTCTGTTTGCCCTTCCCCGGTTTGAAACAGAGCAGCAGAACCTATGGCTCAGCTGGAGACACTAAGAGCTGAAGCTGGAGGCACCAGGCAGGCCATCCTTGACCTTTTATGTTAACAAAAATTAGCAAAGATTTCCTCACTTACTTTATTTAATGCAGAAGGAGTCTGTCTGCATGTGTGTGCACCATGAGTGTGCCTGGTGCCCATGGAAGCCAGAAGAGGGCGCTGGGTCCCTGGAACTGGAGTAAGATGGTCATGAGCTACCCACGAGGATCCTGGAAACTGAAAGTGGGTCAGGGCTCTTCACCACTGAGACTCTCTCCAACCATTTATTGATCCTTCTACATACTGATAACAGCCTTCAAGCAGCAAACCCCACACCAGGGAGCGGCCCCATTCCCCCCAGGTCTCTGTGGGATGGTGAACTCTGTCGTCTTTCTGCTGCCCCAGTGTGGACATGCCTCTCTGACTCTGAGGAGAAGCTGATCTGTGTTCGTCTGCTCTGTGAAACTCCAACTGTTCTGAAGTTAGAGCACAAGGTCGCCTCAAGGTTAATGAGGACCCGTGACTCCAACCCGTGGCTGTCAGCCTGCAGGCATTGTTAGGCCACCGGAGAGCATTTAAAGTGCAGTAGCCTTGGTGAGGCAGTTCAATAAGAATTTCTGGCCTGGCCCTGCTGTGTTTGAAAAGACTGCACAGCCAGGAAGAGAGCATGAATAGTTTCTTCAGAACCATAGGCCTGGGTGGAAATCCTGACATAGCGTGTAATTATCTCACCAGCCCAGCACCCCTTAAACCCGTAAATCCAAAGCACTTTGATATCCAAGCCTTCCTGAACAGAAACATTAAGACATGAGTGTAAAATTCCTCTCCTGACCTCAGGGCATGGACTGTAGCTGAAACATGGGTGCACTTGGCTGTGGTGTGCAAAATCAGCACCAGGCGACACACGTGTGACACACAAATGAATTCAGGTTCAGACCTGAGTCCCACCCACAGGGCGTTTCATTACATATATGCAAATATTCTCAAACCCCCAAAAGTCTGGCATCCCTAGGGGCAAGGGATCTGTACATTGTGATCACATCAGGTCAGGTTTGAGTAGAGATCCTGGCTAACACTCACACAGGTGGTGAATGACAGGAGAGCTTGCCCAGCACTTAAGAGCAAGCTCTTCAGAGGACCGGAGTTCTGTCCCGGCAGCTTGCAGGGGATCCAATGTCCTCTTCTGGTCTCCATGGACACCTGCACTCATGTGGAATCTGTACTCTTGGGCCTGTACAGAAACACATAATAAAAATAAGTCCATAAAAGGATGGTGGATGAATAAACAAGTGAGTGCTAAAAGTTGCTTTGAAGCTGGAACCTAACCAAGATGCAGGGGATGCAGGGGTGGCCGAGCCGGTGCCTAACTGAGATGCAGGGGTAGCCGGGCCAGGCCCTTACCTAGATGCAGGGGTAGCCAGGCTGGAGCCTAACTGAGATGCAGGGGTAGCTGAGCCGGAGCCTAACCGAGATGCAGGGGTAGCCAGGCAGGCACCTTACCGAGATGCAAGGGTTGCCGGACCAGGGCCTTACTGAGATGCAAGGGTAGCCGGGTCCTTCAATCACCCACCTCGGGTGCCTTTCTGGATCCTTGGGTGGCTGAGAAGATTTTGGCAGGAATCGTGAACACTGTTCAGCTAGTTAATACAGTAAGACTAGTTTGCCTTGAGATAGGTAGATTAATTAATTTTGAGACATGATCTCACTATGTAGACCAGATTGCCTGAACCTCATAGAGATCCTTCTGCCTCCACTTCTCAAGTGCTGAGATTAAAAGCATGCAGCACCGTGAACTGGCCTGCCCTGAGATTTTAACTGAGTAGTGCACAGGGTGAAAGGGTGAACTCTTGGACTTTTACTTACAAACATTCCTGGCTGGTTGAGGGGGTTCACTGCTGAGGCTGGCCCTGTGGGTGGACTGGGCAAGACTGAGGCCCCAGAGGAAGCACTGTCAGGTCCATGGGGAACATCAGCTCCTGTCTCCGTGGGAAGATCCTACTGAAGAACCTTGTGAGGAGGAGTGTAATCAAGTGACCTGGGAGTTTTGAGGGTTGAGGAACCTGTGGGATTACTGGGCCCTGGGAAGCGCTGCCACTAGCTCCTATCCTTTGGTGTCCACAGGTCAGGGCTGCATCCCTGATGATAGGGAAAATGCCAGGTATCTGTGTTTTCATATGAACACTTTAGATTGGCAAGCATTTCTTTTCTTTCTTTCTTTTTTTAAACTAAATGTGTGTGTGTGTGTGTGTGTGTGTGTGTGTGTGTGTGTGTAGGTATGGTAGCTGACTTTAATTATCAACGTGATACAATCTAAAGTCACTTGGGAAGAGTCTCAAACTCCAGCCCAGGTCCAAGGTTAATGGGGCTAGCAAGTTGGTGCACGTACCCCAGGATGCATGACAGTGAGGGCAAGTGGCCTTGCTGTGTGCAGAAGTGATGAAGGGTGGGACTAGGAGCCCCTTGCAGTTTCTGTCTGAGCTACAGGGTAACTGCAGCCCAGCTGTTTGGAAGTGGCCAGGTGGACTAGGACTGGGCCTGGGGTAGCTGTAGCCTGAGGCCTTGAAGAAGGCTGACATTGTGGTGTGTCGACAAGGAGACAACCATGTTTGGAAATTATCCAAAACTCACTGTCAGCTGAGGGCCCAGAGAATGAGAAAGGGGCCTGGGTACCCCTCAACCCTTCAGGTGTAGTCTGGGCACACAGTGTGGTATTTGAATCCCTATGGAGAAGGCAGAGCAGTGGTCGTGTTAGATGAGCTGGTTCTCCTGGAGTACCCCGACTCAGGAGCACTGGCTGGGTGCCCATGCTGATACCCACTGTATCCCTGTGAGTGATGCTGCTGTGTGCCAATATGTTACGAGGCCAGAAGATGACCTGGCTTTGTACATGGTGGCCCTGGCACATGTGATGGGCAGAAGGTGCACCTGGTGGAGCCTGTTGCTGCCTCCCCCCTGTAAGGACAGGTAGTGCATCACTGGAGTGTGGGGACAGACATGAAGAAGCACTGTGGACAGTGGCATCCCCCAGTGTGAATGACCGACAGTGGATTTACCGTGCATTATGAAGAACCTAGTTAGGTATCTGTTGCTCACCCTCCCTCCTCTCTCCCCTTCTTCCGTTCAGTCACTCATCCTTCTACCTACTCACTTGCCCCAGCCATCCATATATTCATCCATGCACAAACAGTCCTCCTACCCACTCACCTATCCACCTATCCTTTACCATCCATCCTCACACCATCCATCCATCCGTCCATCCTCACATCTGTCTATCCAGCTGTCCATTCACTCGCTCAGTCATTAACGCAGACATCTCATCCGTATTTACCTCTCCTCCGTGCATGCGCAGACTCGGGCAGCTGTTCGTGTCTCATCCATCCATCTCCTGCTCCACCTGCCTCCCCACATATCCCTCCATCTGTCATCTATTGATCGCTCTCCTTCCTTCCTCCTCCCTCCTTCTAGAGGGAGGAAAACCCCTTTACTGCTATTCTCGGTTCTCTGCTTTGTGCCTCTGTGATCCACAGAAGAAAAGGCTGTTGACACAGCAGCCTACACTTCCCCGTCCTGGGCTAAGCCTCTATGGAGAGTGACTCAAAGGCTTGTTTAAAGCACCGGCTTTGGGGTAGCATCTGTGCAGAAGAACAACGGAGATGAGAGAAGGGACTTGATGTCAGGTGACAGTCTGTGGGACAGCCCGCACAGGGAGAGGAGTGCTGGAGAGAGGCTGCTCGGAGCAGCCTGTAATGTGGGCCCCCTGGGCTCTCTGTCTTCTAGATGATGAGTATCAAAGTTGTTTGTAGAAGTGGACCTTTGTCCTCCCTGGTAACTACAACACACAGAAGATGCTTGTGTGTTCAGCCTTTCCAGAGGTTGACACTTGTCCCATTCAGCTGGGCCCTTCCGCCAAGCACATAGCCCTGTGGAGCTGGCCATTCCTAACTCTGCCCTTCTGAGCGGTGTCTTCTGAGATGCCAGACTTCCTTACCATTGATGCCTCCCTGGCACGATGTCCTGTGAATCTGCTCACCTGTCTGTAGGACTGTCCTGTGTCTTTCCAGCCACAGGCATAAGAGGTTGTGTGGCTCTTTCCCCTATGCCGGGAGTCATGTTTGGGGTCATCCATGCAAAGCTCAGGTTTCATTTGTTCCCAACTGTAGAACCCGTGGCCAGAGGGCACCACAGCTTGACCAGGCAGTGTCTGAGTGATGAGGGTGATCATGTATTCCCACTGGCCCAGGGCATCCAGCTCCATGACCTTCACCTTCTTGACAGAGTTTCCATACAGGTGGAGCTGCTGGTATGATGTGGCACATTCCCTGGCAGGTCTCAGAACTTCCCCCAATTTAGGCATTTATCCTAGGGATGGGGCAGTGTCATCTCTGTAGCCACCAAATACAGGATGGCTTTTCTGGGTCCTGGCATTTTGCTTTTATTTCCTGATCTTGTAGCCCAGGCTGACCTCAAACACATTATGCTGAGGTTGACTTTGAACTCAGAACCCTCTTGTCTCCACCTCCTAAATGCTAGCATTATAGCTTTTTGCTGCCACACCTGGCCATGTTGGTCTTCCTGGTGCTCGCTTCCGGCCCTGCTCTGAGGTAGCTGTCTACAGCCTGACTGGGCTTTTGCATTGGAGCTGTCTCTGCGCTGGCTCTAAGGAAGGGGCTCCCCCAGCTTCTGCCTTGGGGACCCCTGACTCTCCTGGTTCCAGCCTGCTCAAGACTTGGGTCTCTGTTCTGCTCTTGGACCTGGCAATGATCTTTCTGAGTCTATCTTCATCTTTTTGTGCTATTTTTACTCTGTGCTGCTAGCCACTCTGTGTTTGAAGTAGGGGGTTATTACAACATGACTTGCCGCCTTCTGACCCTGTGCCTGCATTCCTTCCCCTCCTGCTGCCACCCTGGCCTCAAAGAAAAACCAGCGGTAGCTGTTCCTCCTATGTGGGCAGCTTCAATCTACCACTGCTGCCATCCGGTAAATTCCCGTAGTCGTGGCCGCTGCTGCAGCCAGCTGGGACTCCTTCAGAGCAGCTTCAGCACAGTGTGAGGGACCTCCCTGGTTCTGGTCCTGACTGATACTTCTGCCCAGGCCCAGGGGAAGAGGAGAGAGGTGCCCAGTTCTTTCCACTTTTAGGGATCTGACATACAGGCACATGGGTGCCATGGACTGGTGATGCCATGGACTGGCGATCACATTGGCAGACCCAGGAACTAGTCTCAGTGGGCCCCTGGGTCCTCTCAGTATTCATATTGATTTATTCTCCTGTCTCTTTCCTTCGCAGAGATCCAGGCACCATGCCACGCAGCCCCACATCCAGTGAGGACGAGATGGCCCAGAGCTTCTCCGACTATTCCATGGGCTCAGAGTCAGATAGTTCCAAAGATGAGACCATCTATGACACGATCCGGGCCACCACAGAGAAACCAAGCGGCCCTAAGATGGAGGAGATCCAGGACAACACCTTGGTGATTCGAGTACTCATCCAGGATCTGCAGCAGACGGTGAGTCCCTGTGGGCAGCAGCATGTGCGTCCACGCTCTGCTTGGATGTCTGTGTCTAGTGGCTTGAGTGGTGACTGTGGGGGCCTATGGTCCACCCTAGGCCTACGAGCTGGTGTTCTAGATCCATGTTCCTGTGTAGCTCTAAGATGTTTCTCATCCTTAGCCCCCCTTCTTCCTTCCCTCTGCAGCCCACAATATTCACTGAGCCCTCTCCATTCCTCCTGCATTCATTATAGAAACCTTGTTGCAGAGAAATTTATAAAGAAAAGAGGTTTAGGTGGGCTCCTTGGTTCTAGAGGGCCAAGCTCAAAGGCTATCCGGGGTGGTGGTCTTCTTTTTAGCAGAGTCCCAGGGTGAGCCAGGATGCCATCAGCAAAAAGTGGGGGATTGTATACATGCTTATGTCCACTGTATCTCCCTGTTCTCCTGTATTTACCGGGATTTGAGAACTGGATCCCCCTGACTTGACTTCATTTCATTCTCCGCCCTCCCCAAAGTCCCTCTTCCAAACATCATCATTAAGTTTAGTTCCCATACTTTTCATTCTTCTCGACAGAGATTAGATTTGAAACTGGGAACCCTAGGGGGTAACCAAGCCATGCCCAGGCTATACCGTAAGCGCCTTCTGCTAGGTCAAGCCTCCAAGCCCCAGGCCTCAGAGCTAATGGTCCACGGGAGCCATTTCTAGTCTTACAGATGAAGCACAGTGGTGAGTGTATCGACCAGCAGGCACGGTAGCCTGCTGCCTCCTGTCAGCTGCTCTCCCCTTCCTGGAGGTGGGGAGTCTGGTCTGAGTGGATCTCATTTCCCCACACTACTCCAGCCACTACCTGCTTGTTCCTCAGTCCTGGGCCCAGCATCATTTCCTGGGATGTCCCAAAAGTCCTCAGGCCACACTGATCACCCTGCTCTGTCACTGGGGATGGACTTGCTCCCCTTGGATGTCAGCTTCTGCTGCTTGGGTTGGGGAGAGGAGGCAAGCTGGATGTGATAGATGGCCATGGATGTTATGTTTATATGTGACTTCCCAGGAGGTTCCTGGGCCTGGTGTTTTCTCATTTTTCTCTGCCTTTCTCCTTCTTGTTCTTCAACTCCTTGGGGCTTTTCTGATGAAACTGGAAGCTCACAGCAGAGATAAGCTCCAGTTCCCATGAGGGGTGGGATCTTAATTGTTGGTGCTTTGCTGGTCTGGATGAACAGGCTCTGGCTCTACCTGGGGCATCACACGGGTCATGCTAGGGCCTTTGGAGAATCTGCTCCATGTCTGGGTGTCTGTGACAAGAGGGGATGTCAGTTAATGACAGGGCCAGGAGAGGCAGCGAGGAATGCGCTCTGGGCTGACAGGATGAAGGAAGTGAAGCGGGGTAGTGGGGTGACAGGGTGGGAGGTGGGGTGTGGCCATGGGGGTGGTGGGATGACGGAGGTGGGGGATTGAGTGGTGGGGTAGTGGGGTGAATCAGATGGGAGTGGGTTATTGGGGGATGGGGTAGAGAGGTAAATGGGGATGGGAGTGGAGCAGTCGAGTGGGAGATAAGGGAGGTGGGGGATAGGGTGGTGGGTGGCAGGGTGAGGCAGGTGAGGTGGGGGTAGCATCTCTCTAAGCTGCCGTTACCCAGCTCCTGAAGACAGGCTGTAGGGAGGGCTGCGTGGGTGCAGATCACACACACACACAATTCATTAATGAATATCTCTGACATTATCCGTTTGAATTTAAGTGGAGAAAAGCCAGTGAGGAAACAATGAACATTCATCTTTTTTGTTGTTGCTGCTCCAAGAAAGATGGTGTCTAAGGACATCTAAAGGGAAGCATTATTAAACCCATGAAGAGGGATAGATCTTCTGTTTCCCCTTAGAGTTTTTCTCTCTGGCTGTGCTTTTCCTGGGCCTCTTCTGGATTGCTAAACTGAGTTTGCACTCCAATTCCCATGCTCTTGAACAGCGCCCCCTTCTGCTTCTATCAGGAAGAGGAGATGGGAGGTTCTCATCCAGGCAGACACTTGGGGATTCAGGCTCCTTTTCTTGGTAGCCAGGCTTTTCATAGGGCCTGGAGTCCTCCACATCCCCCTCCATATCTGTCTTGAAGGTGAGGGATGGAGAAGGTTAACTGGCGAGTGTCCCACTTCCCTGCCTTCCCAGCTTCCTTAGGAGGGTCACTTATTTGCAGACTGGGTCCTGGAAGGTTTGGTGAGCAGTACTAGCTATTCATAATTCCCTCCCTCCTCCCCTACCCGATGCCTTGTCTGTCTTCCCTCTTCTTCTGTAAGGGCTCTGCTTGTAGATTTTGCATACCTTACTTAACACTCAGCCTAGCCTACACCCAAGTACCCCCAAGTCATCCTCACTCTGTTCCCACCTTAATACTCTAGGAAAGGCCAGAAG
>NC_022015.1:36610121-36611153 GCF_000317375.1 Microtus ochrogaster
AAGCAAGCAAGCAAGCAAACAAGAAAGAAAAAGGAAGGAAGGAAGGAAGGAAGGAAGGAAGGAAGGAAGGAAGGAAGGAAAAAGAAAGGTCAGAGACTTTGCCACAGCCTTTTCTTTGGCAGGTTCCTATTTTATTTACCTTGCATTGGGCAGAGTTCATTGCTAAAGGCAGAGCCTCCTTGTGAATGTGAATATCCTCCTGGGCCTCATCATGTGTGGTCTGTCTGTTCTGTAAAAGCACTGTAGTTCGGGAGCTGGAGAGATGCCTCAGAGGTTAAGGGCACTGACTACTCTTCCAGAGGTCCTGAGTTCAATTCCCAGCAACCACATGGTGGTTCACAGCCATCTATAATGAGATTTGGTGCCCTCTTCGGGCATGCAAGCATACATGGAAAGAATGTTGTATACATAATAAATAAAAAAATCTTTTTTTAAAAAGCACCTTGGTTCATGGAGATTTAGTCATGGATGCTGAACTCAGGGCTGTGGCACTGGAACCCAAGCCCGGGGGACACTATGTCTTCTTCAGCTTAGCCTATCTGCAGTCAATACCATCATCATACACGTTAGCACCCTGCTGGAAACCCATTTATCAACAAATTAATTGATTCTACTTACTTGCATGTTGTGTGTGTGTATGTGTGCATGAGTGTGTGCACACATCGTTACTATGTGGATGTCAGAGAGCAACTTGTAGGAGCTGGTTCTCTCCTTTCATGTGGGGCTCCTGGGCCAAACCCAGGTCGTCAGGTGTGATATCAAGTGCCTTTACCTACTGGGCCATCTCACTAGCCCTGGAACTCTGTTTTAAGTGGAGGATAGGGGGTGAGGATTTCTTCAAAGTAACTTACACAAAACATGTGAAAATCACAGCACAAAACATACGGCAGTATGGAGCTCTGATTACAAAGCAGGAGCTGCCTGCCGCTGGGGTACTAGAGGGTGCAGGTTATGTGTGTGTACAAATTAGATTTTTTTCCTGCTTTGTTCATATCTGTAAATGAAAATATTTAGGAATTATAAATCAGTTCT
>NC_022015.1:36611688-36628507 GCF_000317375.1 Microtus ochrogaster
GCCACCATGTGGTTGCTGGGAATTGAACTCAGGACCTCTGGAAGAGCAGGCAGTACTCTTAACCACCGAGCCATCTCTCCAGCCCCAGTTGACTTATTTCCTGGCAGAGTCCACAAACAGTGAAGGGTGACTGCATTTTGCAATGTCTCTTTGTCACCTTAGGTTCAGATGCTAATTTTCCTCTTTCATAGTGCGGGGCCATAACTTTTCCTCCTGCATCAGCCACTAGAGCACAACTGTTTGTTGTTATTGTTGTTGTTGTTAAATTTTTGGAAACAGGGTCTCACATAACCCAGGCTGACCTTGAATTCACAAAGTAGCTGAGGATGACCTTGAACTCCTGATCCTCCTGCCTCCAAATCCCAAATGATGAAATTATAGGCACGACTGCCATATTTGGTCTATGCAGTGCTGTGGGAAGAACCCAGGGATGAGTTGATCCCTCGCTCCTAAACAGTGTTTATTATTTTTTTAAATATTTATTTTTATTTTGAAGTGTGTGTGTTTTCCAGAGGTGCCAGAAGAGGGCGTCAGACCTCTTGGAGCTGAGCTGCCTGACATGGGTGCTGGGAACTGAGTTCAGGTCCCCTGCAAGAGCAGTAAATCCCCCCAGCTCTGAATGAGGTCATTGATCCTTCCTGGAAGTGTGGACTTGCTTGCCTTTCCTTTCTAGGTAGTTTCCTGGTGCTCTGTCATATCCTGTGTAGCCTGCCTGGTTGCTGTCTACGTCAGGGGAACCAGCTAGCCTCACTCTGGGAATTTCTTCTCCACATCTGCATCTCAGCCTCTCTTTGTTGAGTTTTCCCCGTGTCTCTGTGTCATGCATTTGACTGAGCGGGTCTGTCCCTGGGGTTCTCCGATCTAGAGTAGATCTGATTGGCTAGTTCTCCTCTGTTTTCGTAGGGCTACACTGTTTCTGACGAGTACCCTCCAGAGCTGCTTTTGGGCGCATGTTCTGATTTCTGATTATTTCCCTCCAGAGTATAATGTTGCTTAAGACAGCCGTTCCACTGTGGGGTGGGTTTTCACTCAGCGGAAGTTGACTGGCTCTCCACTCATCCTTCTCTGTCTTCATTGTTGCCTAGGCCATCATCCCTTCCCATCCCACTACAGCCGAGTGACCCCAGCTGTGTCCTGTGGATCTGAGAGCATACGCGTGAACCCTCTCAGCTCTCTTGTGATGTTAGATGTATCAGTCTGTCGGTCTGTCTTTGAACATAAAAGATATGTGGGTGTGGTGGTGGAACTTTCTAGAGGGCTGGGGGCAGGCATCTCCCCTTTCTTTTTCCTCTAAAGATGATTTTACATCTTTTCCTTGGGAAGTCCCCTGACCAGAGACCAAGCCACTTTCTCACTGTTGGGTCCCCTCCACCCCGTCACTCAGTGAAGAGCCCTGTCTAAAGGGTCTCCCACCAGCTGACTCCATAATCTATCTGGTCTCCCACCCAGGGAAGGAAAAAAAGCCTCAGTGAGAGGGAAGAGGCACTTCCTTTACCACAGCTTTCTGCATCTCTGCAGCTCATCTGATTGGTCCTTTGGTACCCCGGTTCTCCTCTAGGCACTTTTGAGGCTGGCTTCTGTATTTTGGTTCATTTATTCTGACTTACTAGGTTCCCAGAAACTGCATCTCTCAGTCTTGGCCTCCAAAGCAGAGAGCCCTTGACCCGCCGCCCATTCCAGTCATCCTTCCATATAGTGTTTTAACTGGTTAATCTTTGTTTCCCAGAATTGCTACTGACATCGGCGTGCGTGCTGTGGTCTGTAAGAGGACTCCAGGGTGGCAGACTAGATGCTGAAGATCAAAACTGGGAGGACAGAGGAGGTAGTGAGGGTTAGGCTGCCGGGGACAGGTACAGACCATAGTATACCCCTTCCATGCTGGGCTCTGTCCCCAGGACGGGTGGGCCCACTCCACTCAGGCAGGATGCAGCCTTGCTTTGAGCTGATCTTGACACAACTCATCCCTGTGGGTGTGTCCTACGCAGGGAAAATCCCAGTGTGCCATAATTACACCCAAAGGTATTGAATGGCTTCGGAATGTTGCCTTCATGAAAAACATATTAAGGTCTTGAATGTGTCCTGTGTTGTCCTTGCAGCAACCTTGAACTTGGTAGTGTGTCTGAGCATCTTTGTGGATGGTTAACACACCTACGAAGAGGGCCAGCATCTTAGGAGTGCACATGGAACCATGGTGATTGACAGCCGCGGGGAGACAGAACCATACAGCATGCTCTCTCCTGGTCGCCAGGGAGGCTCAGGATGTGCTGAAGTTTTTAATTAGGTTTTTCGATAGCACAAAGTAGTGGGTTTTCTTGTGACATTTTCATACATACAAGCCATTAAATTTTGTTCTTCTGCTTCTTCTCTCCCACTGTCCCTCCCTGCCCCTTCTACTTCCCCCCACTGTCCCTCCCTGCCCCTTCTACCTCCTCTTACTCTTCTTCCCTGTCCTACCTCTGACTTCCCCCCATGTCTACCTTCCCCCACCTCTGCCTTCCCCCTACCTCTGCCTTCCCCCCACTTCTGTCTCCCCCTGCCTCTACTTTCCCCCACCTCTGCCATCCCCCACTTCTGCTTTCCCCCATATCTGCCTTCCCCCACCTCTGCCTTCTCCCACTTCTACCTTTCCCCCACCTTTGCCTTCCCCCCACTTCTACCTCCCCCACCTCTGCCTCCCCCTGTCTCTACCTTCCCCTTCTTTCCTCCCCTCACTGTCTCCCTAACTGTCCTTTCCTGTCCCTCTACCTGTCTATTGGTCTCCTTCCTCCTCCCAAATATCCTCCATCTTCTCCCCTCTCACAATACCCTTTTTACTCCCCACCCCGCCACGCATCTAAATCTAGATTGTTTATATGAGAGAAAGCATGAGATATTTGTCTTTTTGAGTCTGGCTCACTTTGCTTAACAAAACAATCTCCAGTTTTCATCCGTTGTTCCTGCAAATGTCATGTTTTCACTCTTTATGGCTGTATAAGATTTAATGAAATCTACACACTGTATTTTCTTAGATTTATTATTTATTATGTAGCAGGATTCTGCCTATATTCTGCCTGTAGGCCAGAAGAGGGCACCAGATCTCATTACAAATGGTTGTGAGCCACAATGTGTGTTGCTGGGAATTGAACTCAGTACCTCAGGAAGAGCAGTCAGTGCTCTTAACCTCTGAGCCATCTCTCCAGCCCACACCGTATTTTCTTTATTCATGCGTCTGACATCTATGTAAGCTCTGGTGCATAGCAGAGCAGCAGGCATCCCAGTCTGTAGAAGGAACCTGGAGGATCAGAAGGTAGCTGGGAAGAGGCAAAGCAGATGGTCTGAGGTCTGAAAACCCCGAAGCTAAGGCACCCACTGACTGCCAGGTCCTCAGACCTAGTTTGCACAGGCAACTGATACTCAGTGTGGGAAGGTAGCCCCTGAGCAGCCTGTGTGGAGACCAGTCCTGGGCCCATTGTCTTGTCTTGCTGTTTTCACTTGGCATGTGTCCCTGCCCAGGGAGGCCCACTGAGGTGTCACCACTGCCGTAGTGTTCCTTATCAGCCAGGATGGGTCAGGTGACTCGGGAAGGTTCCCAGAACTCTGAGTGTAGGTATAGTGTGGTATAACTTGGACAGCCACAGCACAGACATCCAAAGCCCATGTTTTCTGCCTACTTTGACCAGTTCCTGGCTGGTGACCTTCACTGTGGTTCAGGCCCATTTCTCCGTAGGTCTTGCGTTTGCTTGCACCCACTGGAGTGACCAGGCATGTTGGGAAGGGTTGCCCTGGACACCTCCTGGAAATTAGACTTTTAACATTATGTTGTAACCGGAAGGGCCTCTCAGGAGCGTTATCAATTCTGGAACTTTCTGAAGACCATTTTGCTTCATTTCGTTCAAGACAAACAAAGCCCCTGGAGGCAGAGACAGGCACTCCCACGGGTATGAGTTGTCAGCAACAGAGCGAACATTGTTCCCACATGCTGTCCCTTGCGGGCTAAGTCCTCGGTCTAGCTGGGGACATGACACAGTTCCTGGAATCCTGCCCAGAGGAACTGAGTGGAGCTGCCAGCCAGTTTGCCCCAGGGGGCCCCCAGTGCTTACACACTGGGTCCTGGTGCTTGGAGAAGTTGTGGGACTGACCTTCACTGCCCCTTGTGGCCCAGTCCTGTTGCCTCTTGCTGCTTGCTATTTCTGAGATCATAACTCCGGTGCCTCCGAAGCTTTGGGCCAGGAGAGTCTAAGGCAGTGCTGGCAAGGCACCCTGGAGCCCTGGCTGAGCAGGGCTTGCGTGGAGGACAGGTAGGGATTGGCAAAGGGTGCCAGGCACATACTGAAGCATATTTCTGCATCATTCCAAATGCGGTGTATAACTGGCACTGCTCGTGCGACCTGGCCTTTTAAAAAGTGACATGTACCCAAATCACTACCCAGTGAAGTGGGCTCTTCTGTTAGATTTTTTCGGGAATGGTGAGTGAGAGAGTGGGTCCAGCACTGCTGTGACCGAGCTGTGCGGCAGCTTGGACTTGAACCCACATTTGTCCTAGGGAGGTGGAAGAAGAGCCCTGTGCCAGTGGGGGAGGGCCCTTGAGGGTTCCCAGCAGCAGCCCCTCAACCTCCAGTCAGGCTTGGCAGCAGGAGCTCAGCCAAAGCTATCAGTCCAAGCCCCCATCTCCTCTACCCCACCACCCTGGCCCATCTCCTGGCAGCTGCTGCAGGGAAACGAGGCTGGCCCCTTTTGCCTTAATTAGCGCTTCCATTTATGACATAGATATATCTTCCTATGGGGTATTTCATTTAGCAAAAAGCTTTCAGCTACCACTCTGACCCCCTTAAAGACTATTTATTGCAGCTCATCCGTTCTCTCTTTTTGCTCGACTCTCTGTCCCTGTCTCACTCAGGTAACCACTCCAAAGCCACCGCTCCAGATTTGGCACTCCTAGAAGTCTCTGCCTCTCCATCGCACTAGCCCTGCTGTCCCTGCCCCCACCTTCCAGCAGCCCCCATCTCTCACCTGCTTCTGAGTGGTCTATCAAAACACCCTGACATCGTCAGTGACGTTGAACTGGGGCTCCAGGCACAGTAGAGCCATCTCCCCCTTTTGCTTTTGGTCACAGGCAGGTGACAGTTAGGCTGGCTTTGCATATATAAAATTTCTCCTGCTTTTGAATACCAGGGCAACTCAGCCTGCTGCCAAGATGCTTGAACCCGTGTCCCTGTCCAGTGGCTGAGAACAAAGGACCGTGGGGTGGCCATCAGTGGTGAGAGGGTGTAGGAAGGCCGGTACCCAGCGTAATCACCTTGACCAGCCATTTGAATGTTGTTCTTGGCCCCAGGGGAGAAGTGAATGTGGCATTTCTTCAAAGGCTCATGGTGTCTGTGCCTTTGGCAAGCAGGGAGCTGGTATGAGTGGTGAGGGCTGTTAGGCATGTTGGCGCCTTCCTTCCACGTCAGCAAGGTTTGTTCTGGGTCGTTTAGGGTGCACCACAGAGGATGCTGGCTCCGTATGGCTCGCCTTCTTCTTGTTCTTTACAACATCATAGCACTCGTCACTATGTTTTGGGCTAATGACTAAGTGTCTGAGCTAAGTCACTCACTACTGGGAAGGCTGCCAGTGGAGGGGCTGGGTCCACAGGGTCTGGCTCCCCAGCCAAAGCACCTACTCCTACCATCTAGCTTGGGTCTGAACTTGCAGCTAGTTCACAGCTTATAGCTCACAGTTTGTCATTCCCAGCCTCTGATTCCTGTCAGAAGCTCCTGCCTCTAGAATTCCTTCCCCTGGAATCCCAGCTCTCCCTGCCCCTGTTATCATTTTCCCTATGCAGCTTGGGGACAGATGCTCCCTGCACCATCCATCTGGCAGGCATCCCCAGCTCCCTTTGTGCCCTGAACCCTGGACCCACCACCACCACATCCCCAGTATAACAACATCTCATCCAGCGAGAGCTCACTTACCTTGGACACTTTGTGGGAATTGCAGAGGCCCCTGGCTGAATCTAGGTGTAGCCTGGGTCATGTCCCTTTCCTGTCTCCCCCTTGTACCCTCACACCTGGCCCAACTGTGAGCATCTGTCCCACCAGGGTTACCTTTAAAAAAGACTGTCCCCAAATAGTCAGAACAGCTTTATTGATTTATGATTGTTACAGATCACAGAGTCTTTATTTTTAGCATGCTGGTCAAGAGTTTCTAGTAAATTTGGCAAGCTGTGTGCTCATTGCCTCCATCCAGGTTTAGGGGTACTCCACCACCCCAGGAAGATTCCTTGAACCACTTCCAGCCTGACAAATGTGTGTCTACCCTCTGTGCCTGTGGTTCTTCCTGTTCTGGACATTTCCACCTAGATCAGGCCACATAGTCTGTGGCCTCAGTGACTGGCGCCTCACTCAGCAGTGTGGTGGGCACTGCCTTTATTCAATTCTTCCAGGACTTCTTCCTTCTTCAGAGGGAGCTCTATCCAGGCAGACACTCCACCTGACTTTTTCAGGCTGCCTTCGAGGTATGATTTCCCTCCCAGTGCTTGACGAGCTGCTTGCTCGGTGTCTATCTCCCTTGGCCCCCTGTGTGTTTTGTTAATGCAGCCACAGCTGAGGCAGTGCATTAAAGCCTGTCTCGAGGGCCTGGGCTCGCTTAAGCCTCCCCTGTCAGTCAAGAAGGGACATTCGAGTAGAGTCCCAGGTGATTCATTTACTAGGGAAGATGTGTACCCGGAACTTCCTGAGCACAACCAGCCATGAAATCTGTGTGTTGAAGCCACAAGGTGGCCGTGTGCTGTGGTGTAGTAGGTGTGGTGGAGGGGGGCAGGCATAGGGGGAACTGAGACATGGTGATTTGGGTGGCCAAGTGAGTTCTGTCCAGAGCATGTAACTTCACTAAATTTGTACCTGTGGCCTTGAAGGCCGGAAGAAGAAGCAGAGGGAGACTCCTGGGAAGAAGGAGAAATGGAGATGGGAGCCAGGTACAGGGCTGGCAGGAAAGGAACTGCACAAGCTCTAGGTGACAAGGACAAGGTTAATAAGGTCAGAGCCACAGGCTCTTACCAGAGAGTTCTGGGGGAAGAGGAGGAGTGTACAGGGCTGTACAGTCAGTCAGTTTGAAATGGAGTTCCTGTGTCGTGGCCAAAACGCTTTTTTCTTTCTTTTTCCCTCATTTTCATGTGTGTAGTGTACATGCACATATATGTATGTTTGCATGTGTGTGTGAGTTGGTGTGCTTGTGGAGGAAATTATCCTTGATTGCTTCTCTCCCACCTTGTTAGTTGAGACAGGGCCTTTCAATCAAATCCAGAGCTCATCGATGGACATGGATAGACTTGCGTAGCTTACTCTGGGATCCTCCTTCTGAGGATGGGAGTACAGGGTCCTAGGGATCTGAACTCTGATCCTCATGCTAGCATGGCCAGTGCTTTAACTGATCATCTTTTCAGCCTCATATATATATATGTATGTATGTATGTATGTATGTATGTATGTATGTATGTATGTATGTATATATATATATATATCTCATAATTCATATAACTGCACCATTAATGGACAGTGTGTGCTTCAGTGGATGTAAGGGTATTCACAGGTAAGGACACTGCCACCTCGGTCATAGTGTCTTCTTACCCCTGGAGGAACGCATGCACCAAGTAGCCATCATCCTCTCATGGATCTCTCGAGCTTTTCCTGTTCTGTACTGCAGGGTAGGTGGAGTCACAGGATGGATGGACTGAGAGGTGGTGACTAGCTCTTTAGGGTTCTGTCTCTTATTGGACACATGACTGTCCCCTCATATCTATCCACATATCAACACTCACACATCCACTGGGGTTTTTGTTTGTTTCTTGTTTTTAATTTTTTTTTTTCAGACAAGATCTTTCTATGTAGATCAGATTGGCCTTGAACTTCCGATAATTCCCCTGCCTCAGCCTCATCAGTGCTGGGATTGAAGGGATAAGCCACCATACCGACTGGCTTCTTAACCATCACAAGATAGTCTTCCTGATCGACTCAGACATGCAGAACCCCTGTGTCAAAAGTTTTGATTATGCTGAGGGCTGTACTTCACTTGGCATATCTCTCTCCTCAGATGGACTTTCCTTATACAGTTAAAACTATTTTTATCTAATTAATTAATTAATTAATTAATCAATTCTATTTATTTATCTATCTGATTTTTGTGTGTGCATGTGGAGGTCAGAGAACAACTTGTAGGAGTTAGTTCTCTCTTCTGCCATGTAGGTTACTGGGACTGAACTCAGGTCATCAGGTTTGATGACCTCAGCCCTGTCACTGACGGACCCAGAGTGACTGACTCCCTTTTCTACTTGCTCAGTGCTCACCCAAAGGAGGCCTATTTGGGACTAAAGACTTGACTAGAGATGACTTGCCTGTGAGTTTGATTAGCACATTTTCTGTTCTGAAAGAAAAGCCGCCCATCAGCACTGGCGTGATGCTTCATCTCCATTGCCAACTTGATTGAATTTGGGACCACCTGGGAGACACCCCTCTTGGTGTCTGCAAGGGCATTTCCATAGAAATGGGTAGCAGCAGCTCATAAGCTGGGGTCCTGGACTGAACAAAAAGAAGAAAGTGAGCTGAGCACCGGCGTGCAAAGCTGTCTGCTTCCTGACTGTGAATGCAATGGGACACCCCTGTGCCGTGCTGTGCCCTCCCTGCCAGGATGGACTGAGTCCTCAAACTGTGAGCCAGATAAACCCTTCCTTCCTTAAGCTGCTTTTGTCTCAACAATGAGGAAAGTCACAGGTACGATTGGATAGTAGATGACACCAATGATGATTCTCATTTAGAGACTTGGAGTTCAAGGACAGTGGCCATAGCTAGTGCTCAACCATCCAGTCAGGCCCAGGAGGTTGATGATGCCCGAGGGCTTCAGAAGTATTTTATTCTTCATTTAGAGAAAATGTTGAGAAGATTATATATCACGGGCTCCAGGGTATCTATTACACAGATCTATGACCTCAGGCAATCTTCACTTTTTAGAGATAGGTTTAAGTTTACTGATACAGTGGGTCTTTGTTGTCCACATTCCCAGTATCCTCACCTCAGGGGCAAAGCAAACACTATCAATTCATATTCATTCTCTCTCTTTCTCTCTCTTTCTCTCACTCACTCATTCTTTCAGCTGCTTTGATATGTAGCACAGTCTGCCATAAACTCATGATCCTCCTGCCTCAGCCCCCAAAGTGCTGAGATCATAAGAATGTGTCACCATGGGTAACATCCATCTACCCACATACCTATCCACCACCAACTCAGTCATCCCCCATCTGCCCACCCATCTACCCACTAACCCATCCTCCCACTCTTGCTAACATCCAAGTGTCCGTCTGTCCATCTATCCTTTTGCAGTATAGAAACTTGTGCTTCGAGTTTTGTTTCTACTTAGAGCGACTACCCTTTGTGCTTTGTAGTGGATAGCTGAATCACTGCTGAGAGAGGAAGCAGGCACGGAGTCTGACTGCCTTTGGGGTTTCATTATCTCATCGCTAAAACCCAAGGAAGCTCCGTCCCCATCTACCCTGCGGTGCTAGCAGGGTAACCCGTTCCCCTGGGCTTCACCCGAGCAGTTCCGCTTCACAGCTTTCATCAGGAATTTGGTGTCTCATAATTGTTTGAAAGAGAGCTGAGGCCCCAGGCCCCATAATACAGGAAATCGAGGAAAGGTGACCTTGATCCTGTGGCTAATATTCCTCTTAGGCTCCATTGCGTCAGGTGGAGAGGGTCTCGATTTTTGTATATAACATTTTCAAACAACTAAAATTGGCTGAGCCTCGTCTCTTCTCTGTGTTGTAAGGATCCTGAGCTGCCTCTTCCTCTGCTGGATGTTAGGTTGGAGTGTTATATGCAAGGTCAGGTGACCTAACTTGCAGGGGTCTTGGAGCCCAGACATAATCAGCCAGCGTGGCATGCTTTTCTGCTTAAGTTCATGGCTAATTCCCACTTAATTCTCTTGGAGAAAATAACTTCTGGGAATGGAAACCTTGTCCTGGAATTACCCAAATTCTATACAAAAAAAAAAAAATGCAGTGAATCCCACATGGCGGTGGAATGCTGAGGCTCAGAGGCCAGGTTAAGCAAGGAGCATGTAGCACCCTCTCTGCTGGTGTTCCATGGTGAGTCACCAGGAAGGTGATCCAATCATCCTGTGAAAGCCTAGGGCAGGGCTGTCTCCTAACATCTTCACTGTGCCTGTGTTTGGATGTGAGGGGGCACAGTTAAGACACAGCTGAAATGGCCACTCCATGACGGGAAAGGTTTTTATGATGAATAAGAGAGAGAAGCCATCCAGAGTCATGTGGAATTGTCCAGAGCAGAGAGAAAAAGAGAGCAAACTGGACCTGGCCAGGGCTAGGGAAGTGGGGGAGAATAGTGGAGGTAGCGAGGGATAGGGAATAGCAAGGATGCAAGAGAATAGCGAGAATTCGAGAAACCGAGCTATAGAGATAGCAAGAGGGCAGGGAGATAGCAAGAGAGAGAATTGCAAAAGTGGCTGGTTTGTAAGGAGGATGGGTAGCTGGGGGGAGGGAATTCTAGGAGCTAGAAGGAGTTTAGGATGGATGGGGAGGAGAGAAGAGCAGGGTTTGGGGGGGGGCTTTGAAACATATAGGAAGTACTTGTGAGTAGGGACTGCAGAGCCTGGCCACCAGCATGGGCTTTGATGCTACCACAAGTGCCTGTCACTGGAGGAGAGCCGGGTCCCTCCTGCCAGAGGCAAGGGAAATAGCTGCTTGGGGACAGAAAACATATTTCACAAGTTCCTGAGGAACGCTGGCTTTTATCTAGCCGCCAGAAATCCTTCTGTAGTGCAGCTGAGCTCATTTCTGTATATATGGAGGGCCGGAGACCTAACAGTGTTATCAGAAATTGAGGTTGTCACATGTGACGAGGGAAGTTGGAGCCCCCCCCCCCCCGAGTCCTTAGTAGTGTTAATAAAGAGTTTAAGAACAGGCACAGAAAAAAGCTGGAGGTCCATCTTACTAGTATTTTAAAGAAAACCCCCGGCGTAGGCATGCTGTGGATCTAGGTACTTGCCCAGTGGAAGGAGATACAGAAGACAACCGTGCTGTTTGTTAACAGACACATGCAGGAAAAGCAGCTGTGTGGTAGCAAGGGGCGGTGTCAGAGAAAAAGACCCAGGGCGCTAGAGAAAGCTTCCTGAGGCTTTGGCTAGAGTCCAAAAGAAAGATACAGAGGGAAGGAAGAGGGCAAGTTACACGTTTCTGGGTCAGCGTTCAAAGTGAGCAGACTTAACCGAACCTAGGAACTTCACAGAGAGCAGGGATTCTGGGAAAGAAGAATATACTATCTCATTAAAGGGATGATTATTCCTCCCATATCATTTTCACGGCAAATGAGCTTTCCTGAGAGGTGTTCCCTTGGTCAGGTGATTGGCTGGCTCTACTGGATTCATTGTTAGGGGAAGAACATTGGTATGTCTCTTCCTGGATGTAGTTTCCATATTTATAACGGGAAGGAAACAGCTCCCTCTTAATGGGCCCCCAGTGACAGTCTAAGAGTTGGATTTTCAGGATCCCCTTATCTTGTCTCTGACTGTTTCTCAGTTGGCTGTTCCCGCTTTGTCTCTTCTCTGGTGGGTGAACTCGCTCCCCACCTCTACCCCCAACTCCTTCTACCACTTCCTGCCTGTAATTTGTTGCCGTCTGGCCTGCCTCTCTCCTCCTGATGATTCTGTGTTAGACTAATCTCCCTCCTTCACTCTGTGCTACTGGGTCGGGGGACCTGCAGCTCAGGAGAAAAGCCTCAGGGTTCCCAGAGTTCCAGCTGCTGGCAGCTGTGTGGCTCTGGAAAAGTGAAGGTTTGGAGTGTCCCACTAGGAGGGAGGCAAGGGTGTTATCACCTTTAGAACAGCCCTGGAGAGCAGGAGGGTGAGCATTTCGTCTGTGCATTGTGACTGTCACCCAGGCAGTCTCTTCACGTTAGTTTTTGGCTTTTACCCTGGCTACCGTGGCCAGAGTCTGTGTACTTTGTGACATTTCTGCCTGAAGAGCTGCTGAGGAGGAAAATTAACTCATCTTCAAGGAGCACACGAGCTCTGGTGGGCCTCTCCCTTCAGCCTCACCTTGACAGTAGGAGAGGCCTCGCCACGGCATCAGATGGCTGCAGTTAAGCTTCTGCAATTGGAAATGTTCTAATTGGAAAAGGGAATCCGCAGCCACGGTCTCCTTCATCAAATTCTCCGAAGCGTGAGCCAGGCCCTTGGACTTCAGCATCTTGATGCTAGTCTGCCTTTTTAGATCAAGGTCACCAGTTCCCTTTAATGTCCTTGTGTCAAGCTTCAGGTGTTGGCCCCAGTCACGATTGGGCACTGACTGCCACAAGTCCCAGTGTGATTGATGGGCCTTTGCTCAAGGCAAAAACCATTTCATTTGGACAGCCACGTTTGTGAGTTGGTCACAGCATGGGCTGGCCTTGGACTGCTGTTTTTCAAAGGTGCCGCTAATATAGATTGCAGATAGCCAGCCAGCCAGGGCAAAATCTTCCTCAGTGCACCTTGCCTCAGCTTCCACCCAGCCTGTATTCAACACAGGTTATCCAAATACATTGTGAGTGCTGGGGAGATGGCTCAGGCAGCAAAATGCTTGCCTTGAAAGCTCAAGGATCTGAGTTCAATTCCCATCATCCACATTTAAAAGCCAGGCATAGTGGTATACTCTTGGAATCCCAGCTCTTAGGAGACAGTGACAGGTAGATAGATCCCGGAGGCTCACTGGCCAGCCAGCATTGCCTAATCAGTGAGTTCCAGGCTGGTGAGAGGAATGGGTCTGGTACCAGCACCTGTACATATGTGCACCTGCACACACGTGCACACACACACACAGCATAATGAAGAAGTCAGCGATGATGTGGATGTTCACTGCGTAGTGGTTGTGTGTGTGTGTGTGTGTGTGTGTGTGTGTGTGTGTGTGTGTGTGTGAAATGCAGTCCCTCGTCAGGAGTATGTTAGGAGCACACCGGGAGTGCTCTGTCTACACTCATGCTGTGGTGTGATCTATGCTAGGGACCGTGTTTCCGTCTCTGGTGATAGCCCTAGCTACCTTAGACCCCTTTCCTTGAATGCTTGTCATCAAGTTCTTTTGATTTTTGCTGGGTTCCATGGTATAAGTGGGTGATTTAAGTCCCACTCAAGGAACCAGAGTTCACAGAGCTGGAGGATCAGGGACCGTAGAGTATGTGTGTGATTCTAGCCTGGAGTTGTTGATCTTCCCATGCGGGCTGCCCACTATAATGAGACATATTCATACGGTGTAGTATTTACTGCTTTTCCTTGCTTTGTCTAGACGCTCCCTCACCTTCACTGCGGTCTCATGGAGCAGTCTTTATACTTGCTTGTCCCAGTCCCCAGACGGACATGGGCACACTAGCTGGCTTTGCCCACAATGCTGCTGTGACTCAGAACACTTATGTGCAGGAAACGAGCACTGCGTTTTGTGCCCCACTAATGTTCATTCACATGGGCAGGCAGTCAGTGCAGACATACCCCTCAACCCTCACCATGGGTATGTGTCCCTTGTGGGCTGTAGCTATCTGCCCTTGGTCATCCAGTCATACATGTTATAGGATAGATTTGACCTCTTCTGTCCTTATGTTGGGATCCTGACACTAGGAGCTAGAAGGGCTTTCAAGAGGGGATTGGGGTACAATAAGGTCAGTAGGAGTGACTCTGATCCACATGACTGGGGTCCTAAAAAGAGGTGAGGACCAGACACAGGGGGACCCTGTGAGGATAGGAAGAAGACTCCACCTGCAAACCAAGAAGATAGGACTCAGGAGGATCCAGTGCTGGGACACATCCATCTGGGACTTCCAGCTCCCAGGATGGGGGGCTCTGGATGTGTGCCATGTCGCCTGTGGCTCTGCTGCCGTGGGAACAAACTAATGCACAGTGAGAGACTGAAACACAGAGGCTTGGGCTTTTCTGTTGCATTTGCCAAAGATTAAGACCCCCTGAACCTTACCCTTGCAAATTGGTTTGCCAGGCTATCGCCAGCAAGCACAATGTGGGAGATTTGTTTTGGTGGCTTCCAAAGCTTCTGCCCTGAACTGAGTAGCAGACCCAGCCTGGGTGTCTTCTCAACCTGTCTGCATGCATGCTGGCTTCTTGCTACCTGTGCCTGAATAGTTCAGTTTCTGGCTCACATCTTGCAGAACACTTTCCAATGCATGATCACCAAATACAAGAGCAGATATGTGGGTGCCATCAAAGATGTTTGAGGCTCAGAGGGGGAGGGGCTTTGACTGCTCTTTGCATTACAACACTTCATCTTGAGTGTGACTTTGACAATGGACTTTATGGATGGAAGTATCTGTATCCCACACTGTTCAGCATCACGACCACCCCTGGCTCACCCTTGTAGCTTGTAGATTTTGATGGGTGCATTCGTTACTTTTCGATTGCTGTGATAAAACACCTGACCCAACCAAAGCAGCTTAGAGAAGAAAGAGTTTGTTTGGGTTCATGATTCCAGAGGGACACACATCCATGATGGCCAAGTGGAGGCATGGCAGCTGGAGCTGACAGCTCAGAGCTCACATCTTGAATTGCAAGCGAGAAGCAGAGAGAATGAAGTAGTAATGATGCAAGTCTTTTAACTCTCAAAGACCATCCCGCAATGACATACTTCCCCCAGCAAGGCCATGCCTCCTAAACCATCCAAATGGCACCACCAACTGAGGAGCAAGTATTCAAATGAGGGACATCACATTCAAACTCCCCACAGTGCCGTTGTCGCCCCACTCAGGAGCATTTCCATAACTAAGTGAGATAAGGTATTGATCATCACTTCACTGTGAAGCCATTATCACAAGCAGCAGAGTCAACTCATCCCACCCCATTTGATTCTATTAGAGTAATTCTCTTCAGAAATGTTCCCCCCACCTCCTCGCCCCAACACAGGTCAATTCCAGCAGCATTTGAAAACTTCAGTGAGGTGACATAGAAAAGTCAGCACCCCTCTTCCTCCCTCATTCCCCTATTCATCTCCGAGCAGCTCAGGGGGAGTTGGGAGCACTAGGAGCAGCTGAATGCTGGGTGTTTCTGAGATTGAGAGTGAAGCAGGACTGTGTATTGGCAGATGTTGTTGGTAACTTGGTGAGGAAGGACAGTTATCTGTTTGGTAGAAGAGGGACGTGTGGGGACTCCAGTTCTTAGGCCATAGATAAACCCAGAGTGACAGAAGACTCAGGAGGGGAGTAGGGCAGGCTGAGGAGTCTCATGTCAAAGAGTTCATCCCTACTTCTGTTGTTGATATTAGGAGTGAGGCTGAGGTGGGTGGGGGACAGGGGACAGGGGACAGGGGACAGGGATAATGTGAGTGCAGGGTGTACTGGTATGGAAGCTCATGGTAGGCTAGGGTATCATTGATGTTTGATTTAGGGATGTTACAATTTAGGTGTGAAACATTCTCCCCAGGCTCATACATTTGAACACTTGGTCCCCAGCTAGTTATGATTTAGGAGGAGGCTCCTTCCAAGTGTTTTTAGTTCTGAGAATTTATGTTGAAGTAGACCTCTTCATTCCAGTGTTTGGCTGTCCTTCTGAGGACTTTCTGTTTCTGCATCCTGAATCCCAGCCTAGAGGGCTCTCCTCTGTGTTTGTGTGCTTGCCATAGGTACCCAACATGGGTGACAGCCACAGTACAGTTCCAGCTAGATCCCCAGCACCAGTGTACAGACCTCTATTATGTTTATGTTTTAAAGAAGATGCTCGATTTCCCAAACTTTGTCCTTCTTTACAGGGACTAAACTGTGTTCTCTGGGGGTATAAATGTCCAACATTGGACAAGTTTACTAGAAACTGGAAAATCTGAGCAGAAAATAGTGTTTCCCTAGTGTAGGCGTGCCACGAACATCACTTTCCTTGGATAGCATATGCTTATTGGCACCTTTCTGCTTTGCTTGCGCTGTAGTTGGTGTGATCGGATATGGAGAAGTATAATGTGTCAGTTCTGGAGGGTCTTGGTAGCTGGGCAGACTTGATTGACATGGGTTGAGAGTAAGCCCCCTCTTCTCCTAGGTGTATACCTTTGGGACATTTGCTTAGGTATCTGAGGCTCAGCTTCCCTGTTTAGAAGGTGAGAATAACATTGATGTTATTAATTAAATATAATTAAATAATAATTAAATATTAATGAAAATATCCACCTATGGCTGTGGTGAATGCGGATGGAGATATTACATGTCTGATGTGTTGGGATCCTGGATGTCAACAGTACTGTGGTGACTGTTGTTGTCATTGCCCTCGCCATCACCACGCTCATTACATCACCAGCACCAATACTACCATCACCGTCGTTACCATCAAGATCATCCACATCATCACCATCAACAACATCGCCATAATCTTCACCGTGATCCTTATCACTGTCATTGCCGGTTCTTACTTTTCTATTGCTGTCATGAAACACCACAATCAAGGCAACTTATAAATGAAAGGGTTTCATTCGGCTTGTGATCTGAGAGGGTAGCAGTCCATGAGGCAGAGTGAAGGACAACTGAGAACTTACATCTTGATCTACAACCATGAGTGTGCTGGTGTGAATAAGAAATGGCACCCATAGACTTATATTTGTGAATGCTTCGGGAGTGTCATTAGGAGTTGTGACCTTATTGAAGTGGTGTGGCTTTGTTTGAGAAAGGATATCACTGTGGGTGGACTTTGGGGTTTCACATGC
This sequence comes from Microtus ochrogaster, assembly GCF_000317375.1. Taxonomy (NCBI): domain Eukaryota; kingdom Metazoa; phylum Chordata; class Mammalia; order Rodentia; family Cricetidae; genus Microtus; species Microtus ochrogaster. The sequence continues at coordinate 36,628,361 of NC_022015.1, forward strand.
CCAAGTCAGGCCCAGGGTCCCTTGCTCTTGCTGCTGCCTGCCAATACGGATGTAGAATTCTCAGCTGCCTTTCTAGCTCCATGTCTGCTTGCATACCACCTTGCTTCCTGCCATGATGCTAATGGACTAAACCCCTGAACTGTAAGC
>NC_022015.1:36628607-36652671 GCF_000317375.1 Microtus ochrogaster
AGAGAGAGAGAGAGAGAGAGAGAGAGAGAGAGAGAGAGAGAGAGAGAGAGAATGAGCGAGAGAGAGAATGTTCAAGAGCACACCGGGAATGGCAATAATCTTTTGAAACTCCAAAGCTTACCCCAGTAACACACCTCCTTCAATAAGTCCACACCTCTTAATCCTTCCCAAACAGTTCTACCATCTAGGAACTAAGCATTCAAACACATGAGCCTGTAGGCCGCTCCCATCCAAACCACTACAACTGTCATCATTAATCACCATCTATGTCACCGTCACCATTACCACCACCACCATCACCATCACTGCCACCACCTGGCAAGTCTCTCCAGAATCACTCTAATTGACTTGCCCAGATGTGTGTCTCCTAAGTGATTCACATCTAGTTGACAGTCAAGATTAAAGGTCAGCAGCAGGTGGTTTACATGTTTGTTTCTTCATGTAGCTGTTGCAACTGACCCTAGGTTAGGTGGCCAAGCCAACAAATGTGCTCAGGAGTCCTCTGAGTTCAGGTGTCTGAGATCAAGGTGCTAAAAGGTATTACCCAGGATGCTCCCAGGAAGTCTCTTTCCCACTCTCCAGTTCTGGAGATTTGCTGGAGACCTTTATCTTTTTAGCCTTATAGGAACATCACCCCTATTATCTTCCTGAAGCTTCCATCCTATGCACCTTCTGTGTCCTTCACATTTGCCATCTCTACAAATGCCACGGTATTGGGTCAGGCACACCGTTCTCCAGTGCAGCCCCATCTTAATTGACCACACCTGCAAAAACCCCATTTCTAAATAGACCACTGCCTTCTTGGGGGGCATAGCCCTTGATAAGTAATATTGCTTATGGCCACATTTATTTCTGGCTGCCATGCGGTCGGAGTGAGGCCCAGAGTTTGACAGAGGAATTAACACAGGGCAGATTAGTAGGCTTGTCCAGCTGGTGGGCGGAAGACCCAAGTCTTGCTGACTTCTGAACTCCTGCTCTTTCCAGAGGGGTCTCCATGTGGCAGTTCTAGTGCTTCCCAGCGCTGCTGCTTTGCTTCTCAGGGTTGCCTCTTGCACCAGGGAGGCACAGACTAAGCCTCGCTGCTCTGCCCACCAAATGGCAGTGAGCACCAGTCTTTGTGTAACCTACAATGGCAGACAAATCCTCTGGGAGGCGGCACACAGCCCTGGGCCCCTCTAGGCACTTGCCAGTTGGCAGTTGCTTGTCAGCTATGGCGAGGGCTGGGAAAGTGTTCTGTAATGTGGGTGTGAGGGCACCTGAGTGGGGACGGCCCATCTGTGTACTGTAACCCGAATCCTGCAATGATTCCTGAACTGGGAGTGGTGGCTTCCCAGCAGCCCCAGGAGGCTGTATCTCTTATCATGCTTTTGTTGTGTCAAGATCACAGAGGGTTCTCACCTAGCCACGATGGATGGAGGGGGGCCCATGTGGCTCCTCACTGGAAGGAACTACTGGTCCCACCAGGTCTTGTAACCCAGGAAGGTCAGGGGGTCATCCTAAACTCAGCCAGTGACACCTGAGAGGGGCCAATGGGAGTGTTCATTCATGTGTAGGGTGTCGGCTTCCCTGGCTGGGGCTGTAGCTGCTAGACCAGTGTTCAGGATTGACAGCAGCTGAGCCATTCTGCAACTGTGAGAACCTGGTGTTCAGACTGGATCCTGAAGGCAGCAAGGCCTTATGAACCCTGAGGCAGGCACACACAGAATCCCCTTGCTAAGCATTAATTCCAGCATCTTTCAGCCAGTCCTCAGCTCTTCCTTCCTGTCTTCGCAGTAGGAAAGCACACCCCGGCACCCCTGCTATGCTGAACAGTAGAAACCAATTTTAATCCAACACACATGAGACATCTTGGTTAGACACGAACCCGGTCTTGCCTTGTCTTTCCTTGACACCCAAGGAGTGCCACAGAAGGCCACTGGGAACACAACCAAGTTGTCACTATTCCAGTTCTCAGAGGGCGAGGTGCATCTTTGGAGTGTGGATGATGGATTTGGAGGCCCCGTTGGTGCTGTTTAACCATTTAAGAAATTGCCTCTTGCAGTAATTTGTTTAATACCCCCCCCCATCAAGTAGTTTCTCATTATTGCCAGCCCTCTCTCTTTAAGTGGCACATATAGATTGAGTTTTGGGTTTTCCATGTATGTGTATGTGGTATGTATATACTCATGCATGCTTGCATATGAATGAGCACATGAATGCCTAAGGTTGATGTCTAGTATCATCCTTGATTGCTCTTTTACCTTATTTACTGAGGAGGGTCTAGAGGTCTATCAATCAAACCCAGAGCTCACCCATAGGGCTCTTGTCAGGGCGGATGCACTGATTCTGACATCTGAGGCTGGAATTACAGGTGTCTGCCACACCCACCTGCCATTTATATAAGTTCTAGGGATCTGAACGCCAGTCTTCACCTTTTACCGCAGAGCCATCTCGTTAGCTGTGTAATGCATACAGTTCTGATTTTTCTGTTTGGAGATAGTGTTGGTGATGTGAAAGCTCTCATCCCTCAGGCCTCCCAGACAACAAGTCCTCTGTGTTCAGGTTGCCAGAGAGCAAGCCAAGCACACCTCAAGTGGCACTGTTGTACAGTTGGTTGCTGCCCCAGGGGTTCCCTGTAGGTGGATTGAGAATTGTGCACAAAACGATTTTATCTTCATCGGGATGGAATGTGACTTTTGCACAGATGTACAGTGTATCTATTAGGTGTTAAGAGCAAATAGGGAATCATGCAGTCTGTCCAACCCATGTCCTGTGGGCTGCATGTGTCCCAGAACACCTGTGAATGCCTGAAAACAGAAGTGACATTTATTTTTCTTGCTAACTCTACAAACATGAACTTTGTAGATGGCAATGTTGTGCCATTTGGTAGGACGTGTGGAAGTTTAAAAACATGTCATGATAAGGAACCTGAGTGCCCATAGATCTGGAGATTCAGAGAGGGTCCTGTAAGCCCCGGGATATCTTAGCGACAGCTGTGCTGAGCTGAGATTCTCAATATATGTTCTTACCATCACAGTGCACTCGTGTGTGTGTGTGTGTGTGTGTGTGCTGCCATGCGTGTATGCGAATAAGATAATCTTGACATCAGTTCTAGACTGGCTGCTCAGGGAGTCGTGGGATTAACTTGTTTATCTCCCCAGTGTGGGTTCTGGGGCTTCAGCTTAGGTCCCATGCTTCGATGGCAGGCACTCCATTGACTCCCAGCCTGGTTGATTTATCTTGCTTTCCCCAGCCTCTCTGTCCTCAAGGCAAAGGTAAACTTTACTTTGGGGCAGAGAGGACAGGAACAGAAGGAGCAGGACTCCTTTGATCCTGTGCCCAGGTTGGTGGCTCTGATGACCTTTGGCATCCCTGACCCATGTCTCTGTTCTCCCCCACAGAAGTGCATTCGATTTAACCCAGATGCCACCGTGTGGGTGGCCAAGCAGCGAATCTTGTGTACCCTGAACCAAGGCCTGAAGGATGTACTCAACTATGGGCTTTTCCAGCCAGCCAGCAATGGGCGGGACGGCAAGTTCCTGGATGAGGAACGGCTGCTGCGGGAATACCCACAGCCCACTGGCCAGGGTGTGCCTTCCCTGGAGGTAAGCAGCCATGTGTGACTGTGTGAGAGCTGGCGCTGTGCAGCCTGGGTGCAGCTGAGGGCAGCTTCTTAGCCAGGCCACTGTTTGTTTTCGGATTAGAAAATTATGCATCCTGTAGTTAAGTCTGGATTTTTGGACCATCCCTGTTAGGTGTGTATGTGTGTGACAGGTACCTGATGGTGCTTCTTGGTGGCTTTGGGATTGTGGACCAGCAGTGTGATTAGCTTTAGACAAAAACAAGCACTGAGTTTGTGGCGGTATCTGGAAGTGGGCAGGAGCAGCATGCAGAACTGCAGCATTGCTGTCCAGCGTGGGCATCCTCCATCCTGGCACTGCTCCCTCCAGTTCCACCCTTTATATGCGCTCCTTGCAGTATGACAGGCTCAGAGGAGGTCAGGAAGGAGGCACAGTGACCTGAGTTCAGGAAGGTCATTCTACTCTGGAGCCCTCTGGTGTTGTCCTTGTGAGACAGATGAGGAAATTGAGGCTGATGTGGGAAAAGTGACCAATTCAGAGGCACTTAGCAAAGAGAGGGCCTCATCCTTCCTCTCAAAATCTCAGTCATGCCCTCCCCTCAGCGTGCTTCCTGAACCCTCTGCAGTGTCAGGTCTTGGTGTCTGGGAGGAGAGGGCATGTGATAAAGCTGAGGGCTGAGACACCACGTGCCTGGGTGTGTTGCTACCAACTCCAAGCCCACTTCTCCACTCTGCAGTGAAATTTCCAATCCCAAGCAGGCAGCACAGTTGTGAGGAGCCAGTGGGAGCCTCTGATCCTGAGGAGAGGGGTGCATGAGATGCCCAGACCAACTGAAGGCAGGTGGATTCCCACAGACTGGGATCCGGCAGGATGTGGCTACACTAGGGATGTGTCCATCCACCGTACCCTCTGTACCAGCTGGGCACTGGCTTCCACAGCTAAGAGACTGCCCTGTGTCCTGATGGCTGCTGGATGATGGAACTCTTGGGGGATGGGCTCTGCAGCACAGATACCAGTGTCTTGGTTAAAACTGGGGTGCCTTGTGCTTGGCGAGGTCACTTTTCCTCTGAGCACCCATGTCTGACATCTGGTCACCTGCAATCTTCTGCTTGTTTCCCCTGACAGTTTCGCTATAAGAAGCGTGTGTATAAGCAGTCCAACCTGGATGAGAAGCAGCTGGCCAGGCTCCACACAAAGGTATGGGGGGCGGGGTGGGTAATCCTTCCTCCACCTCATCAGGTCACCTGATCCTGCTGTTTTGTCTTTGGCTGGCTCATTCCCTTCGGAGTAGCCCCTGCACACCTACCTGTGGGATGAGGCCAGGCTGGGGCATGCAGGTGGATGGCGCTGCCTCCCCATGCACATGGCTGGAGACCTAGGCAGACAGCAGTCAGCAAGGTGGCTCAGGGAGTCTGGTGGAGGCTGAACAGAGGGTTGCCACCCCCTGGTGCCCCAGAGAGGTTGAAAGGCAGCAGTACAGTGATACAGCGGATGTGGTGAGGTAGAAGAAAGGGGTGCCTGCTGAACACTGCCTCTGGTTTCTGTTGCTGCCCGATAAGAACAGATTTTAAAAAGGCAGGAAGTGCTGGCAGCAATGGGAGGAGAGGGCTATGCTAGGTAGAGGGCATTGTGCCCAATGAAGTCACAGTGAGTACCTGTGACATGCACCCCAGACATATCAGTGAGGCTATATGAGCCAGGAGCATGCATGAAACTGGAAGCAGTGATCCTGGGGCATGTGGGTGGAGCCTGAAGGGCATGGGGTGGACACTACTTCCCTTTAGATACCCCTGGGATGCCTGGTGCTTGCCTGCCAGTGGAGGGTGCACACGGCTTTCACAACCCACAGTTCCTTATTTCTCGATGGATGCAGGGTTTCTACTGTGGGTTTCATTCTCTTGTCTCCAGTTAATTTTTAAAAATTCAAGCTGGGCGATGGTGGCGCACGCCTTTAATCCCAGCACTCGGGAGGCAGAGGCAGGCGGATCTCTGGGAGTTCGAGACCAGCCTGGTCTACAGAGCTAGTTCCAGGACAGGCTCCAAAGCCACAGAGAAACCCTGTCTCGAAAAACCAAAAAAAAAAAAAAAAAAAAAATTCAGTAGTTATTTGACAGTCGCATGCTGTATAAATGTGTTCTCCTTGCTCTACAGTCCTCTCTTCTCTCCTTGCTCTACAGTCCTCTCTTTTCTCCCCCTCATCCCTTTCAGCCCCCATACTCCCTGCCAATCTCGTTCCTCTAGGACCATCTGTATGACCAGTGGGTGAAGTCTATCCACTGGAGCCTGGTGGGGTGGTCACTGGTGGATTCACGACTAAAGCCAGTGACTCCCCCATTTCCTTGAATGTATCTGCAAATAGTGCAGCAATGAGGGGTCGGCCAGAGCCCCTCTTCCATCCATGCCTGACTATTGATAGACCCACTGTTGTCCTGACCCAGTGCAGGCACCCACAGCTGCGAGTTCAAGGCTGCAATGTCTGTGCCTTCCCAGGAGATGGCACTGTGTAGCCCTTCTCCCTATCTTCCAGCTCTTACATTCTTTCCTCCCGGTCTTCCATGATGTTCCCTGAGCCTTAGAGGGGATAGTGCTAATGTCTCATTTCAGGCTGAGCAGTGAGCCGTTACTTTTTCTCAGCAGCTGTGCAGTCACAAGGAAGAGGGGCTTCTCTGATTAAGACTGGGAGAAGCATTATTTGTGCAGTGGTTCTCAACCTTTCTAACTCTGCATCCCTTTAATACAGTTTCCCATTTGTGGTGAACCCCCAATCATAAAATTATTTTTGTTGCTGCTTCATAACTCTAATTATGCTACTGTTATGAATCATAATGTAAATATATCGTTGTTTTCTGATGGTCATAGGCGACCCCTGGCTCATTGCTCTCTAGGTGCTTGTGACCCACAGGTTGAGAAACACTGGTTTATGGGCCCAAATGGATAACTTGATGCTATGTCAATTTAGTAAAGCTATAGTATTTCCTTCCTAGGGCTGGCGACTGCCCCTACCATGTGTTTTTTTTTGGCATAGTTTACAGCACTAGGCTTGGATTCTTACTGTGGAGTGGGCCTCAGAGCCAACCAGGGAGTGGTTGGTTATTCCCATAACTATTATGCTACTCTGATACTATTGTCCAGAAGATTGACGTCATGGTTCATAGAATTTATAGCTGGGAAAGACCGTTGGTGTCTTATCACCCCCTAGATAAGGCTATTTCATAACCTTTTAGAATCATGAAAGCTAGCTGCGTAGGAGGAAGTGCCCAGCTCAGGTCCAGCTTGGTTTCTGTGTATCATGCAACAAGCCGAGCCATCTCTTCAGCCCTAGGGTCTCATCGTCTAGTTCTGATTACCAAGACAAAAGGCAACCACCTGTATTGTTTTAAGGGCCTCTATGGCCTCTCTGACCAACATTGTTTTAATTTTATGCTTACATTATCCATTGGTAGCTGGCAGATGCGCATCACTTGGTTCCCTGTCCTTTGGTATTTCCCTACCCACTGTGCTTGGCTTCTCAGTTCTGGCCAAGTATGGTCCAGGCTTTCCTTACGTATTTTCTGCCCTGATCCTGGAATCCACACGGATGTGGCTGACCCCAGCATCTGAGGATTTCTCTGTTTTTATTATTACTGCTGTTATTTAATATGTAGATACAGATACTTGTGAATCTAAAGAAAAGTGCCCATGAGCCACGGTTTAAATGACACTCCAGATTTTGGACATTTGTTCCAGAACCAGACTGTAAGGTGTTCGGATGGGAATCTAGCCCATGGCAGGTGCCTGGAAGGCCTAGGCACATCATCAAATGAAAAACCACAGTGCTTCTATCCTGTGTTGTGGAAACTGAATCGGGATGAGGGTGGGACCCAAGAGAGATGCTGGGTTCTTCCGGATCTGTGGCCAGGCTACCAGGCTTGGGGAGGCTGAGGTTCCGTGGGACCTGTGTGATCTCCTGAGGAATGAACTAGGTGTCCCCCAGGGCCGGTGTCACTGTTTTTGCTCTGGGATTAATGGGGTGGGGTTCAGCAGTCTCCTTTTTACAGATGAGACCTCAGGCACTCCCTTTCTGGGAATGGAGTGGAGGGTCTGAGCGGGGCCTGGAAACTATCGGTTGTCACCCTGCCCCAGGTGATCGCTCTCTTCCTGGGAGAGCATCTCGTCCCCAAATGTGGAACCCGCTCCTGCTTAAAAACCGTAGGCAGACTGGTGTTCCCACAGCTCCAGAGCTCTTGGCTGTCTGACATCACAGTGAGAATTTGGATTTTCTGGTGTCCAGGTTATGGCTGTCAGTGGTGGTAGAATGAGCTCTCTGGGACTTCTTTAGATGGCTATGAACCCCACTCATTGGGGCTCCACCTTAATCACCCAGAGATCTCGAGTGCCGTTATCAGGGATTACAGTTCACTGTGTGCATTGTGGAGGGACACACATTGAGACCTTGGTACAGAGGTGGTGAACAGCTAAGTTTCTGAGACATTCATCCAGGACAGGCCCATGATGTTGGCTGTGTGTTGACCCCACTCCTGGTCCCATGTGAGTCTTGGGGTCAGCAGTGCCCTGCACAGAGGAGACTAGTGCCTCCTAGTGGACAGTCTTCTCTTAGTCTATAAAGACCCCCCCCCCTTCTTCCCGCCTTCCTTCCTTAGACCAGGCAGTCCAGTCTGGATTTGAAATCACGAAGTAGCTAAGGATGACCTTGAACCTCTGATCCTCCGACCTCCACCCTCTGAGTGCTGGCACTTGTGGCATGCACCAACATACTTAGTTTGTGCAGTGCTAGGCTTAAGCCTCATGCATGCCAGGCAAGTTCTCTGCCCACTGAGCCACACTCCCTGCTCTTATAAATATATTTCTTTCACCAAGTCATTTCTGTTTTGTCTTTTCCTCGCCAGACCAATCTGAAGAAGTTTATGGACCACACTCAGCATCGCTCAGTGGAGAAGCTGGTCAAGCTGCTGGACAGAGGCCTGGATCCCAATTTCCATGACCTGGAGACTGGAGGTGGGTGGCCATGCAGGAGGTCTTCATCCTGCTCTTGTGAGATTACCGTGACTCTTCATCTCTCCCGCTGTCCTGGCTTTCATCTGGGCTCGGAAGTGGCTCCTCATTCATGTAACTTCTGCTCTGAAGGCCCGTGTTTTTCTCCTTGCAGTCTGAGCCTCCAACTCAATGCATGCACACAGTAGGTGCTCTGTGCATAAATGTTAGGAAAGGGGAGAGCGAATGGATGCTATACATGTGTGGGCTGTTGCCTGTTGACCCCAGGGTCACCGGCAGAGCCCCCTAGCTGGATGTGCTAACCAGCAGCACCACAGCATGTGTGGGGCTTTCCCTTTGCCTGGGTGCAGGCTTTTTCACAGACAGGCAGGTGTTCGCGCTTGTCTCATGCTCCCTGCTGGATGCTGAGTTCCTTAGGCTTGAAATATCCTTGGGAGAAAGCTGCACAGGCAGGAGAGAGGGCTCTGAGCTCTGCATGGCCAACACTTGGTCTGACTGTTCTTGCTGTGGGGTAGACCTCGGCTTTGTGGAGTCCTGCCACGGTCTTTCTAGAGGCCAGTAGCTTCCCCAGTTAGGACAACCCAAAGTGCCTTCCCGTGTTGCTAGTATCTCTTGGTTTCAATGGGTGGAGCTTGGCCGCAGCCCTGGTGAACACTGTGGCCGTGGGATGATATGGCTGAGGTGGCAGGCAGAGGGCAAGGGACTCTCCACAGCAGCTTGGGTCTATTTGGCTTGGTGTGTGGTCTGGGTGATGCAGGAGATACTTGACCTTAGCAGCAGGGTACTTTTACCTCCCTTTCGTCCTCTTTCTCTCCCTTTCCTAACAGGACAACCCAAGTCCACTGCTGGCTCCCGTGTGGCTTCTTGTCACACCTCAAAATTACCATGCACACAAAATATGGAGGTGTCTTATAAAGTGTGGATCTTGTTTGTCATTTGGGGCAGCCTGACTGACCCCTTAGGCTGAGGTGGCCCCCACTGGGTGCTGGTCTAGCTGGCATAGCCCCATCTTAGCCCTGATGGGGGGCTGGGTCGCTCTTTACTCCTGAGTTTCTTTGGGTTTATCTGTGAACAGCATGAAAACTGGGAGAGGGCTCATTTCTGAGGATGAAGATGGCGTCTAAGATACCAGGAGAAAAACTCACTAGTGGCCCTGGCTAGGGGACCCGAGAGGAGGTCGTGCCCGGAAGAGCTGGCCCTAGCCCAGGGTAGAAGCTCCTGGGGAAGAAGGTGGAGTTTATGTGCATTGTGGTGTCAGGATGCTTCCCACAACTTCAAGAGTTCTGACTGTCTGGTACCTGCTTTTATCATGGCTGTACGTCAGTTATTCTCAGCGTATTTGTCTTTTGAAGGGAGCCACGGCTCCTTTGCCCCCCATCCCTTTTTACATCAGTGTCTCTAGTTCTGGGTTTCGAAGCAGCTGTCATCCCAGGCCAGACCCTGACTGGACTCCCCAGTTGACACCGACTGTTTTGAAGCAGAGGTTGCATGTGGAGCCTTCTCTGAGCCCCACCTGGAGCCAGAATAGAGGCAGTAATGATGGGCAAGGAGCTGGTACTTAGAGAAATTCCAAGAAATTCTACGCCCTTAGCACTGAGTAAGAGAGACCCAGGAGCGCAGAGCCCTGAGCCCACAAGTGATTATTATTCTGTGTTCTCTGAAATATGGTTGGTCTTGTATCTGTGGGTCTCATATTTCGTGAAACTCCTTTTCCAACCACGCATGGATTGACAAAGAAAAACAAAAAGTGTATCTGTCCTGAATGCATTCAGACTTTTCTCTCCTGTCATTGTCCCCTAATGAAGCAGACTGAAACCTCCTCACTACTCAATCGAATCCATTGGTCTTAGAATTATCTAGAGATGATTAAAAGTAAAATACGACATGGCTTTATCAAAGGGGCTTGTGGTGCCAGCACATGAGAAGCAGAGGCAGGTGCATTTCTGTGAGTTCAAGGTCAACCTTGTATACAAAGTAAATTCCAGGATGGCCAGAACTGTCTCAGAGATGCACCCTACTGAAGAAAAAGGAAGAATAAGGAGGAGGAGGAGGAAGAGAGCAAGGAGAAAGGAAGAAGATCATCTTCACATCTGTGGGACTCTTGGCATCCCTATGAGTCCAATTCAGCTTGCCTTGAGACCAAGATAAGCCACCAGCCCCGGCCTCAGCTCTGCATCCTCGAGTCAGTGGCACTGGGCAGCCATAGTTGGGGCAGCAGCCATTCTGGATGGAGTGACAGGCAAGTGAGCTCAGAATCCTGGAGGGGTGACCCGCCACTTCAGACCACGCAGTCTGTCAACAGTAGCGGATGTCCATAGCTGCTGGAAGCATAAATTTCATCAAGTAACATGAAGAGAAGACCGAAGACTTCTTCCCTAGTGGAGGAGTCCTTGGGTCCCTCTCTGCCATGGTGGGACCTCTGGCATCAGATGGACGACAGCTCCACGCCCTGGAAAGGCTGCCACACTGACGGCCCTAGGGACCTAGTCCATCACTTCCCTGTATGCTGTGGTTTCTGAGCTTGCGGGATGCTCAGGCGAGAGAAAGACAGCTATTTAATGACACCGGAAACCTGCTGTGCACCCAAAACCTCCAGGAAAGGCCCCGAATAGCACAGCCCCCTGCCCTGCTGCGTCTGCAGGGCCACCTTGCTCATCTGGACTCCCTTTTAGGACCTGGTTACCACCTGCCAGTCCTTGTCTGCTTTCCGTTGATGTGACAAACCCCATGACCAGAAGCAGCTTGGGGAGGACAGGGTTCATTTCAGCTTATACTCCTAGTCCACTGTGAAGGGGAGTCAGGGCAGGAACCTGGAGGCAGGAACTGAAGCAGAAGCCACGGAGGAGTGCTGCCCACTGCCTTGTTCCCCATGTGTTACCCAGCCTGCCTTCTTATAGCATCTAGGACCACCAGCCCAGGGGTGGCACCTCCCATAGTGGTCTGGGTCCTCCCACATCAACAATTAATCAAGAAAATGTACCACAGGCTTGTCCACAGGCCTGTCTTATGGAGGCATTTTCTCAAGTGAGGTTTCCTCTTCCTAGACGACTCTAGCTTGTGTCAAGTTGACAAAACTCCCAAGCAGCCCAGCAAGTGAGAGAAATGCTCCAGGGCTGTCAGCCGGGGGGTGGGGTGTCCTCTAGCTAAGTTCTTTATCATCCTTGAGAGGCACTGTTTCCGCCCACACTCGACTGTGGTGGACTCCTGGGGAGCCCCGTACAGCTCCCACACGGCCCAATTAGAAGCTTTGTAGACATTCTGCTTGCCTTTACGTGGAGCTCTGTGGCTTGGGGGAGTGGAGGGAGCCTGTCTGATGACTTATGGTCGGTGTCTTGATTGGCACACAATGAATCTCAGCACGTGATCAATATCCCAGGAACTGCTCTGTCTGGAGGGAATGGGGTTGTGAGACCTTGTAAACCTGAGTCTGCAGACAGCGAGAGGCACGCAAATGAAGGCAGCCTGCCGCCGGTTCAGAAATACCCACCTCCAGTTAGTCGGGTGCATCTGGGTAGTCCTTGGAGCTCTAATAAAGAGGCCTGTTGTTAGGCCCAGACACGGTGCCCAGTTATTTTGCAATCCTTCTTCCTTTATGCGCCTGCTTCCAAGGGAGCGTGGGAAGCTCACCAAGTGTACAAGCTAGGAGAAGATAAGGTCCATCGAATGTGGAAGGTGGACTAGGGAAGACAGTCTGGATGGAAATGAGCCTGGGATTGGGTCTACAGTCTGTAGAGAACCAGTTTGAAGCTCACAGAAAAATCATACTGGGCAGTGGGGCGTAGCTCAGAGGCAGAGCATATAGACACAGCCTGTCTGCCTGAGGTGTTGGGTTCCAGTCCAACTACTGCCTAAAGTCAGGTATGGTGGCACCTACCTGCGATCCCAACACTCGATCAGGAGTTCACGGCCATCTTCAGCTGTATAGCAACTTGGAAGCTAGCCAGAGAAACAAGACCGTGTCTCAAAAGAATCAATTAAACACCTCTAGCCCTGAGTGTGGATCATTCCCACACGCCCCACACCCTCCCTCTCACTAACAAATGGTACTAGTGTGATGTGTTTGTTACAGCCAAGGCCCAGGGTTTATTCTAGGGCTACTCTTGGGTGCCACACATTCTGTGGGGTCTGCCAAGAATGTGATTCCTGTACCCACCATCAGGCGTTATCTGGGATCCCATTACTATCTAAACGCCTCTTGTGCTTGGCCATCGTCTCCTCTAAGTCACGGCCACCTATGTCCCTGTCTTCATCTCTTCCTTTCCTAGAACGCCAGTGTGGGAACCAAGCGGTATGTTGTCAGACTGGCTTCATCCCTTCACAGCCTGTGCCGAAGTTTCCACTGTGTCTGGGAAAATAAACTGTGTTTATTTAATTGTGTGTTGATATGTGTGTGTCTGTGCCCTGCACATATGTGGAAGTCAGAGGCCAACTCTGGAGTCATTTCTTGGGGCGGGCTTCTTGACCGGCGAGGAAGAAACACCCACCACACAAGGATTCTTCTCAGATCACGCTTTACTGGAGTGCATTTGGTTGAAGGAGAGCACATGAAGCGAAGGGGGGCAGGAAACGAGAGAGCAGAAGAGAGAGAGAGAGAGAGAGAGAGACAAGAGACACGAGAGGCGCTAGAGGGGCTAGAGAGAGAGGGAGAGAGGCGCGAGAGGCGCGAGAGAGAAGCTAGAGAGAGAGAGACGCTAGAGAGACCCAGGGGCTCAATGGCGGCTGCTTATATAGGGAATTGGCACACGGGTCGCCCTGTGATTGGCTGCCATCATCAGCTGACACCAGACTGCATCTCGATAGGCCCAGGGACCCTTATCCACAGCGCATGCGGGAAGCGGAGGGGTGGGGGGAGGGACACCGCTCTCAAAGGCATAAGCCAAATATGGAGTTGTTTATAACCAACAAGACAGGATGTGGCACCATCTTATAATGGCAATCTTGGCCGGCTCCCTGCAATTTCTCACCTTCCACTTTCATGTCGGTTCTGGGAATTGAACTCAGGTTCTCAGGTTTTCTCTGCAAGCACTGTACTTGCTGAGCCATTTCACTGGCCCAGTTCAATTCTTCATAGTCCTGAATAATATGCTTCCCATTCAATGGGTTTTTTTTAAATCTATTTACTCAGGATTGAGAGAAGATTCTATAGTTTTTAGCAATTATAAACATATGTTTTCCTTTCCTCTTTTCTTTTTCTTTTATTATTATTTTTTATTTTTTTGAGACAAAGTCCTACTCAATAGTTCAGGCTGGCTTAGACTCAAAGCAATCCTCCTGCCTCAGCCTCTGAAAAACAAGTGCGTGCTGCCATACCCAGCTTGGACATTTATTTTCAACTCATTTGTGGAAACTCTTAGAGCTCTAGTGTGACTGGGTAAAATGTGGGTTTTTTTAATAGTTACAGTTATTTTATTCCCTGCGTATGAGTGTTTTGTTTGCGTGTGCCTCCTGTGTGTAGTGCCAGTGGAGGCTTAAAAGAAGGCATCAGATCTCTTAGAACTGGAGTTACAGACAGTTGTGAGCCTTTGTGTGTGTCTTAATGTTTCTATCGCTGTGATGAAACACCGTGACCAAAAAGCAGTTTGGGGAGGGAAGTTTATTCAGCTTATACTTCCACATCAGTGTTCATCTTCAAAGGCAATCAAGACAGGAACTCAAACAGGTAGGGACCTGGAGGCAAGAGCTGATGCAGAGGCTATGGAGGGGTATAGTAGGATTTGTTGGGGAAGGCCACTAGTTCATTTCCTGTCCGCCCTGACATGAAATAATCACTTAGAAACTATATCATTTGCAATACTGTTTGGCCAATACTTAATCATATTGCTAGCTAGCTCTTATATCCTAAACTAACCCATCTCTATTAATCTGTGCATCACCACGAGGTCGTGTCCTACCGACAAAGTTTTGGCAGGCTCCAAACATCTGCCTCCAGTGGCAAATACATGGCTTCTCATTGACTCTGCTCCCTCTCTATATATGTCTCTTCTAGCCTGGCTTTACTCTGTTAAGCCATTGACTGAAATCAGCTTCTTTATTAATGGCAATAAAACACATTCACAGCATACATCACCTCCCACAGCAGAGGGGTGCTGCTTACTGGCTTGCTCCTCATGGCTTCTTCAGCCTGCTTCCTAACAGAACCCAGGGCCACCAGCCCAGGGACAGCACCACCAACAATGGACTGAACCCTCCCCCATCAATCGCTAATTAAGAAAATGCCCTATGAGCTTGCCTACAGCCTGATCTAATATGGAGGAGCCTTCTTAATTGAGGCTCCCTCTTCTCAAACACTTCTGTCACGGTAACATAAAACTACCCAGCACAGTGTAGTGACTGGGAATCAAACCTAGGTTCTCCAGAAGAGCAGTCAGTGCTCTCAATTGCTGAATCACCTTCTCTAATCCCTTTGTGCTTTGTTTTTTAAGACTGCTGAGCTGTTCTTTGAGATGCCCTACGTGGCTGCACCCTGTCTCATCTGTGTCAGTGATGAGGGGGCAGGACTATCTATCCTCTGTGGTTTAAAGACTCAGTGTTTTGTGTCTGACTCTCTGAGTGCCTGCAGCCTGACCCCTGCAGCGCCCCCTTGAGGTGGGAGTGCACTTCTTTCATGTGTCATTTAGCATCTGTCCCTTCTCTTTGTTGAGGTTTCTCTTCAAGTATCTCACCCACTTGGAGGGTAATTTATCAAGTTTACAAGTTCTCTTTGCAGATTGGATAGATGCCGCTCGTATATTTGTGTTTGGCTTTGGAAATATTTTCTCTAAGTCTATGAGTAACAGTGATTTTTACAGAGCTATTAAGTCCCTAACCCTAAGTAAGAGCCTTGAGAGGTTTTTTTTTTTTTTTTAACTTTAAAAGTTTTATTTATGTGTATGTGTGTTAGTATGTGTGAATGGGAGGAGTGCCTGGAGAGACCAACAGAATGCATGGGGCCCTCCTGGAACAGAGTTACAGGTAGTTGTGAGTTACCTGATAGGGCTGCTAGGAACCAAATTCCGAACAGTGCTCTTAATCGCAGAGCCATCTCTCTGGCCCTCAGGTGTTTGTTGCTGCTGCTGCTGCTGTTCATTTTTTTAAATAAGCCTTTCTTAGACTAGCTTTGGCTTAGGGAGTGTCTGCAGACCCTCACCCACTGCTAACATCTGAAATCAGGGTGGCTTATTTTGCCACCATTGAACTCTTTTCTCCATGGGAGTGTTACAAAGCCCATGCATCATTCTGATTTACTCAGTTTCCTGAAATGTTTTCTTTCTGTCTGGATACGTCAGAGGGCCTGCGCCATCTTTACTTGTTGTGTCTCTGTAGGCCGCGTGGCTTCAGCAGTTGCTTGGGCTTGTTCTCTTGGTGGTGAGCTTGACGGCCTTGAGAACTGGCTGCTGTTTATTCAGGTGCCCCTCCGTGCACATTTGTCGAGGATTTTCTTCTCAACTGGACCCAGATCTCATAAACATGAATCAGTGTGGGGCTGGGGAGGAGCATGAAGGAGATGAAACATCTCTCTTACCTTTTATAGAGGGCTCCTACTGTCAGCCTGCCTGATTTCTGGGGTGCTGACTTAGACCTTCTAGCATGGCCCTGTCTGCGGCCTTTCTTCCTGAGAGTCACCAGCTGAGCCCATCCCATACAGTGCCTTTGGGAAGGAGCTCAGTTGGCACAGCCCACTGATAAGGAGCGGGGGAGAGGGTTATGTCTTGCCTGCTAAAGGGAGTGGAGATTTGTGTCTGTCTGTGAAATTGTTCCTCCTGCTGCCGTTTATTGCTTAGTCAATCTCTATGTGGGTTTTGCTTGGTGCATGTGTCCTTCCATATCTATGAGGGATGGGCTGTAGGATTCCTCAGGTTTGAGCTCAAGGGATGCTCTAGTCACACAGAACCCGTGCACATCCTCTGGCAGCCTGTGTCATTTCTAGATTGTTTATAAGACCTGATTCATGGACGCTGTGAAAACCACTCTCACACTGTGTTATTTCTTGGTTATATTTTATTGTTGTTATTTTCAATCTGTGCATTGCATTAACTTCCTTTGCAAAGACATGGATGAACTTCTGTTTGCTCTGGATAGAGCAGAACAAAGAAACAACTCCAAGACTAGCCCAGACCAATGATTTAGTCAGGCTTAGCTACAGGGCCATAGTGAGGGGACACTCACAGGAGCGTAGGTGAGGGGACACTCACAGGAGCGTAGGTGAGGGGACACTCACAGGAGCATAGGTGAGGGACAGTCACAGGAGCGTAGGTGAGGGACAGTCATTGTAGTCTGGGTGAGAGGTCACTCACAGGAGCCTTGGTGAAGAGTTACTTATAGGAGTGTGGGTGACCCTAAAACAGTTGTATTACTGCAAAGTTCCACCCCCCAAATGGGCAATATCCCCTTATCTGCATGGATAGAGGCCCCTTCATTAACTTTCAATTTGTATTCTCTAGCACAGTGGTTCTCACCCTTCCTGACACTGCAACCCTTTAATACACTTCCTCATGTCGTGGTGCCCCCAACCATAGGATTATTCTTGATACTACTTCACAGCTAATTCTGCTGCTGTTTTGAACTGCAATGCCAATATCTGTGTTTCCAGTGGTCTTAGGTGACCCCCGTGAATGGGGTCTTGGCCCACAGGTTGAGAACCACTGCTCTTGTACCTTGGAAGAAATCATATGTAACTGATTTACATATGCCTGGGAGGGAAAGCCAAGTGGGAACAGCTGGATCTCACATCTGGGTCTGATGACCCTCCCTTCCCCTAATCCTATGGGAAAATTCCACCAGCCTGATCTTGGGGGTCTCTTGTCAACATCAGCACCAGCTGCTCTTATGATGATGGTGACAGCTGATATTGAGAGGCAAGTGTTTCCTGACGCTGGGGTTGGCTGCATTCACAGGGGAGCAGCTGGCTGACACTGTGGCCTCTGAGCTCAAACTTGAAAGCTGTTCTCCGTGTCTTATTTATTCTGCATCTTACATTCGACTTTTAGAATGGCTCAGGTCAGCCTGTGCACCCCACGTTCAGTTACCACATTGTGATACATGCTTCATTCTTCTCTTTTAGATTTTCATCCTGGGACCCCTCAGCCTCCGAAATCAGTGTTTTAAGAACCCTGCTAGTGGTTACCCAACCCTTAAGAGGAGGACTGGTTTTCACTACCATAGTTGTTGCCTGACACTGGAGGAGTCACCCCTCCAGATGCTTGATTTCTGGGGTCTCTCCCATGACACACACGCACATGCACACACATACTCATACGCATGCATGCATGCGTGCACACACATGCACACAGTTGCATGCACGTGCACAGATACACACACGGCAGACACACACACCCACACACGTGCACACACACACATGCATGCACTCACATGCACGTGCACAGACACACACACGCATACATGCACCCTCCAGCTGCTGCTTTGTATCCTGCACTCCCAGCAGCTGCTCTGAGCCCTTACATCTCTACCTTGCCCTCCCTGGTGTCCTAGATCCCTGCAGTCAGGCCAGAGCTCTCAGCTGACCCACCAGGGTCCTACCTCCTTCCCTTCCTGCTGATGCCTTTTGAAATACATCCTGGTTGTTTTCTGTCTACAATACTCCCAGGGTATTTCTAGGGTGATGGTGTATATAACTTTAAGGTCAAGTGATCCAAGTTTGGAGTACTAGCCATCTGCTTGGGTGTACATGTCAAAGTTGTAAAGTGTTTTAAAAATTAAGGAAATCTCAACAAATGAAAAATGAGGAACATTTTCAAGACATTGTGTTGCAAACACCCGAGTGGGACCAGCTTTCCCATAACCTGAGGCTCACTGTTCTGGCTGGACTAGCTGGGCGGTAAGCCCTTGGGATCTACTTATCTCTGCTGGGGTGACAGACATGCTCACCTGCACCCAGCTTTTATTTGGGTGCTGAGGACTCAAACTCAGGTCCTCATGTTGTGTAAGCAAGTACTCTCCCCACTGAGCTTCTTCTTCTGCCTTGATCTGGAGATTCAATAGCGGTGGTTCTCAACCTGACTCCCCTTGGGGTCGCATATCAGATATTTACATTACAGTTCATAACAGTAGCAAAATTACAGCTATGAAGTAGCAAAGAAATAATATGGCTGGTGTCACCACAGCATGAGGAGCTGTATAAAAGGGTTACTGCATTAGGAAGGTTGAGAACCACTGCTCTAGAGTGTTGTCTCTCCGTGTCACAGTAACTTGTATGTTGTCCTGTGCTCTGTGGCACCCAGAGGACTCCAGTCCTTATTTACATGGGAGCCTTGCAGCCTAGTTCCTGACAGCCACAAGTGGGCTGTGTGTGTCATGAATCAGAAAGACAAATGGTGCTGGCCTAGCCAGTGTCTGAGTTCCTGTGAGGGACACGTGAGGACGGTGCCCAGGCTTCTGTCCTCAGTGAGCATGGTAGGGCTCTCCAGGGTTCATGGCACCAAGGCCTGCACTGTGGAGACCCTGCTGCTACTGTTTCCATTTGCATGTGATCCCATGTGCCCGTCATGGCCATGGGTCGTCTGAGTCCTCCAGACTGTGCGGACTCTCGGGGGCCGTGGGCTCACGGAAGGAGCTGCTCGTGTTTGAGGACCCTCTTGTGGCTGAGCACTAAGGGGGGCTTGGCCTCCTTCTCTGGGTATTTGTTCTGAAACCTTTGTGTTTGGTTCCCTCAGAGACGCCCCTGACCCTGGCTGCCCAGCTCAATGACTCCATGGAGGTCATCAAAGTTCTCAGAAATGGGGGTGCACATTTGGACTTCCGTGCTAGGGATGGGATGACCGCCCTTCACAAGGCTGCCCGGATGAGGAACCAGGTTGCTCTGAAGGTATGTCATGAACCTGTCTTGTGTGGGCAACAGATTCCTTTATCTGGTCCCCTGAGCTGTCTTTCCTCCCCAGGGACCATGTTCCCTGTGCCCACTTCTGTCCCCACGAGTTCAGAAGGGCAGTTGAGTGTCAGGTGCTCCTGCCCCTTCTGTAATGTAGCTGCTTCTATAACTCAGTGCCTTAAGCCAGCTTGTCCCCTCTACTCCACGGAAAGGCTCATGTTTCTAACAAATGAGTTGGTGCTAAACCTTATTGCTGACCCTCAGAGGAGACCTCAAACCCATGAGTAATACGACAGCCTTGATATCCCCTGCATTGCATCTCTCAGAAGCAGGCAGCTGTGGCCAGCCACATCTTCTCCTGAATTTCCATGTGGCATATGCTCTACACCCATCTTCCCCATGGCTACCTCCCCACTACATTTTCCCACACCTACCTTTCCAGGCCCATGTCCCTCCATGCCTGTCTTCCTTGCTGTCCATCTTCCCCACTCTATCTTCCCATATCCATCTTCGCATGCCCATCTTCCCATGCCCAACTTTCCCACCCCATCTTCCCAATGCCCATCTTTTTGCCTCTGCCAGGCAGCATTCACCCCATCTCCCTTTCTTCCTTCATTCCACATCTTTGCCCCTTGCCCTGTCTAGCAGTGCATGCAGCCTTGTCAAGAGAGAATGTGGCTCCAGCCTGCTTTCCACCAGAGCCCAGCGAGGAAGCTAGGTCCCCTGGCTGCAGACTGATCTGAGATGGAAGCTTTCCTCTCATTTCTTCTATCCCAACTTCACCTCAACTCTGCCTTCCTACAGGCTTCTGAGAAGCTCGCATCTTCCTGACCCTACTCCAGAGGCTCCCTACCCCTTGACTCACTGGGGTTCCACTGTCCTGTGTGTTACTCCAAATGCTGTGGCTCTCTTTAGTAAATGCAACGTTGATGGCTCTCCACAGCTGTCTCCTGGGATGCCGGGCTCTAGGCACCAGGAGGACCCTGTTGAGACATGGTAGTTGCACACTGTCTCTTCTCTAGGTGCAGACCGTTCCCGCATCCCTGAGTATCACCTGTCACTTCCAGTCAGCACTTAGGACTCTCCAGTTCTGTGTGTGTCAGGGGGAACATCAGGTATCCAGGAGCGATATGTCAGCTTGGTCCATGGGAACGTGATCCATGAGTGTCTTCAGTTTGTTCCGTGCATGAGACCAGTGATGACTTTCAACTCTTTCCCTAGACCCTCCTGGAGCTCGGAGCCTCCCCAGATTACAAGGACAGCTATGGACTCACACCGTTGTATCACACGGCCATTGTGGGGGGTGACCCTTACTGCTGCGAGCTCCTTCTCCATGAGCATGCCTCCGTGTGCTGCAAGGATGAGAACGGCTGGCATGAGATCCACCAGGTATGGCTGTGCCTCTGCTCGCCAGAGCCACTGCTGAGCTCCCCCTTCCTATGATGCTAGACCCAGACCACAGAGCGACCGAGCATCAGGCCCCTTCTGGTATCTTGAATGATCCACCCCAAGGTCCTGAAAAGTTTATATTAGTCATCAGCATTTATGTGCTAACCCATTTACCTAGAGAGGGCCACTTCCAGGAGAAACTAGGTTTTCGTGTGAGGTTGCTGTGTGTCTACAGCAAGTCACCTAGAGTGGGGGAGGGGCTAAGAGTGTACATCCCTCCTCATGGTCTATGAGCTCTTTAGGCCCTGATACCCTAGGAACGTAGCAAAGAAGGTTCCAGGTAACCCAGGACGAGGTCTGATTTCCTCGAGCAAGGCATGAGGTTTTCAGAGGTTTTCAGAGATTACCTTGTAACCCTGAAGCTGAGCATGGGACAACTGTGACCTTGTCACTGTGGGGCTAGAAGGTGTGACTCTCATGACCCTAGCAAGAAACAAAATCCACCTGATGGTTCTAGAAGGGCAGCCTCTTGTGAGCCAGGTGCAGGAAGAAATGGTCCAAGTTCTCTAAAGCTGGGGTTTATAGCTTGAATTCAAGGCTTTTGATCTGATTGGAGGAAGGGTCTGGGCAGGCAGGTAGGCAGGTCAAGGGAGGGATCCTGGGATAGTCTCACTTGACTTTGATTGGTTGTCTACCATGGTTCTTCCATCAGTCTGTCTATGCCTGTGCCACCTTTCACACTTGCCCCTCCTGGAAGGAGGGGTTGCATTCCCACCCAGAGCTGTTCAGGGCCTAGGGCTGCCGACTGTAGCAGAGAGGAAAGAGGGTCCTGCAGGACCTGCCCGCATCTGGCCTGTCTCCTGTGGATGTGGAGCCCCACAGCCTGAAAAAGGTCCCGTGCTTGCACGGGTTGAATGGAACTCTTTGATACTGCTGCTGGAACCCCAAGCCCACACTGGGTGGGGACCTCAGAGCAACATATATAATGACTGTCTTGTTCATGTGCCTGATGTGAGACTGGCTGCTAGCCCTGTGCTTACTTTATGAAGGATGGACTCTCTCCATGACAGACGGCTGGGACGTGGTACCAGATGCTGATAGAATTGCTCTGACAATGTGCTATAAGATGGGATGGGGGTTAACCAGTAGACTTTAAGCATGGAGGTGACCCTCCACGTGAGCTGGAGACTGTTCATCAGCGCAGGCTCATTTGTGGGAAGTCTGAGGTACCTAGAAAAACCCAGCTCCACCCCAGATGCCGTTCAGGCTCCAGCTGTAGCACCAGCCCCCCCACCAAGCTTCCACCTTCCCTGCAGACCTTACTGACTGCCCCGTCACTATGGAAACCAACTCTATAAAACATGATTTCAGGTATTTAAATTCTCTCTGTGTTCCTCCATATATACATTTCCAAGTACAATTATCTCTCAGGAACGTCAGGGGTCACATCCCAGGATTTCTGAGATGCCCCGAACCCTTCTGTGACACAGTGTGGCATTTACACGTAACATACACATCCCTCCAAGTGTGTTCAGCCGTCTCAAGGTGACTTGATATTTTCAGTTTTGGTCTTCCTGAGACAAGATCTCAATCCCTGGCCTAAGGTATCCTGGAACTCACTGCATAGTTCAAGCTGTCCTCGAACTTTAGGCAATCCTCCTGCCTCGGCTTCCCGGGGCTAGGATTACAGGCATGATTTATAATAACCTGGATGATGTGAGTTCTTTTAGAACAGTGGTTCTACCATGTTTAGGGACAAGAAGAAAAGGAAGTGTATGTATGTTTTATACATATGCTAATTTTTCCCAAGTATTTCTATCCATGGCCAGAGAATCCATAGGTGACAGAGCTCACGGATATGGAGAACAGACGGTGTACATACATGTGCACCCTAGCAGTTCGGTCTCTTAGGAGAACCCTGACTTTTACAGCCCTGAGAAATAGTGTAGGCGCTTGTCCACCTGCTCCCATCTTTCCTCTCAATTCCTACTGCTTCTCCTCTATTCCCTGGGCTAGGGTGATGGGCAGCCTTCAGCCCGGTGCTCAGTCTCGTCCCTCTTGAGCCCTTCCGCAGTGCTGGGCAAGGCTGACGGTACTTCCCTCCAAGCTGTCTTCCTGGACTGGCCCCCACCCGTGCATGTTGCCTGCTTGTTTGTCTCTGCAGTACTGCGGGAGCCTTGTGGGTCTCCTGGCTTGCCCTCCCTCACCACTGACTGGAGATTCCATTGCACCTCAGGTGCCTGCCCACCTATTGTTCACACAGCCATGAATGCTTCTGGCAGAGCATCCGTGACTCCTGTTACCCACTCAGTGTCCTGATGCCTGGATCCAGGTATGAACAGAGACTCCCTGATACATGAGGGAAGCTGGCCAGGACAGACATATTTTAAAAGTCACATAACTAAACATGTGCATACATTCTCCATTCATACTCACACGCACGCGTGTGCCCATAGAAAGTAGGTATGTGTGCTCCAGTCCCCATGTGATAATACTTCCAGGTCTCATACTGTGACCAGCAGGCACTTGTGTCCTGGAGCAGGGCATGGGTGGCAGTGGCACCTCTGCCAAGCACATTTACGGCATCGTCTTTACCATCTCCTCCCTGCTTCCCCCATCCTTTGTTCAGCCTTCTTGCCCCTCCCCCCACCAGGTCAGCTCCTCTTCACAGTCCAGTGACATCACACTTACATGCCTGGCCTTTCATCTAAACCATGTGACTCTGGTCCTTATCTTAGACAGCCCTTGGCTGTGGTACCCTGGCTGTTGCTGGTTTCTGGGCCCCACAGATGACAAGTTCCATCCTGGGTCTGGATCGAGAGTTTTGTCGTTTTATTGCCACCCAGACTTTTCAGTACTTCAGTCCCTCAACCCCCAGACCGTGGTGCTCTTGAATCCTGCCAGAATCCTATTACCTTTTCTCAGCTCAGCTCCAGGGTTTGGACTGCCCTCTAGTGGTCGGTTTCTGAGTAGCCTGGGAAAGCTATGTTCTATGGAAGAACCAGAGGTGACGTTTCTACTTAGCTTTTTTGTCTCTTTTAACTGTAGGCTGCTGCACCTGTTAAACAGGGTGACAACTGAATGACCCTGCACAGACATGGCAGGAGTAGGAGACAGAGTCAACACCTCCTAGGTTATGCTCCTAGCCACAGTTCACACTTACCCAGCAAACACTGCTCTAACCACAGTTCACACTTACCCAGCCAAACGCTGCCCTAGCCACAGTTCACACTTACTCAGCCAAATGCTGCCCTAGCCACAGTTCACACTTACTCAGCCAAATGCTGCCCTAGCCACAGTTCACACTTACTCAGCCAAA
>NC_022015.1:36652771-36658277 GCF_000317375.1 Microtus ochrogaster
CACTTACTCAGCCAAATGCTGCCCTAGCCACAGTTCACACTTACTCAGCCAAATGCTGCCCTAGCCACAGTTCACACTTACTCAGCCAAACGCTGCTCTAGCCACAGTTCACACTTACCCAGCCAAATGCTGCCCTAGCCACAGTTCACGCTTACTCAGCCAAACTTGCCTTCTTTGTATATCCTCAAGGCAACTCCAGCAAACTGCTTCCTGATCCTGTCAACATGTAAATTAGCAGGCTCAGAGAGGGTTAGTAACTTGGCTAGGGTCACAGAGCAAGCAGTTGGCTGAACTAAGTACATCCCTGCCTTGTCCTATTCCGCTAGCTTCTCCATCTCCCTTTCAGACCTCTCGAGCAGAAACCATTCTGAATACAACAGTGTTTGGGAGGAAGAAAGTGCACAGGGCAGGTGGGTTTTGTCGGGATCTACCTGGACTAATTCTGGACCTCGTGGAGAAGCCCAGAACCCCAGGTTTCTGGGCTCAGGATTTGAAGCTGGTTCCTCTGTGAGTAGCACCACTGTCAATTGTAGCATCCTGGCATGTAGACATCTGCTTTCTACTGCTGGCCCTGGAGCCACCTCCTGGTAGCACACATGGCAAATGCCTGGCCAGCTCCCTGGGGGTCTGAGCTGTCTGTTCCGAAGCCAGTGCCTTGTGCCTGAAATGGCTAGAGCTCTTGTTCAAATCACATCTATAAACACTTACCTTTTTAAAAACATTTGTTTTATTTAAATTTTAAATATACATACACTCTACACACACACACACACACACACCACACACCCTACACACACTCCACATACACACACCACACTCACACCACACTCACCACTTCACACACTCCACATACACACACCACACACACACACACACACACACACACACACACACACACCCTCATTAAAGAAACCAAACCAAATCCATTCCTACTGCTCATGGGTGTCAGGTGGGACCTGAGAGTTTTCAGTTCTTTTTTTTTTTTCCACTCCTGCTCACAGTACAGGTACAGCCACCGTGCAGCCTGCAGTGTGCAGGGTCCAACCCAGGCAAGATGCTCAGGGAGAAGACAGGTGCTCGGCCAAGAGGCCAGCTCCTAATGGCTCTTTCCGACTCCCGCTTACTCGCATACCCTATGAGTGTGTCCTCACAATGAGTATGGGATCCTTTCCTTATACTGTCCCTGGAGTGAGTTTTGCTCAGTGTGGGCAGCCGGGAATAGAAACTCATGCTTCCTAGGTGGCCTGGGAAGGGGGCTCTGTGTCCTCAGAAAGTCACAGAGCTCTTAAGGCAGCCAAATGCAAGAGACTCCATGAGAATTTTCTACAATGCCTGTATGCCATTAGTGATGTACCTATACAAGTCACCTTCCCCACATGACCTCACGTGGATATCCTGTGTGTGTCTGTGTCTTGGCCAGCTCCCCCCTTTTTAGACTTACATATTGTATTTTATGTGTATGAGTGTTTTGCCTGCATGTTTTATGTGTATGTATGTTTGTGTGTATATGTATGTATGTATATATGCATGCATATGTGTCCATATGTGCGCATATGTGTATTATGTGTGTGTGTGTACGTGCATCGTGTGCATGCACTGCCTGTGGAGGCCAGAAGTGGGTCAGAGGTGGGTGTTGGTGCTAGGTCCCCTGGAACTATAGTTACTGATGGTTGTGAGCCACTATGTTAATGCTAGGTACCAAACCCTGGTCCTCTGGAGGAGCAGCCAATGCTCTTAATCACTGAGGCATCTGGCCCCATTGGCCAGTCTTCTTTGAAGGATTTCTGGTTGTGGCATAGGGCCCACACTAGTAGCCTCATTCTTTCTTACTACCTTCCTTAGAGACCCATCTCCAAACCCTGGTTAGGACTCTGCTGGTCGCTGTTCAGCCCCTACTGCTGTCAGTGTGGAGATTTACCACAAATGTCCAGCAGGTGGCAGTGCCGTGCTTGAAGGGAGGCGCACTGTTTCCTTATGCCAAATCCGCTGGTTGGCAGGTGGGCAGGGTGGGCTGCTGGGCACAGCTAGGGTGAACCCAGTGCTCTGAGGGGGGTCCTTATTCTAAATACTCATGCCCAGTCCTCCCCAGAGGTGCTTGAAGCAGTAATTTGGGTGTGTCCCCAAGAACACATTTTTCTGAAAGTTGGGAAGTGGGAAAGCTGGAGAGTCTGAGGCAGCGTTATGTCCTGATTCTGATTTGCTCTCTGATCTCCATCCTCTTGGAAGCTGTGTCCAGTGGACCCTGCACAGGACAGAGTCTGGCTTCCGCCCTTTGGTAACGTTTAGTTTCTCCGCATGAAGGGAACACCTCTCTTGTTTTAGAACTGTCTACTGGGTGTTTGCAAACTTAGGTATCCACTCAGCTACAGGCAGACTCCTGTATGCTTCACTTCAGACCACGCATGGTTCTCACCCGCTGTCCCAGCAGTGTCCTTGATGGCCAGAGGGTTCGTCCTGAGTCTACACTGGACCCTGTTGGTGTGAAAACCTGCGTGCCCTCTGGTCCTTTTGCTCTCCTGGGGTTCCTTCAGACTCTGGGGAAGTTGTTTTCTAGATTATGCCAGGTCCTGAGGAAACCCAGGTGTGCATTTGACAGGACTGGCACCACGCTGCTGCCACTGTGCTCCTGACACTGTGTCCTGTGAGGTGGCCTGTGATGACCGCTTTCCGTGACTAGTGGCACCCTGGTGAGCTCCAGACATCCGCTATTGCTGCTCCTTCCCTGCTGTAATGAACTCGTCGTGGGGGTGATCCTTGAGACCACCAGTCCAGCACAATCTCACCTGCATCTCTGGTTTTGACATTGCTCGTCAGTATTATTGTCCTTGCCCTGTGGAGTCTCCCCTCCATTTTGCCTCTACTTGGGTACACACCGGACAGGAAAGCTATGTTTGTTTCCTTTTTTATTTATAGCAAGGTAGACTCATAGGTTTCTCTTTTCTGGCAGCTATTCTTGGATAACACCTGGTGTTGGGATCTGTCTGGACCTGTGGCTGCCCCCTTGAAATGGATCTGAACATTGTTTAGTTGTTCTTATTGTTGCTGTGACAAATGCCTGGCAGAGCAGTTTAAGGACAGGAAGGTTTACTTGGCTCCCAGTGTGAGGGCACACACGGTCCATCATGGCAGGGACGGCATGGCGGCAGGTGTGTCAGGTCACCGCACAGCCCTGTGGGGAAGTAGGGAGATGAGCACCAGTGCACAGCTCACTTTTTCTTTTTATTCAGTCTGGAACCCCAAGCCGTGGGATGGCGCCACTCACATTTATGCCTCAATGAACCTAATGTAGAAGCTCCCTCACAGACCTATCCAGAGGGCTGTTTCCATAGTGATAATAAACACCAGCAAGTCAGCAGTCAGTGTAAAGTATCACAGGCCTGTTTCTATCCTTCTTTTTGGATAAAACAATTACCTCAGGTTGTTTTGTGATAGTTTCCCTGGGGAGACACGTCACAAACATCTATTGACCGTGACTGGTACGGACAGTGACAGACCAAAGTAAGGATGTCACTGAAGCCTAACTTAGCAAATCAGTAGTTTATTGGAGTTCACTATAGGAGTATGAGTGAGAGATCAGTTACATGACCAGGGATGACCCAAAGGCAGCTATGTCACCAAAGCCCTCCCAATCATGAGTAATGGCTCCTGAAAGCTGGGACCCTGGAGCTCCCTGCACAGCTTGCAAGCAGTTTGACAGAACAGAGGGTCTCTTCTGGGCAGCCCTGCTGGGTTAAGAGCATCTCAGACATCCTGACAGCTTGTATGACTTTAGAGAGAGAGGGGCCTGTGCATTTGCTCAGTTTCAGGGACATCCTGAGAATTATGAATTGTTTGCTTCCTCCCCCTTAATGAACCTCCCTTTAGAATCTTCTAAGTCTTGAGGAGTTTCACCTCTGATAATGGACTGTCTCAACTCAGGAAATTACCACACAACACAGGCTCCTCCTCTCCTTTTCCTGCCTCAGACCATTTCTGCAAGACCTTACCTCTCTATAGTGCAGCATGGCTACTGGGCTACTGCTGGCAACACATCTTCCTTAGCCAGAGTTTGAGATGTGTGCATACTTGTGCATGTGTGTATTCTCTCTCTACTCCACGCCCCCCGTCCCCTTCTGGGACTCAAGGATGCCACAATCTATGATGCTTAAATGTCTTACCAAAAATTGACAAGGTATAGTCAGGTATGGAGAGTCACAACTGTAATCCTAACATCTAGGAGACTGAGGCCAGGGACTGGCTTTGAGTTCCAAGTCATTCTGGGTCACAGAGTAAGGTCTTGTCTGTCTTATTTATGTTTCTATTGCTGTGACAAAACGCCATAACTATGGGATCTTATAAAAGAAAGCCTTTAATTGGCTTACCATTTCAGAGGGCTAGAGTCCATGCTGGGCAGAGCAAAGGCATGGCAGCAGTAGCAGCTGAGAGCTCACATCTGGATCTGTAAGCGGGAACAGAAAGGGGTAGGAAGAGACTGGGAATAGCATGAGTCTTGAAAACTCAAAGCTTGCCTTCAGTGACATACCTCCTCCAACAAGGCCACACCTCCCAATCCTTCCCAAACACTTCCACCAACTGAGGGCCAAGTGTTCAAACATTCAAGCCTGTGGGGGACATTTTCATTCAAAACACCATATTGTCTCAAAGTAAAGTAATATAAAGACACATTTGTGCCCCCTTCCCGAAACTCTGAATCACCCATGTCATTTGTGACCCTACACCATGGACATGTTGCACTAATATTTGTTCTGCCCTTTTGTTTGGGAAACAATGATAAGAAGACGTCTGTGCATGTTCAGTCCAAATGTGGTATTTATCCCGAATACTTTTTCTCTGTGGCTAATGGTCTCCTCAGCTTCAGAGGGCCAGCTGTCCCCACTTCCATCTTTATTTCTCTGTACGTCACAATTGTGCATTCATCCAGGTATGATGCTTACATCTCTAATCTCAGAACCTGGAAAGCAGAGGCAAAAGAGTCACCACAAGTTTAAGCCAAGCCTGGTTTACATATAATGAGTTCCAGGCCAGCTAGTGTTATATAGTGAAACTCTAGTTCCCATCAATCAAAAAGAAAATTGCAGGTTTATGGTAACACCCCATACCAGGGTCTGGGGAGATGGCTCAAGAATTAGCACTGGCTGCCCTTCTCAAGGACCTGGATTCAGTTTCCAGCATCCACATAGTGGTTTCCAACTTCATTCCCAGGAGGGCAGATGCCCTCTGCTGATCTCAGGTACTGCATGCATGTGGTACACACACACACACACACACACACACACACACACACACACACACACACAAACATTCATACACATAAAGTTAATTAGTTAATCCCCATACTAAGCCAGCACCACAAGGGTTGTATTTTAGCTTCTCTTTTCAGCACAGAAAAATCAGCCCGAGTTCCTCACCTGTACACACCTTTGCTCAACTCTGGCTAGCTAGCAAAGGTGATGAAGACGCTAGCGACAGTAATGGAGAGACTAGTGACGGTGATGGAGAGGCTAGT
>NC_022015.1:36658522-36659434 GCF_000317375.1 Microtus ochrogaster
GTGATGGAGAGGCTAGTGACAGTGATGGAGAGGCTAGTGACAGTGATGGAGAGGCTAGCGACAGGAAGATGCTAGTAACAGTGATGGAGAGGCTAGTGACAATAATGGAGAGGCTAGTGACAATAATGGAGAGGCTAGTGACATTGATGGAGAGGATAGCGACGGTGATGGAGAGGCTAGCGACAGTGATGGAGAAGCTAGCGACGGTGATGAAGAGGCTAGCGATGGTGATGAAGAGGCTAGTGATGGTGATGAAGAGGCTAGCAATGGTGATGGAGAGGCTAGCAAAGGTGACTCTTTAGTAAAGTGCCTGGCAGAATAGTGATCCTGTGGGTATGGGTATCTGTTGCAGTAATAGGAGCGGCAGGGCTGCATCCCCAGCACCCTGGCCGCCTGGCTAGCTTATACCCAGAAATAATTACACGGACACTGTATTCTTTTAAACACTGCTTGGCCCATTTCTATCTAGCCTCTTCTAGGCTAATTCTCACATATTAATTTAGCCCATTTCTAATCATCTGCATAGCACCGCTAGGTGCACTTACCGGGAAGATTCTAACCTACGTCCATCCTGGGTAGGAGCTTCATCGCGTGTGCCCCGGAGAGCTGAGCTATGGCGTCTCTCTGAGGCGTCTGCCCCCGAGAGGAGAGCTGTCGAGTCTGAGCTCACTTCCTCTTCCTCCCAGCATTCTGTTCTGTTTACTCCTCCCACCTATGTTTTAACCTATGAGGCCAAGCAGTTTCTTTATTACTTAACCATTGACCTTCCTCCATCAATCTGTTCTGTTTTTGTGGTTTTTTTCCATGAATTTTCTGATTTTTTTTTTGTTTTTTTGAGACAGGGTTTCTCTGTGGCTTTGGAGCCTGTCCTGGCACTAGCTCTGTAGACCAGGCTGGTCTCGAACTCACAGA
>NC_022015.1:36659534-36682952 GCF_000317375.1 Microtus ochrogaster
GCCTGTCCTGGCACTAGCTCTGTAGACCAGGCTGGTCTCGAACTCACAGAGATCCACCTGCCTCTGCCTCCCGAGTGCTGGGATTAAAGGTGTGCACGAATTTTCTGATTTTAATTGTTTCTAAACAGTAAGCATGAAATGGATGAAACACACAAAGGGGATCCTTGGGGATGCTCTCCCCAGACTGTCCATGCATGGTGCCTCTGTTTCTTCTCCTAGTGTCCATCATATTTTGACCCTGGTTAAAATAGTGACAGCATCCTGAGGATGCAACTGCAAATCTTCTGAATTCAGATTACCTGGGGAAGGGGGTAATGAGTCTGGATTAATTGCTCAGTGAGCCTGTAGTAACCGAGTCCTCTTTACTGACTAGAGAGCAATTAAATTAAGCTGCTACAAAATGCTGTCTCCACAAAGCCTTCGAGGAGAGCTGATTAGCCAAATTGTGTCTTCAGTTTAAGGAGCAAAATTCCCTGCTCAAACTGGTTGAAGCAAACAGGGGACAAAAAAATTAGGCTTTATTTTAATGTCTCTGAACAACCCCAAGTGCAGTGTAAAGGTAGTGTAGCTCAGAACAGTCCCAGCAGGGCCCTGTGGATTACTCTATGGGCTACCCTGGCTCATTGTCCCTCCCTCAGGTTCTTGTGGCTGTTCTCTTCTTTGCTCCCCTTGGAGTGCTAGCTCCAGCAGCTGTGAGTGCCAGCTCCAGCTGTGAGTAAGTGCTAGCTCCAGATGCTGTGAATGCCAACTCCAGCAGCTGTGAGTGCTAGCTCCAGCAGCTGTGGTGCTTGCTCCAGCAGCTGTGAGTGCAAGTGCCAGCTTCAGCAGCTGTGAGTGCCAGCTCCAGCAGCTGTAAGTGCTGGCTCCAGCAGCTGTGAGTAAGTGCTAGCTCCTAAGTGCTAGCTCCAGCAGCTGTGAGTGCAAGTGCCAGCTCCAGTAGCTGTGAGTGCCAGCTCCAGCTGTGAGTAAGTGCCAGCTCCAGCAGCTGTGAGTAAATGCCAGCTCCAGCAGCTGTAAAAAATGTTACTTTCCCTCAAGTCCTGACAGCTTTTCTGGCCTCCTGAGTCTGCTTGGGCTCTGAGCGGTTCCTCCCCAAGCCTTACCTGCAGTGATGGGGATGACAGCTGCATAGCTGTGTCCTGTCCTTCAGGATCAGGTGTACCTGGGCCATCTGAACCAACCAGAGCTGGGCAGGCAATTCCAGAGACGAAGAGGTGCTTGAGTGAAGTGGGGCCACCAGGCAGGCAGGCAGAGCAGCAGTATCTCCTGTCGGATCCATCTAGTCAACAGTGAGAGAGTGTCACAGGGGACATGGCACTATAAATGGATGTTTTTCGAGTGCTTTTAACAACCACTGTCTACTTCTCCCTGTCCTCTTTGCAGAGTGGCTCTTGCTCCCATTGACACTGCTGAGGTAAAGTGTACTCTGTACACTGATCAGAGACAGTCTGTTGATCCAGGGCCAATATCATCATCCGCAATGATTTTGTCCTTGGTGTGGCATACCTTCCTCCCCCTGTGAAGTCACTGACTGGTGGAGGTGTCCAGTCACCTGTGCAGGGACCTCCCTGCCCCTTTGAACTAGGATGTGGTGCTGTACCTATTTTTGGGGCCCAGTGTCATGTGATCTTTGATGTTCTTGTCCTCTGTGACTTATACAAACCTGTGAGAGGGACACTAGTCCCACTAATGACAAGGACATCCAAAACCTTAAAGGTGAAGGCCAAGCTAATGGAAGGTCTGGGACGCAGTCCAAGTGTGTTTGACCTTGTAGATACCTGGACTATAATTACTGTGTCAACCCCTAGGAGGACTTGGAAGGGATGGATCACATGGTGGGCCTGCCCTACCTATGGAAGATTGGATCACATTCAAATGCAGCAAGACGCTGTGCTTGCATGCGGAAGGACAAGTGCAGGCCTCCTTGCACACAACACAAGGCTAGGACTCTTAGCATCTCCATGGCCAGTAATGCAGAACTGAGTGTCCTGACCTCCATTTCACAGAACTCAGCCCCCAAGTCAGAAAAAGACCCATTTGTCTGTTGGACAACATGTCTTTCTGGATCTGTGTGGAAAGAACCATGAGGCCCCTTCCAGACCTCTTGCCCAAGAACAGAGTATAAGTTTCCAACTGGGCAAGGATTCCCTCTCTCTACCCTTAGCTAGGAGCCTGGGACCTTCCCAATCTTTGGTGTGCAGGGGTGTAATATCTGTGGGCCTCAGTCTACAGGAATGGGTGGAGTGAGGTCTGTCAGGGCCCTGCAATGCTTTTAAACAAATGGCAGGGTGCTGGGCAGAGGCTTGTGTCTTGAGCAACCCTGGGTGCCAAGTCTCACTCAACATCTGTGTCTCAGGCCCAGCCCACAGGGGCGCTGGGGTCTCATGCAGCTTCTGTGTCTCAGGCCCAGCCTACAGGGACACTAGGGTCTCTTTTTCAGGACTGACCAGCAGCAGCCACTGAGGTCTCACTTAGTTTCTTTTCTCAGGCCTGCAGGTACGGCCATGTCCAGCATCTGGAACACCTGCTCTTCTATGGCGCGGACATGAGTGCACAGAACGCCTCGGGGAACACAGCCCTGCATATCTGTGCTCTCTACAATCAGGTCAGTGGAATGCACATCCTTCATCCTAACCCCGGGGTGCACTGGTGGCTGGCCTGGGTGTCTCTGTAACCCTTTCCTGCTGCCTTAGTGGGAACCAGAGACTGGCGAAGTTGTGCGTAGCTCCAGGTCACATCCCAGATCTACAGTCAGCCCTGTGCAGTGCCAATGACCCAGGCTGCTTGTTGTTTGGGAGACACAGGAGGAGCTGGGACCGCCTGTTTCCTTGGCTGAGTGCCAACTTTGCTTGGTCCAGAAGCTTGGCACTGGGTAACCCCCTCCTGTCTTCTTTTCACTTGTGGTTAAATATGCATGACAAACTCTCATGGACATTGTAGCCACACAATTCTCTGACAATAAGTGTATTCGTGGTGCTGTACAGCCATCCCCACTACCCACCTCCAGAACTTCTCATCCTCCCAGACTGAATCTCTGTCCCCAGGTGAAGCGCGATTAATAAAAACTCAGGGTCAGAAATTGGGGTTCAACCTGAAGATCCAAAAAGCAAAAACATCCAGCCACTGGCTCTTACCTTGACCTCAGTTTGAAAGGCAGGCAGTCCTGCCTCCGGGAATCTCAGGAGACTGTACCTGAGAGCTGTTTCCTCCCATTTACAATCCTCTCCTAGGGCTGGGATTTAAGGCGTGCACCACCATCATTAAAGGAATGCACCGCCCAGTTTCTATGGCAACTAGTGTGCCTACTGGGATTAAAGGTATGTGTTACCATAATCCGGTCTGTAAGGTTAACTAGTGGGACTGTTTTATTCTCAGATCTTCAGGCAGTCTTTATTTATTAAAATATAGTTGAAATGCCACTACAACCAGGAACTACTGACCCCTGACCCCTCCCCAGCCCCCATTACCTCATTCTGCTTTCTGCTGGGCTTGAGGACTTGAGGGGCCTCCAAAGACTAGGATCCTGCAGGAGCTGGCCTTTCATGCCCACCTTCTTCCACTCAGCACTGTGTTCTCATGGTCCCTGCCTGTGGTGACGAGGGACAGGTGCTCTTCCTTTCTATCTTGTTCCCACATCACTGAGGGATGGGCACTTTTGCTCACCCTCTCTCCCATGGGTGGACACCTGGCTTGTTCTGCCTTTTACTGTTGTCGTTTGTGTTGCCCTGAACCCAGGTGTGCAGACTCAGGCTCTAGCCTCAGCTTTCTTTGGCCTCCAGGTGGACAAAATCATAAGCAGAACTCAAGGTACTGCACCCCTCCCCCAATCCCCCAAGTCAGACTCTGGTGATGCGTTCTGGAAGACCCAGAGGCTGAAGGACATGGTCCCTGATCTCCGAGAGAGAGACGTCTTGGTGGCTGGGACTTGGATCCTGGACCATGACTACCCTGAGGTCGATGTGGAGGAGAAATTAAGACTCATGTCTCACGGGAAGGCTGAAGATAGTGTTGCTCGGAGGGTGTGGGCAGACTGGAGGGTCAGCTTCAGTGAGCAGAGAGGGTATCAGTGTCCTTGGTGCTCAAGGTCAGGTTGACATAGCACAACCCACTGAAGACCCCTACTTTCTTTTTTTCCTTCTCTGACTTCACAAAACCTGAAGCCTGGGACTGGTGACCCGTAGACATGACCCAGGTAGCCCAGCAGAGGGACTGGGGAAAGCCTCAAGCCTCTCCCTCTTTTAGGTTGGAGGGATCTCAGTGGCGAGGCTCTGCCGGACAACACTGGGGTCTAGCCTCTAGTTGTTCTTCCAATCTTACAGCCATAATCCTATCCCATTGCTGGCAGTGACTCTGGATAACAACTCAAGCCTAAACCCACACCCAAGTTTGTTCTAGCCCCTAATGGCTGGTTCCAAGTCCACTCTTCTTCCAGTCATCTTCACCCTTGAAAACGACAAACCCTTCAAAACCGTATTCACATGGTCCCTCCCAGTCAGTGCTTCTTTTGACCTTGTTGATTTTGTGGGTGCCTTGCTCTGCAAACCGTGATTAGGCAGGTGGCGTTGGTGTTTCAGCTGGAGTGTCTTGCAGTGGTTCTGACTTGCATGCAGAGTGCATTTACAGTGACAGCAACCCCCAGGTCCACTGCGGAGCTTGGCTGGGGGAACCCTTGCTAAGTGTGGGAATACTCAGCCGCCTTAGAAAACACATCATGGGGCTTAGCTGCTCTAGGAAAACATCTGCACCCACATCTGCTTTGTAATGATTGCCTGCGGTGGGAAAACACGGCTTAATTTCACTCAGTATATTTCAGGCATATTTTAATCACAAAGCATATAGGAAATCACCGTTTTTGTCACTTAAAGTAATTGTAGTTTTGAAAGGGAGGCTACAGGACTTTATTAGGCCCTGTGTTCTCAGCTGTATAGGAGATTGGTCCTGATGGGGTCCACTCCACAGACCCTAGAGCTTTCTCCATCCCTGGGAAGGTCTCCAGATGGCCATGACTCCCAGGAAAACCTTCCCCCCGCCCCATATACTGTCAGTTGGACTAGAGATAGTTGACTTTCCAGGGTCCATTGGTAAAGACCTGCTCTGGTCACCGCCTGGACCCTCCTATCACACGTCAGCTCAGCAGCCACAGTACAGCAGGCAGAAGCAGGAAGTCATGGAGAGTGATCGTACTGCAAAAAAGCGGTTTATTCAGTGGGTGCAGGGTGATCTGGCCCATGGACTGTTGGCCACGCTGTGGAGTAGAAGCTACCCTGTCTTTCTCTCCCACCTCACTTATAGATTTGTCCCTTCTCGAGGCTGGGTGACTGCCACCCTACAGGCCAGTGAGCCTGAGCAAGAGTGGGGAGAGCTGTCTCCTCCACAAAGCTGGTCCCTCATCAGGGCAGCCTGCTACTGCCCAACTTCAAACGGTATGCCTGTTCTCTGCATTCTGGGACAGATTCATCCTAGGTGACTAAGCTGGATATTAGCTGCCTGCCCTGTGTCACCTCCAGGGATGCTGCATTATTCATAGGCTCTGGAGTGGCTGGCCACACAGCCCCTGACACCATGACAAGCTGGGATGTCAGTGAGTGTACCAGAATCTGTCCTCCCCTGGATGGTAGGGGGTCTTCAGTCTCTGCCTCAGCCCTTCCCCAGCCTGTAACCGAGTCTGAATTGTGAGTGAAGCTGTCTCAGGACAGCTCCGAGAGTCAGCCTTGCATACTTTCCTTGAGCTCACAGGAGCTGTCCCAGGAGTGAAGGGTAACCCAGCCTTTGGCACTAAACACGTATAGTCTACAGTCTGTCCCTCTGTATCACCACTTTGCTGACATCTGTGCCCACGACCCCTGTCTACATATCTGTGGTCAGTGTGGATGCACAGGCTTGGTTACGGATGGCAAAGACAATACCAGCAACATTATATGGGAAGTGGGGTCAGACCTGATGCTGAGGGACAGAGTTTAGAAGGGCAGGATTTGGGGCAGGGAGAAAAGCGGCCTCAGGGACATAGGGTAGTGACAAGGAGGCCTGGTCCACTGGGCTCTATTGAGTGTAAACTGGGACCTGGTTGTGCAGTTGGGCACCCATATTTTCCTTGAATCCAGGATTGCTAAGAGGCTGAAGTAGAAATCAAACATCTCTGATACCTAGCATTGGGGAAGGGCTCAGCAATTCGAGGCTGTAGTGGTGATGTTGAAGGTAATGATGGTGGTGGTAGTGATGGTGACCATAATGTTGAAGGTGGTGTTCATGGAGGTGATGCTGGTGATACTGTTGCTGGTGATAATGAGGTGATGGTGGGGATGGTGGTTATGGTGATGGAGATGCTATTATGGTGAAGATAAAGGGAATGATGATGAGGATGGTGATGATGATAGTGATGGTGGTGATGGTACTTATGGTGAAGGTGGTGATGATAATGAGGGTGATGGTGTAGTTAATGATGATGATAGTGGTGGTGATGATGGTAATGGAGTGATAATGGTTGTAGTAATGACAGTGATGGTGGTGATATTGAGCTTGGTGGTGATGATGGTGGTGGTGATGCTACTGATACTGATTGTCCTTAATTAGCCGCTCCTTAGATCTGGAAGCCCCAGGTATGTAGAATGCTGTGCATGCTTTATCAGTTTCATCAGGAGACTTCTAATAAAAACACACTGTGATCAGAATATTCTTTCCTCTCATGCAATCAACTAATTAGGGCTTTGATTGTAAGCAGCAAATTGATTCTAATCTTTGGACTCTCTCGCCTCATGCTGGCTTCCCAAGAGCTCCAGAGGGAGAAAGCAACACCCTGAATAATGAGGGATCAGAGGAAGCTTAAATACCAAAGGTTACTAGAGCAGCCTAGCTTGTCTAGAAGACAAACACACACACACACACACACACACACACACACAAGCACACATGCATATGCACACAAGCACACACGCACACACACTCATGCACATGCACATAGCACACACACACAAAAGCACACATACACACACGTAATACACATGCACACAAGCACACACACATACATATGAACATGTACTCCTTCTCTTGATAGTATGCCTTTTGTATCTGTGTGAAGGGAAGTGTTTTCAGTATGTATCTCTGTGCCTTGCTGGTTTCTCATGGGATATGTGCCCACTCTGTGGCTACTTCCCTGGGGCCATCAGAGGGCCATCATTTCCATAGGCATAATGGCTGTTGGTCTCTTAGAATGGACTGCTGTCTGGTGATGTAACGAAGCACTTTGATCAAAAGCAACTAGGAGAGGAATGGGTTTATTTGGCTTACACTTCTAGGACATAGTTCATCACTGAGGAAAGTCAAGGCAGGAACTTGAAGCAGAAACTATATAGGAATGTTGCTTGCTAGCTCCCTCAGGTTCATACTTAGCTACCTTTCTTCTTTTTAAATAATTTATTTATTATGCATACAGTGTTCTGCTAACATGTACATGCCAGAAGAGGGCACCAGACCTCATAATAGATGGTTGTGAGCCACAATATAGTTGCTGGGAATTGAACTCAGGACTTCTGGAAGAGCAACCACTGCTCTTAACCTCTGAGTCATCACTCTAGCCTTAGCTACCTTTCTTATGGCCTAGGACCACTTGCCTAGGGAATAGTACTGCCCACAGTGGGCTGATCCCTCCTATGTTAATTAACAATCAAGACAATCACTGACAGACATTCCCACAGACCGATCTGATCTGGGCACTCATTCACCTGAGACTCCCTTCTCAGCTGACTCCGTACTGTGTCAAGTTGACAGGTAGAGCCAAGTAGGACAGATGGTACTGTACAGTCTTTCCTCAGAGAGCCTGTGGATACCACCGACTGGTGTTTCCTCCATACTGGTCAGCAGATCCAGGTTAGGAAGGGTATAGCTAGGCTTCCATTCCACCTGCCCCAGCCTTTGTGGGCTGGATGGAGCTCGGGGGTACAGGTTAAGCATATGAAGTAGCCTGGTCCTTTTCGAGGGGTATACTATTAAGATTGCAAACTTACTTTCTGTCTTTGCCCTTTACATACCAGCCTTTTCCTGAGTGAGTTCATTTTTGGTCCGTGGTTGCCACCCAGGTTATGTTCAAGGATAACTTAACCTGGAAATGAGGTCCTGCCTTGTGTCTGAACAATGAATGACTCATGACTGTGACATTCTCGTGATGGTGCCTCATGTAGCTATGCTGTAGGTGTGAAGTCCTGGATTGGTCTTGGTGGCAGTGCTGACCCTTCTGGACAAACATGGACTGCAACTCTGGCTTTATCCTTCTCCACTGTTTGCCAGGCCCAATAGAAACGCACCATTTCCAAGCTCCCTGGTGGTATATGGCCCAGCTCATCCCTTACCCATACCCATGCAAGCTGCTTTGATGGCCATATTCTCCCTGACATGGTCCATTTCTTCCAGACAGGCCCTATCCGTGTGGCACTTCCAACTCTTCTTCCCAATGGCACTTCTTGGCATCCATGCCTCATACTTCTGGTACCTAGATTCTGTCTTTTAGTGACATCAGCTTTGCCTACCCACAGACTTTGGTGCCTTCTAGAATGTCAGTATTCCCCAGTATCTCACAATAATGAATCCTGCTCACCTGATGCCCCCACCACCTGGTGGCCTCTTAGGAGATCCAGTCCCTGTGATCCTCCCTGCTCTGTAACTGATGTCCTTTTCTATGGAGCTCGAAGCTGAGCTTGTCCAGGTCTGTCCCCTATTGGTCCATCTCCACCTGTCCCATCACCCATCCTTGCCAAGGCCTCTGATGCCCCTCCCAGGACCACGGTATTCACGGCTCAAGCCCAGCTGTCACTGTATATTTGGGTCTCTACTGAAAAGTTCTGAGACCTGCCCTACAGTGCCTTCCCCGTGATACCCTTGCACCTGGCTGCTTCTGCGAAGTCTCTGCATTTGTCTGTCTGTGGGGATCCTGCCACCTGTGATTACCTGCCACAGCTTCTCTTCTTGTTACACCAGGGCTCAGCCTATTGACCGCCAGCCTCATCTTCACCAGACACACCCTGTCTTCCTTTGAAGGCCACACAAAGACCTTCAGAACAGCCCAGCCTGAGTTAGCTGCTGCTTGTGTCCCTGCCCCCCCCCTTCCCACCACCACCTGTCCCAAGCTCACATGAACCGTGACGCTCTGCTTTGTCCCCAAGGACTGGCATGGCCATTGACTTGTCTACTTCCTGCATGCATGGATGACTGTGACTTCTCAGTCTGTCCCTTCACCTGCAAAATAGACAGGATAATGGCACCCCACAGCTCATGGAGCCTGAGATCGTGGCCCATGGCTAAGTGCAGGGTGGCCTCAAAAAGACTGCCCTCAGGGAAGCTTCAGATTTTACAGTCTCTCTGAAAATTTACACGAAGAGAAAACCTGGCAGTAAAATGGTCCTTAGAAGATGAATATAAATTGCTGATGTATTCATACTTCATTGATTTTTTTTTTGAGGATGGAAACCTGCCAGATAAGACTCAAGCCATCCAAGAGAGTGCGGGGGAATGGTTAAGCTCGGCATCAATGCCTTCGGGCTGCCTGCCTCACCCTCCTGAAGCTTCAGATTGCCCTGGTTTCTCACCTCGCCCTTCGTTCCCATTCTTCTTAATCAATTCATGCAAAGGCATTCTCACACACTAGTACTTCCTTCTTGTGACCTCTTGTTACCTCAGTGGAGTTCTGCGCCAGGCAAGTGAAGTGGAGTAGTGAGGGATAGAACACATGCTTGCACAGGTCTGTGCGCACGCGCACACACACGTTGAAGCATAACTGTTAGTAAGATGCAGAAACCCCTGGCCCTTCAGTTCTGAAAAATGACTGGAACTGTTAACTAAGAATTTGGAGGAGTTCTGCCAGGGTGACCCTATGATATCAGAGAAATCAGGGCCCCCTCTTGGGGTTCTTGGTCTCATTAGTAAAGGAATATAACAGCAGACTCAAATGGAAGCTTTTTATTAGAATTTTGAAGAAAATCTCCAGGGCAGGCAAGCTGTGAACCTCCGCAGCTGCCTGAGGGAGACTGGAGAGACAGGAAAACCCATGCATGGAGTTCAGACCTGGAGGACAAGCAGCTGCAGGACGGGGATCAGGCTTTAGGAAAAAAGTAAGGAAGCCCAGCATACCAAAAGAAAGCGTACGTCAGCATCCAAAAGGAAGACACAGAAAAGAAGAAAGACTTTTGAGTCCTGAATCAGAAAGGAGAACAGACTCAACTGAACCATGTGGAGGATCATAGGGCCTCTGCTAGGCAGAGGGAATTCTGGGAAGAAAAATTACATTATCTCATTAAAGGGATAATTATTCCTTCCATCTCTTTAGCATGGCTTAAAGTTAACCCACCTTCTTAGGGGTGATCTCTCCTTCCTAGGGGCCACTCCTTCTTCCTAGGGATGGCCCCTCCTCCCTTGGGGTGTCTCCTCTTTCCTTGGGGTTGCCCCTTAGCCAGACCACTGACCTGCCCAGCTGGAATGGTAGGTCTCTACTCAAGCCAGAGCAGCTGTATTAGAATGGCCTTGGCAGCCTGGCCATCATCAGAAGGGTGGGTCAGCCTTTTGGGTTGGTTCAATGGGCTCTGGAAACAGCCCCTTTGTGGGTGAGAGTAGAAAGGGCTTCTGGGCTCTTCCCAGGTCCCACCTGGGTGGCTGTGAATAACAGGACCAGGGGAGGCTTTATTCCTAGCCTTTTGTAAGAATGTCCTTGAGAATTAAGACAACTTTGAAAGGACTGCAGGAGCCAGGTGGGGTTGCCCAGGAGCTGCAGGGGGTTATAAACAGCCTTGTGGGTTCTGGGAACCAGTCTTGGGTCCTCTGCAAGAGCAGCACTCACTCTTAACCTCTGAGCCATCTCTCCGGTCTCAGCACCTGACATTTTCACACGGGTTCCGGGGCTCAAACTAGGGTCCTCACACGTGCATGGCAATCACTTTACCGACCTTCCCACCCCCAGCCTGTCTTCGTTCTCCCTGGAAGTACCAAGTCAGGCTTCCTGTGAGCCTGAACTTAGCAGCCTCGTCTCTGGATAAAGTCCATGTCACTAGCTCACAAGCGACTTCCACTTTTCCGTTTGCAGGACAGCTGTGCCAGAGTGCTGCTGTTTCGGGGCGGAAACAAGGAATTGAAAAACTACAACAGCCAGACGCCATTTCAGGTAAAGAGAGCTCCCAACTCCACTGTGGCAAGCTGCCGCTCTGAGGCGGCATCAGGGCCAGTGACTGTGGCCACAGTACCTCATGCGGGAGGATGCGCTGCATGGTTCTGTTTGCCCGTCCACGCAGCCTGCTTCCTTTAGACCAAAAAGTGGGAATAATGCCAAGACTCATCTCTATAGAAAGTTCTAGAAAGGCAATGAAGTAAGGCCACTTTCAGTTCTGTAGCCATTGGAAAGTGCTGAGTAAATCGTCTGTCTCAAGGAGTGCAAACTTGATGGGCAGGGGTTTGTCACCTTCTGTGTTTTCCCCTCTACCATCCCAGCGGGGAGGGCGAGCAGCCTCCACTGGGCCTTGCCTGGCAGATGACCTTCTGGGAACAAACAACTCAGTTCATAATCGTTAATGAATTAGGAAAAATGCATAGGACACCAGAGTTAACATCTTAACCATTTAAAAAGGTTTGACAAAACCAATTTGGTGGCATTAAGAGCTTTCAGAATGTCGCTCAGCACTTACTGCCCCCTGGGTAAGAGCTCTATCAGCACTCCCAAAGGAGGTTCTGATCCCACTTAAAATGCCACTTCTGTTCCTCCCCCACCACCTAGACAGCCACTCATATACCTTCCGCTTCAGTGGAACCTTCTCTTCTGGTCAGTTCATACAACGGGAAACGTGGGGCATGACGCTGTAGGCTTGATTTCCAGTGAGGGATCAGCCCTCCATTTATTTGATGTTCAGCATGGACAACCCACATCTCCTAACACATCCCACTGTAGAGCGGCATGTTTCCCATGGAGCTTCAGGCCAGGTTCCCACATTGAGAGATGTAGAAAGGGAGAGATGAAGGGTTTTTCTTGTCGTACAGGATCAGAGGGTAAAGCCTTTTGTTGGTGACCAGGAACCCTGTGATCCTTGTACCCACCATGTTCTAACGCAGCTGCTCAGCCTAGACACTGGCCAGTGATGACTGTTACTTGGCACTGAGCTGATGTCATGGTTCTAGTGGCTGTGGTTTGCTGGAAAACGAATAAATTCTTCAGGGCTATTCTGGGCCCCCTTTCTCCAGGGATTTAGAATGTCCTTCCTTGCTGGGGGATCCAGGGTGCCCTGTGCCATTGGTATCATGTATATTTGTTTTGTTTTAAGATTAAGGTCACTTTGTCTTCTCTAGGGACTTTCTTCTTCATGAGGTCATAAGCAAGGTCCTGGGATGCCCCACTGTAGTATCATACACAGTATGAGCTGCCTTGTAAATGTCCACAAGGAAACAAACATGAACACACACGTGCCCATGCATGGCTGTTCTTAGGGAGTTTCCATGTAAATCTAGACAGGCGTCTGCTTAGCCTGTCCTCACTAGGAGCTGTGGCCCAGTGTCCTCTTTCCTGTCTTCTTAGAGGTGGCCATGACAAAGCTGACTACATTGTTGATGGGTGTGATCAGTCCAGCCTTTAGCCCTGTCCCCAGCCCTAAAGGGAAAGGCTGGAAACCCCAGCTCTGATTTGCTGCTGTCCCTGCATCAGCCTCAACCTGAGGGAGACTGTGAGCTAAGTTGGTCCTGTCTCATTCTTATGTTTATGCCTAGAGAATCTCAAGGGGTATTAAGAGCTCTGCTTATAAATGAAGGTAAAGGCTGAATATGTGGTGTGTGTGTGTGTGTGTGTGTGTGTGTGTGTGTGTGTGTTCAAGAGCAGGTTCATGTGTGCATAGGTGCACATGCACGTGTGTCATTCCTTAGTACATATTGTCTGCCCTGATTGGGTCTCTCACTTGGTCTTGAATCTTTAAATTAGTCTGGACTGGCAGGCCACAGAACCCCAAGGCACCTGCCTTGCACCCCTCAGTGCTGGGTTTGTAGGCATATGCCACCACACCCCCACTTTGTAAAAAATGAGATCTGGAGA
The DNA here is from genome assembly GCF_000317375.1 of Microtus ochrogaster. Classification (NCBI taxonomy): domain Eukaryota; kingdom Metazoa; phylum Chordata; class Mammalia; order Rodentia; family Cricetidae; genus Microtus; species Microtus ochrogaster. The sequence continues at coordinate 36,672,580 of NC_022015.1, forward strand.
TCAAACTCAGTTCCTCATGTGGGAGCCATAGTCTCCCAAGTCCCCAAATATGTATCTCTTGTCCATCACAACAGTACAGGTGCTGGAGTCAGGCAAGAACCTGGCAGTGTGGGGGAAAGTATTGTCAGCCATACTGGCTAGAAGCCTGTTGTTCTCGCCAAGGGCATGTGGCTGGGGAAGCCGCTCATTTTTATGTCTCTGCTCTCCAAAATTCTGCAAGTCTTATTTGGGATTCAGGCTCTGTGTTCCCATAGAAACAGGGGAGTTGAAGTTGTATTTCTAGACGAGGGACAGGAGCCTGAACTACCCGAAATGTGACTGGCAGATGATACATATTTATGATGGAAAGTAATCGGAGTTGAATCTGCCATTTCGGCCAGGCCAGTTCGCACCACACTTGAATGACAGCCGCTTGCTGCTTGCAGGTGCTGGAGGAGATGAGGTCAGCCAGGCCACACCCTGCTCCCACCTAGAGCACATCAGGCGGACAGATAGCCAACAAGTAAGCAGACATGTATAATATGTCAGGTCTGCTAGACAACAAGAAAGGCAAAGCAAGGTGGGAGAGCAGAGTGAAATGGAGGCTGGTACCCCAGATGACCTTCGTGACACCAGAACAGAGGCCAGGAGAAAGGGAGGAAAGGACCGACAGAAGGAGGTCTGGAGCTGGTGGTTTGTGCAAAGGCCCTGGGGTCAGCCTGTACCAGATTTTGTACAGCAAGGCTGGCCAGCCAGGGAGGGTGCAGAGCTGGGCACCAACGGTTGGAAATGAGCAGGACTATAAGGCTTGGCAAGGGCTTTGGATCTGATTCTGTGTGCACGATCAGCAGAGCAGAAGGATGAAAATCAATCATTCATTGTGAGAGCCAGTCACTGTGCCACATGATTGGCAGTGTGGATGAGATCTTAGAGCATGAATGAGTTGTCTGGGCTCTGAGACACATCATAGAGCCTGCTGTCAATATTGGTATGGGACAGTGGAATTGCAATTTTAAGAAACGAGAATCCAGACCTGAGTCCCATAACCTTGTATCCCGAGTGTTCAGTGGAGCTGGGAGTCATTCATTCACAAAGTTGGTCCCTGTCCTGCTCAGTAGTGATGAACGACCTGATAGGATCTAGACTCACACCATAGACAAGTCTCTGGGCACGGCTGAGGGAGTGTCTAGACTGGGTTAACTGGGGTGGGAAGATCCCTGAATGTGGAGGACACCATCCCATCATCTGGGGTTCCAGACTGAAGGAAAGGAGAAAGTGAGTTGAAGCCTCTGCTTCCTGACTGCAGACACAATGTGTCCTGACACCTCATACTCCTGCCGCCATATCTTCCCCACCATGATGCACTGCTCCCTCAAACTGAACCAGAATAAACCTCCCTCCTTCGGATTGTCTCCGTGATGAGACAAGTAACTAAGTTACTGCATTTGTACTCCTAGACGCCCCCCTCCCAAGTCATTCGCTTCATGCCACCCTCGCTTCAGCGGCCCAAGCCTCTGCTCTTTCCCAAGCACACGAACACATCCATGCCTCAGGACCTATGTGTGAGCTGGCACCTTTGTAACTAGAACCCTCCTGCAAGCACCCCACCCCAGCAGGAGCACCTGAAGAAGTCCCACGTTGAGAGATAGCCCACACCATACACACAGTTTCCTCTTTCCATGTGAACACTTCACACTGAAATGAGGACAGATAGCTGAGGATAGCCCACCATTAAAGGGAGGGTAACTCAAGTGAAAGGAAGACTGGACAGATGTGAAGATGCTGGATGGGAACAGAGACAACTTGGAGCCTGGAAAGGACCTTCCAAATTGTTCTGACCTGATATCCTCAGTGTGGCAGGAATGGCCATGGCCTCCATAAGAGGTGACATTCAAGGCTCTTCAGAGGAATGCGAGCAAAGAGATAGCAGCAGCTGGAGGGGGACCAAGGTCAGTGTAAAGCTGACTGAGGACTTACCAGGTTCTGTTGACAGAGGTTTCTGTCCCGTTCTGTTCTGCAACCAGTTAGTCCCAAAGAAACACACAGAGGCCTACATTAATTATAAACTGGTTGGCCTATTAGCTTAGACTTTCTTATTAACTAACTCTTACATCTTGAATTAACCCATAATTCTTGTCTGTGTTTTCCACATGACTTGGTATCTTTTATCAGTGAGGCATTCTCATCTTGCATCCTCTGCGTCTGGGTAATGACTGCAGACTGAGCCTTTCCTCTTCCCAGAATTCTCCTGTTCTGGTCACCCTGCCTATACTTCCTTCCTGGATACTGGCCAATTAGTATTTTATTAAACCAGTACAAGTGACAAATCTTTACAGGGTACAAGAAGATTGTCCCATAGCAGAGTTCAGGGGCTGAACGTGGGTTTCCAGAGGAAGAAGAAACATACAAAGACCTCTCAGGACAGTACCTGAGAGGAAGTCCTGTGGCCCACAGCTGGAAGGGACTCAGAGCACAGTATAATAGTTGACAGATGTCATAACAGAGACAAGTATCCCAAAGGCCCAGAGCTCTAAGAATAGAAATAAAAATGACATCCTAAAGGTTTGCAGGGAAAACCATGGTTTCATAGGAGGGCCAGGCACTTTGGAGACAGCAGGGAAAACTCATTGACAAGAGCCATGGACATTCTTTCCGCACCTCAGGGGTGGGGTGTTCAGTCATGTGATTGGCAACACATTCTCACAAAGATGGCTCCTGGGGCTGCTGTAGGACACTGCCCCCAATGAAGGGCTAGATTGTCACACAGGGAAACCATGAGCTCAGGGAGACTCAGCCCTGTGGGGAGCCAGATGGACTCAGGAGCAGTGAGGAAGGGGGAGGTGGGCTGTCGGGGATGACACTGGGCAGAAGGAGCTTATCTGTGGGCTCGTACTTGAGGAGCTTGCTTTTCCACAGTCGACCCCTGTCAGAACTCAATAGTAACTAAAGGTGAGCAGGCAGATGTTAAAATACGGCCATTGGTCCCTGAAGGGACGCCTGCTCCGTGTACTTACAGGGAACCATCTGCCTGGCCGTGGCAGATGTAGGTGACACTGTAGCATGGACAGTACATGGTGATTAGCTAATGCCCGACACACTTCTTCAGGGCTGGGGCAAATGAGCAGAGTTTAACCAGAAGACACCAAGGAGGACCACCAGCCACGTTTTCTGTACACTTGGGCAAGAGACATGTGTGAAGCATGACCAGCACTGGTGTGGTGTGTGGTCAGGAATGGGTGGCTTATCACCAGTGTGAAGGATTTGATTCTCTTAGTCTGGATGTGTGACATAAATGAATCAAAACTTGATTTGAAATTTTGATAATCTCTCACATTTTCACATCCCACCCTTCCACGATCTCCCAGGCATTGCTGAAGAGAAGACAGCTCTTGGGATCGCCAGGGGGTCTCTCTGGCCCAGCCATCCCTGTTGCTCCCCAGCCCGACCCCAGCTTCCTAAGGTCTGGGTACCTGCTCAGTCCTCACACGTTTTTGTACTCCGAGGGGAACACCTCAGCTTTTCCAGGTTTCTGGGGGCTACAGCCTGGCCCAAACCCAGATGCCAAAGCCAAGCCTGACCCCTAGCCACTTTCTTCCTGGACCTGGATACAAATGGGCCACCAGCTTCTCCTGAGTCCCCTGGGCCTGGCTCTGACATCCTGATAGCTAAGTCCGTGCTTATCAAAGAGTCTCAGTCTCTCTCTGCCACCACTGTCCCTAGGGACAGGATCTCTCAGGTGTAGGCAACTCCTCTGCAGCCAAGTGACAGAAACCACATGCTCTTCAGCCAAGTGGGACTCCATGCCCCGCTCCCACCTGGCCAGGGAAATTTCTGTTCCCCTTCAGACGTACCTTTGCAGTAGCCTATTGCTTGCTATGCATATTTTTCTCTCTTCATGTGGGTTATGAGTAGTTCATAACTCCGTCTCTGCAGCTGAAGCACAGCTGCATCTTCCTTCCATCTCTGTGATCTTGGTGTCCAGCCTCAGATGGACCCTCAGGAAAGAGAACTGGGTAGACAGCTACTGGGTAAGGATCAGCCTGCCCACAGCTTCATGTAGTTTCTCATGACTACCACAAGGGGGCGGTGCGAGCATGGATCACCTCCGTGCCAGGTGTACAAGAGGAGGAGCTTGAAAAATGCAAATGATTACAGTTATAGTTGGTCCAGAGTTTTAACTCAATGGGATTTAGGATCAGCTAGAAAATGCCTCTGGGTGTGTCTATGAGGCATTTCAAGAGGATTTTTTTTCTTGCTTTTTAAATTGATTTTGTGTGTGTGTTTGTGTATGTGTGTTGTATATGGGTGTATACACAGGGCCACACACCAGGAGGCAGAAAGCAGAGTCATTTCTCTGTTTGTATTCTTTTCACCTTGTTTCTTGACTCAGGTTCTCACTGAATCTGGAGCTTACAGATCTGGCTACCCTGGCCCGCTAAGGAGCCCCAGGGTTCATCACATCTCCACCTCCTAACCCTGCCATTAAATATGTGCACCTCTGTGCCTGGCTTTTTACACAGTCGGTGGGGAATTGAACTCTGTCCCTCAGATATGCACAGTAGGTTCTCTGCCCCCGAGCCATCTCCTCAGCCCCTCTAGAGAGGTTTAGCTCAGGAGGAAGATCCTGGATGATGTCACCATCTCATCGACTGGCATCCAGGACTGGCTACAGAGGAGAACGCGAGCTGAGTACCAGTGTTCATCTCTCCGCTTTCCACTGTGGGTGTTGTGATCAGCCGCCCCACACTCCTGGCCTCATGCCTTCCCCACCATGATGAATGGTGTCCTGTGAGCCAAAGCTAACTTCCCTCACATGGCTTTCATTTTTTTGTATTTATTTACTTATTTTTTTTATTAAGTTTATTTATTTATTGAGGATTTCTGCCTCCTCCCCGCCACCGCCTCCCATTTCCCTTCCCCTCCCCCGATCAAGTCCCTCTCCCTCATCAGCTTGAAGAGCCATCAGGGTTCACTGACCTGTGGGAAGTCCAAGGACCGCCCACCTCCATCCAGGTTTAGTAAGTTGAGCATCCAAACTGCCCAGGCCCCCCCAAAGCCAGCACGTGCAGTAGGATCAAAAACCCATTGCCATTGTTCTTGAGTTCTCTGTAGTCCTCATTGTCCGCTATGTTCAGCAAGTCCGGTTTTATCCCATGCTTTTTCAGACTCAGGCCAGCTGGCCTTGGTGAATTCCCGAAATCCCAGAGATGCAGGGCTGGTTCAAAACACGCAAATCCATCAATGTGATCCACCATATAAATAAACTGAAAGAAAAAAACCATATGATCATTTCATTAGACGCTGAAAAAGCATTCGACAAAATTCAACACCCCTTTATGATAAAGGTCTTGGAGAGATTAGGGATACAAGGGTCATACCTAAATATAATAAAAGCTATTTACAGCAAGCCGACAGCTAACATTAAATTAAACAGAGAAAAACTCAAAGCCATCCCACTAAAATCAGGAACACGACAAGGATGTCCACTCTCTCCATACCTCTTCAATATAGTGCTTGAAGTTCTAGCAATAGCAATAAGACAACATAAGGGGATCAAGGGGATTCGTATTGGAAAGGAAGAAGTTAAGCTTTCATTATTTGCAGATGATATGATAGTATACATAAGCGACCCCAAAAACTCTACCAAAGAACTCCTACAGCTGATAAACACCTTTATTTACTTATTTATTTCTGCATGTATATGTGGGTGTGTATGTGGAGGTCAGAGGGCAACTCACAAGAGTCCATTCTCTCCTTCCACGGTGTGGATCCCAAAGCTTGGACATTAGTCTTGGCGGTGGGCACCTTCATCCACTTCATCTTCTGCTAATTATTCTGTCTCAGCATGGAGAGAAGTCACTAGTATAGTCCTGTGGTGGGAGACCTTCACTGTAGAGGGGACTGGGGGGGGATGATGACGACGAAAGGGGCAGGCCTTCTCTCACACACCAGATAGATACCCAGGATTCCCAGGTGTGGCACAGTTTGAATGTCACGGGCATAGTGGGAACTCCATCTCTACCAAAACTATAGGATGTCATTAGCTTCAATCTCCTTCTGGAAGCAGAGGGGTCTATGGGGGACACAGTGTGGCACTTGGATCCCCATTTCATTCCAGTCTCACTGGCTGACCTGGGATATTGTTCATGAAGGTTAAACATGCAGAGGTCGCAGGTCACATCACAGTAGCCAGTCCTTGGCTCCCTGTGTGGCCCATGGTAGATGTCAACCTTCTCCTTCGCGGCCTCTCATACTTTCCAGAATGTTCCTGAGTGGCTTTAACAGACTAACCAGGCTGTGTGGTACACCGTGGAGAGTGCCGTGGGTCCGTAGCACTAAGCCCAGCCAGAACTGATCACGTGGCATCTGCCGTCAGGAAGCAGAGAGATGAAAACTGGTGGTTCTCAGCTCACTTTGGTTTTGTTCCTGGGGCCTCAGCTTAGTCAGATGGTGCCGCTGGCTCTTCCCGCCTCAGTTAGCCTACTCTGGAAACTCCCTAGCAGGTGTGTAGAGGTTTCTCTCCGTGTGATTCTAGATCCTGTCCAGGTGACAGTAGTAAGCACACCTTGAATCCTTGCACACACTAGCTGGACTGCTCTCTTGTTAGCTCATGTTCCTGAGAACTAGCTAGGCTCGGGACTGGGGGCAGTGTGACGCTCACAGTGGGCAGTGGTTTCTCCGGGGAGGCTTTTGGGCTTGGAGGAGCATTTCTAGTTCTCATAATAAGATCACTCCACTGGTCCTCTGGGAGCCAGGAAGGCTTTGGGGGTCATGTGTTGGGCATGGCACTCCCCTTTACCATGGCTAGTTTTTCTGGGGGTGTGGAGAGCAGCCAGGGGTCCATGGGCGTTACTCCCATGTCTCTGGATCAATGCTGCATGATCAATGCTACAGAAGCCTCTGTAAGGAGTCCTAGCATGGTCGGGACAGTGAGGGACATGTCTGCAGTAGGAGTCCGGTAGAACACTGTGGTCTGGGAAGAAAGATGCCAGGGCTATAGATCCAAGGTTTTCTAGAGGAAAACCACAACTGACAATCACCCTGCAGGAAAGGTTGTGCCAATCAGCAAACCCTGAGATGGCGGGGATCAATAGAGTCCTCTTCTGAGGAAGAAGGCAGTTTGCACAGAAGCCCAGTGTTGGCCAAGGCTTGGAAGGCACATCACTCACTCCACATAGGACCATGTGTGGTCTCCAATGCTGCCTCCACAGGGGGCTGTGGCAGTCCTGGCTGGAGCTTGCCATTCCCCCAGCCTGCATTAGCTTGGAACGAGCTCTCTATGTGTGAGATGCTTACATCACGGCTCTTGGTTGCTAATGTGGATGGAGAAAGAAGCAGATGAGACTTTTTTTTTCATCCATTACATCAAAACGGTTGGATAAAAAAGTTGAGGGTGGTTTACACACTTGTAATCCTAGCACTGGGGAGGCAGAGACAGGAGGATCCCTAGGGCTCACTGTTTAGCCTGCTGAGCCCCCTTAGTGGGTTCCAGACCAGTGAAGGGCCTCTTTTTAAAAGGCAGGGGGCAGAGAGATGACTCACTGGTTAAGAGCACAGGCTGCTCTTGCAGAAGACCTGGGCTTGGTTCCCAGCATTCATATAGCAGCTCACAACTGTTTGTAACTCTATTTCCATGGGATCTGGTATCCTCTTTTGCATGCTGCAGCTACTGCACACATATTACATATACACATGCCCACACAGATCCAGGTAAGATATGAATGGCACCCGAGGAAAGACATCATCTGACCTTTGGCCTCTAGGTACGTGCACACACATACACATGCACCCTACACATAAGCATCCACACAGTGCAGGGGATGGTGTTAGCCTGTGAGTCTTCTCCATTTCTTGTTAACATTTTGAGAATACGCCTCAGAGGTTTGATATTTAAGAAATGGTATTTATTCAAGAGAGAGAAATCTCAGCCAGCCATGACATTAATAAGGACAAATTGATCTCAATTAGTGAGAGATGGCAGCATTGGGATTAGGAGGGGTCTGTTCCCTGCTGGCTTCAGGGACATGGTCCCTAGAGGATGTTAATCTCAGGCCATCTGTGACCCATTGCCTTCATGTCTGGGTTTTATTTGAAGCTCTTCCCAGAATATGAACAGCAGCTGATGATACCAGCTAGCGCTATGGGAGAACTCCTGCTGGGATTGGGTACACGCCTGTCATCCCAGCCTTCAGGAGGCAGAGGCAGGAGGATGTGTCAGTCTGAGGACAGCCAGTTCCAGGTTGGCAAGGCTTTCACAGATAAGCTCCCGAGGTGGGAAGGTGGTTCAGTTAATACACCATTTGCCAGACCTGCATTTGAGCCTCACACCCACATACAGCACCAGGCATGGTGGCTTGTACTGATACAAGTGCTCAGGAGGTAGAGGCAGAAGGGGCTCTGGGGCTTCGTAGTCAGCCAGCTTTACCTGATCCCTGAGGCCAGGTCCCTGTGTGTGGCGGTTTGAAGGGGAAATAGCTCCCCAAAAGGCTCAGGCTTTGGAACATTGGTCCCCATTGGTGGCTCTGTTTGGGGAGGTTTAGGAGGAACAGCCTTGCTGGGGGAAACGCATCATTAGGAGTAGACTTGGAAGTTTGATAGCTTTGCCCTTCTCCTAGTTCACTCTCTGCATCCAACCTACCGTTTATGTGAGCTTTCTGCTTCTGGCTCCCGCCACCATGCTTGCCACTTTCTGCCATGCCGCTCTGTCAAGATACATGAGCCACAATAAACTCTTCTCTCTATTGCTTGCCTTGGTCATGGTGTTTTGGCCACAATGGAAGAGTAACTAAGACACAGTGAGAGACCTGTTTCAGAAAACAAGGTGGATGGCTCGCTCCCAAGGAAGGACAGAGTTGTCCTCTGGCCTCCACGTGCACACACGTGAGCGCATACACACGTGCACCTATGCAAAGAGACAAACAGGGAAATGAGCAACACTCACACATGATAGAAATTATTCCTTCAGAATTAAAGATCCCCCATAGCAACTCCTGCTGCCCCCAATTTTGTGGGGATCACACCAGCTGCCTTCTGGGAAGGCGTCATTCAGGGTGAATCTGGTTATTCATCTGTGAGGTACACTTGGCTCCTCAGCTCCAACCTGGCACAGACTATGCGTGTTTGTTGGCTACATGAGTGGAAAATAGTAAGTTGGCATCTAAGCTCTGGAGATGATTTAGCTTCGAGGCAACAGTTTTTAATCTGTGCTTCTCACTGGAAAGACACTTAAGAGAGTGGGGGCACAAGCAGGGGCATGGTGAGGAGACCCTGGACCCCTGGCACTGCACCCCAAAGTGGGCCTGGCTGCCCCTCAGCTGCCTCTGTCATGGTTTTGCTTCATGTTCAGAAGGATGGATTCTCCTAAACCAATCCCTGCCCTTGTACTCTGAGGCCTGACTTGGAAACACAGCCAGGTCTGTGTGGAGCGGACCCCCAGGTTTCTGGGAGTTGTTTGGTGTGTTGGTGACAGGGGCCTCCTGAGGCCTGGATGGCTTCTGTTTGTTTCACTGACGGGAACAGCAGGTGCTGCTGACAGTCCTGAAGGCCCCATAGCCCCTCTGCTTCCTCTGTGTCAGAGAGGCCTCACTGTAGACGAATGATGGGGAGGTGGGTGCCGAGATAAAAGCCACAAGTCTGGAAATTAGTATTTCCTGTGGCTTCAGGTAACACAGACAGGTGCTTTCTCCAAGGATCTCTGAGGAGCCAGTCCCTGTTACATGGGGTGGGGGAGGGCTGGGAAAAGGCAGAGTGTCCCCTGGCAGATGTCTGCACAATGCGTCTTCTTCCAAGAACATCCCAGTTTGGGTTAAAGACTATGTTACCACCCATTGCCAGGGGGAGATGCAGTGCCGTGGAGAAGGGCTTGTGGGTACTGGTGTTGAAGATTGCTCAGCGTCTCTTTCAGGAGTCCTTCAGAACATTTGTTCCGCTAATTTTGGCCTGCCGGGGATGATGCAGGCGTGAAATGCATGGTGTTTTTCATTCTTTTTGTAAAACATTATAAGGGTGATTTTCACTTCAGAAATGTAACAAACATAACGGGGTTGTTGACAAGAGTCCATGAGAGAAAGAGATCGCCTGGGGCTGGGATGTGGCTCAGTGGGCAGACTGCTTGCCTGGCACACCATGGGGCTCCATCCCTAGCACAGCAGAAACTGGGTGTGGTGTCACAGGCCTGTAATCCCCAAACTCAGGTAGGAAGAAACAGAGTTCAAGACTAGCCTCTGATAATTAGAGAGTTCAGGGCCAGCCTTGGCCACATGAGGCCCTATCTCTAACAAAACAAAAACAAATGGACATGTGAGAGGTAGGTGAGCATGTGGGAGCACACACTCGTGTGCAAGAGACAGGTGAGCACTGGGAACATACACTCCTGTGTGCATAGCAGGTGAGCA